>NC_035107.1:212457896-212767895 GCF_002204515.2 Aedes aegypti
TCGAATTCAGGTTAACTTCTGCGTTCATGAGTCCTCTCATGGCGTAGTGGTTAACGCGCCCCAACTAGAGATCGGGGAGTCGTGAGTTCGATTCTCACTGAGAAGACGTGTAACTTTTTCGCAAATCTTCACATCAATTTGTCCATCTAATCCAATTGCAAATTATATGTAATGTTTAGCTTTTCGGTAGTTGTTAAACTTCCACTCGGCTGGTTGGCCGTAAACCACGATTCATAATTAAAACAAGTATTTATCGAGCAACGGACTCATGTTCCGTAACCGGTCGTTTGAGAACGTCGCGACCCATTGGAAGCCCACACAATAGAAACCTCAGCCAGCGCAGTTGCTGGCTAGTGTAGTGTGCTATTCCTATACCTAAAAAACAATGCGCTCTCGGGCTAGGCATTGGATATATATAGAAAGCGTTGTGTTTGGATGGGCGTCTAATTCTTCCGAAAGAGGTGCACTTTGCGAAAGAGGACCACGTGATTATTGAGCTGAAATCGAATTCAGGTTAACTTCTGCGTTCATGAGTCCTCTCATGGCGTAGTGGTTAACGCGCCCCAACTAGAGATCGGGGAGTCGTGAGTTCGATTCTCACTGAGAAGACGTGTAACTTTTTCGCAAATCTTCACATCAATTTGTCCATCTAATCCAATTGCAAATTATATGTAATGTTTAGCTTTTCGGTAGTTGTTAAACTTCCACTCGGCTGGTTGGCCGTAAACCACGATTCATAATTAAAACAAGTATTTATCGAGCAACGGACTCATGTTCCGTAACCGGTCGTTTGAGAACGTCGCGACCCATTGGAAGCCCACACAATAGAAACCTCAGCCAGCGCAGTTGCTGGCTAGTGTAGTGTGCTATTCCTATACCTAAAAAACAATGCGCTCTCGGGCTAGGCATTGGATATATATAGAAAGCGTTGTGTTTGGATGGGCATCTAATTCTTCCGAAAGAGGTGCACTTTGCGATAGAGGACCACGTGATTATTGAGCTGAAATCGAATTCAGGTTAACTTCTGCGTTCATGAGTCCTCTCATGGCGTAGTGGTTAACGCGCCCCAACTAGAGATCGGGGAGTCGTGAGTTCGATTCTCACTGAGAAGACGTGTAACTTTTTCGCAAATCTTCACATCAATTTGTCCATCTAATCCAATTGCAAATTATATGTAATGTTTAGCTTTTCGGTAGTTGTTAAACTTCCACTCGGCTGGTTGGCCGTAAACCACGATTCATAATTAAAACAAGTATTTATCGAGCAACGGACTCATGTTCCGTAACCGGTCGTTTGAGAACGTCGCGACCCATTGGAAGCCCACACAATAGAAACCTCAGCCAGCGCAGTTGCTGGCTAGTGTAGTGTGCTATTCCTATACCTAAAAAACAATGCGCTCTCGGGCTAGGCATTGGATATATATAGAAAGCGTTGTGTTTGGATGGGCATCTAATTCTTCCGAAAGAGGTGCACTTTGCGAAAGAGGACCACGTGATTATTGAGCTGAAATCGAATTCAGGTTAACTTCTGCGTTCATGAGTCCTCTCATGGCGTAGTGGTTAACGCGCCCCAACTAGAGATCGGGGAGTCGTGAGTTCGATTCTCACTGAGAAGACGTGTAACTTTTTCGCAAATCTTCACATCAATTTGTCCATCTAATCCAATTGCAAATTATATGTAATGTTTAGCTTTTCGGTAGTTGTTAAACTTCCACTCGGCTGGTTGGCCGTAAACCACGATTCATAATTAAAACAAGTAAAGAAACAAAGTTTTCATGTATTCATTAGTATTATGTATATTATATGTATAAATATTATGTATATGTATAAATATTATGTATATGTATAAATATTATATGTATATGTATATATGTATAAATTAAAATGAATTAACAGATTACACGAAAATATTTTTTTTTTATCAGGATATTTTTTTTAGAGTATGATCGATGAGTTTCTAAATGTTATATATAAACTTTAAAAGTTTTGGATTTGGGTATGCGTTATGAGATCATGAAAACATTTTATTAATACTTATTTATTTATTTATTGTTATTAAATTTTTTTACAATATCGAACACTTTTGCATCATTATCAGTACAGTTCGAGTATAGTTTTGCTTTAATTTTATTTTCTGACAATGGAATGAAACAGTGAAATTTTTGGTTTCCTTGGATCGTTTTCGCGTTATTATATTGCTCGCTGAGCTCTGATGCCGTTAATTCGTACTCTTCAGTAGTAGTAAAACAAAATGATAATTTTGTTAAATCTTCTTCTTTTCTGCGATTCGCCCAATCAAATAGTTCTTTTGCAGTTTTAATTGGATGCTCACGTTCTTTGGCTAAACTTGCTCTTGTGGCCATGCGCTTTATGGTTCCTCCAATAGCATCACAAGGACCTTTGCCATGTGACGTAGCAAAGAAATGCCATTCTGCATCAATTCCGTACTTTGATTTAAATTGACATAGGCTCGAAAAATTCTTACGGTTTTTGTACTGCGATGCTGCTCCATCAGACATGAAATATATCTTTCTGATTTCTTTATCCTTATCAACGCGTAAAAAGTTAAGCATTTTGGCAATGAACAAATTTACAGATACTGAGTCGTGTCTTAAATCTTCGGAAATTACAATAAAACTAAAATGTTCAATTTGCGTACTTCCATTGAAATAAATAACGAATGGATGAATTGTAGCTTGTTGTACGTTCCAGTGATGGGACTGCACTTCATCTTGCAATACAAAGCTATAGTTTTCAGAAAAATCACAAATGACTAAAAATTCACCATCTTGTAATGTATTTTTCGTATTTTTTAAAAAGCGGGATTGCTCTGTTTTAATAATGCCGTGAGGAATTAAACTTTCTAATTTCAAGCAAAAAAATGACACAAACTCATCTACAGGTTTTACAATAGTTTCTAGGTCACACCTATCCGTGGTCACCCATTGCTCAAATGATAACTGATCAATATAATTTTCTTCAAACTCAGCAAATAAAGTATTTTCCAATGATGAAGAAGCTGGACAATCCGAACAAGATCGTAGATAGCAATTTGATGTTGTATTTTAACACAAAAGACTACCAGTTAACATTTTAATATCCTTTGATAAATTGATTCTTTTCAAACTATGTAAGAATATGTTAATATTTTCGTGTGTTGTGCACACACAAACATTATGTGTTTCTGAATTGGATAGAAGCTTGCATTGCCTTGGACGAAGGCTTGCAAATAAGGAAAAACCTACCTTAATATTTTCGTTAATTTCCTTGAAGCGTGTATACGCTTCTTTCAAAGTAGTCATTATTAATCGTTTTTGGATTGCTTGACGCCTTCCATCTTTTTTTACAGATACATAATCTTTTTGGCCAGGCATAGCTCTACTTACTTCATCGTCTTCAAAACATTGAATTATTTTTTCTTTTGTCTCATCTGTTAATGAAGTACTCGACCTAGCATTTTTGGTTGCAAGACAGTTATTTATGAATTGTTTTGCCTCTTTTGCTGTATTTCTATTGGTTTTGAACTCATCAATGGCGTCTTGAATAGACCACGAGCTTGGTAGCATCGACAAAATCAATAATTTTTCTTTCCTTGTCGTGGCTAGATTCGAGAACCTTTCCTTCATATTCATAATTACCTCATCGTAGTCTGTATTTTCCACATCCTCAGGTCCTAATTTGAAGAGGTTTCTTCGTACAGCTTCGTTGATTTCACGGTATTTTTTCTCGGGATAATTGACGTAACCCATCTTCGTCCATTTAATCGGAGTCACTTTTATTCCAGCTATCCCTTCGTTGAAGCGTTCGATGTTGACCTTCTGGGTGCACTCATCTTCTGATTGATTTGTTGAAACAGATGTCGCTGATGGTACCGTGGCAAGACTATCTGCACTTGGTACTTCTGGTAACTCCTCAGTTGTTGTTGTTTTCGAACGTCCTGCAACCTGATCCACCGATGATGTACAGATTGCCCGTTTGTCAACGTTTAAACGGCAGGACGTACAAATGCGTAAATTTGTATTCAATGTAGACATTGGAGCATAACCAGCCGCTTTCAGTTTATCTATGGTGCTTTCGGTGAGATTTCGTAGCTCTTTCGAACACTTTTTTTTCTGCAAACGGCCTGCAACAGTTGAGAAAGCGACTACTCATGTTGCTCGTTAGATTTTAATAAACAAAATCACTTTTAAGTTTTTACTGACTAGTTTGATGTCGTTTGCTTGACTGAAGAAAAATTTTACAATTAAATCTTTTATAACCATAGTGGTAGTATATTTTTAGCTTTTTCGTGAGTATGTTCATGATATGTACCTATCATGTTTTTGATGTTGTTGAAGTTACTCGCTTTCTCCCAAATATGATTAACAAAATCTATTCTCTACCAAGGCGGGTCTATACCCAGGTGTAATCAGATTTTAACTTTGTGGAGAAAACCAGCGCCGAGAAAACCGACCTGCTTTACGTATACTATATCACCTGGGTATAGACCCGCCTTGTTCTCTACGAGGTAAACTTTTTGCAGGTAAACTAGTCGTATACCTGTATAGAAAACTTTTTTTGTAGCTTTTGTCTTCAATATTAGATTTCTTATAGGTTTCTTTTATCAAAAGGTTTCAACACTATTGAGAGAATTTTTCTTCAGTTACGTACAATAAAAAATATGACACTATCAAGACTTTAGATCACAACACTGGATCGCGTCTAACTTTCTAATAGATGCTATAATAGTTATGAATAATTAAATAAAATATCATGAAAACAACTTGTTAACCTCATGTGGTACCCTTAACAAAAAATTCAGCAACAAACTGCGGTCCTAAAAAAAATTAACAATGAAAAAAAAAAAATTTCACTAAGTGTCAAATTTGTGAAATATTTGAAATGTCATAACTTTTTTGTTTATCGGCTTACCATCACCAAATTTTTATGGTAGATAGCTAATATAATGGACCGTTTTCCCTCAAAAAATTACGTTGGTATTCCGATAGGGTTTTGAGATATTTGAGTTTTTGTGACAAAAATGATGTTTTTTAATGCAAAAAAAAATTTTTTTACTGTGTGTATTTTTTTTGGAATCTTTATTTAGTTGTCTAACTTTGTTTCTTTAGTTGTCTAACAATCGAACGAACCGTTTTTGCTGTGCAGCTTTTTGAATATTTTTAAACCATTTTCACATACACCCTTTTGAAAAGTTAGTCGTGACTCAACTTGAAGATTTGATATCGGAAAATGACGATTTAGATGGAACTGAAAAACTGTGCAAAGTTTCAGATATTTTTGAAATGGTCGATCAGAATCGACTTGCATGCCTCCGTGGAATCCCTCAGTACAATAAAAATGGCAAAATATGGTACTCAACAAGACCTACTACATGCAGCAGGTCATATTGAATATTCCCATCATATTTGATATTGATCGTGAAACAGTTTAATAAAATTTAAATAAAACTGATTGCGATTTGATTTGGTTTTCAAGTCACTTCTAGTCACTTTTTCGAGAATCGAAAGTCACTTTTTTATCACTTGTTTCTCAAATCTGGTCACTAAAATAACTTTTTGCTACCAGCCCTGAATGCCTGAAGGTACATTTAGAGGAATGCCTGGTGAAATCTCTGTAGAAATTCCTGAAGAAATCCTTGGAGGAATCCCCTTAGAGATCTTTCTGGAGAAATATCTGAAGAAATTCCTTGGGAACTACCTGGAAAAATGTTTGACGAAATCCCTAGCAAGATCTCTGAAAGAAGTCCTGTAAGGATTTTCCTAGAGGAATCTCCGGAAAGGTTTTTGAAATAAGACAATTTACACCGTCGCCAGCCAAGGGCAGCAAAGACTGAACAATCACGAACAGGATAGGCAACGGACAACACGAAACACCCAGTAGCCCAGTGATGATTTTTTCGTTTGACGAAAAGTTTCCACGGACTGAAGCGGGAATCGAACCCACGCTTCGTGGCACTCACAATACGCCTAAACGACTTACACCGCTCTAACCGCACGGCCACGAAGCCCTATCGAGATCGGTCTAAAAATCCGAATGCGAGCAAAAGTTCTTCCTGGAGAAATTCCGGGTAGAGTTTCTAATGGAATTTCTAGATTAATCACCGGAGAAATTCTTGGATGAAACCCTGGAGATATCGATGAAGGGTTAATTGTAGCGGTTTTCCTGAAGATATTTCTGGATAAAACCCTGGAGGCATTTCAGGAGAAATCTTTGGCCATCTCTGGCCAAGGAATCTCTGAAGTTGTTGCTGAAGGAAATGCTGAAGGAAATCCTGAAAGAATTCCTGAAAGTTTTTCTGAAGCAATCCCTGAATTTTCCTGAATGAATCCCTGGTTGTTTTCTTGGAGCCTCATCTGAACCGGTTCCAAAACTACAGGTGCGGTCAAAAGTTTCAATTAGTTTTGCGAATATCTCAGAATTCTTACCACTCAGAAAGATGGGGTCTTCGGCAAAGTTGTTCAGTAGTTCAAAGGATCATCAATATTTTAGCCAATAATTTTGAGATTTTGCCACCAGGCGGCGCTAGTGACCAAATATAACTTTCATGCTCACTAGCGCCGCCTGGTGGAAAAATCTCGGATTTCTTGGTTCATATCAGGGAAGCCCTTGAGGTATTGAACATCTTCGACGAAGACGTCATCTTTCTAAATGGACAAGCTCCTGAGATATCTGCAAAACAAAAGTAAAAGTTGCATGCTCTCTAGTGTCACCTAGCGGTCCAATTACGAATTATATGAGGTACCATCAGACAGCGCTCTACCTCTAGAACAACTTTACTGAAGATCCTAAATTTCGAAGTTTTCTGGATTTTAAGATATACCGTTATCTACTCGAACCGTATATGTCCGTTCATTATTATGCGACATCTATGTACATTTGTTCATTTTACCACATTATCGAGGGTCATACTGTGAACATAAACTGTCGAGCGTTGTTCTTAAGATTCTCGAGAAATACATTTTGTTTTGGTGTTAATAGATATCTTTGTTTCAAAATGATAGCATATCAATCACAACTGTTGTACAAAGCACAACACCGGGACAGTCCGAAGGTTAAATTCGGTTTTCATTGACTTACAGGTATTCCACTAAATCCCACTAAATACTAAAAAATCGAAGGTTTATTATTATTGGTTTTGTTATTTTAACTCTAACTTTAACATAAAATATCTTTCATACATTTTATTCGATATCAATAGTTTAATTAGATATTCGTTTGTAATTACCCTCAACTCGGGAACAGAACAAATCTCAGTGGAGAGAGAAAAAAAGAGTTAAGAACACATCAACTCCAATCCTCCTCATCTGACGTGAACCCGAGAAAAAAAAGCACGAAATCCCTTTCCCTTGGGCACCGATTTCGCCGTCGCCGTTGTCGTGGTCCATTCCTTGGATGGGGGCATAATATTCAAACAGGTTCCATCCGATTAGAGGCAAAGACCTTCACCGGCCCAAGTCCGAAGAAAATCGAAGCGGAGGAAATGGTGTAATTTGAGCGGGAATTATCGACTTCCCTTCGGGATACTTTTCGAAAATGCCGATCGCCGATCGATCCAATACGAGAGGCTCTAAAGGGTGTTCAAGGATTCCGGTCCAGGAATTGTTCTAAGCCATTGGAGGCATCACCTCTCTATTCAAATGTCGATTCGAAGGTTGGTCTAGTTTTTTTATGGTTGTGGAATGGCAGCAAACTTCCGGAGTCGCCATTGGGTGCAATACAAGTGTTATGTAGATGCACATGGGTTTACATTGTGTAATGTTATTGGTTCCGAAATCAGAGCAGTTTTGAATGAATGATGCAATTTGTGTTGTCGGATTTTTGACTGACCTCGAGATGTAGGTAATGGAGCAGCTGTCCAATCAGGACGGATAGGAACATGCGGATTTTTTTACATCATCGAAAGATGGTGTGCATTTCCGTCAACACTTTTTTCTTGTTTGAGATTTCAATACAATTACATCTAATACCAAAATAAAAGGTAAAAATTTTGTCGGTTTTGAGTTTGATTGTATTTTTCGTGTTTTTAGAAATTGTTATGTTCGGTAGATTTTTTCGAAGAAGGTAAAATTACAACTCGTAAAAAAATGACTTGTTGTTTGGCTTCCACCCAATGCTCAAAATGTTCTTTGGTAAAAACAGAATTTTTATTCTGTCATATCACATCTCAAACTTTCTTTTGAGAAGTTTACACTGATTGAGTAAAGCAAGCTGGCTGGACCATATGTACGAAAATGCTTCTCAGAATTCTGAGAGAATCCTTCCCAGGATTCGGATAGAATCCATCTCAGAATTCTAAGGAAATCCGCTTCAGGACTCTGAAAGAATGCTTTTCAGGACTCGGAGAGAATTTTTCGGAAGGTTATTTTTAAGCAAATCTTTCTTAGGAGTCTCCTTGAGTATTTTTTCTCAATATTCTTTCTAAGTGAATCCTTCTCAGGAGTCCTTCTCTGAGTCAATCATTCAAAGGATTTTTTCTGAGTGAATTCTTAGGATTATTTCTGAGGACATCCTTCTCAAAATTCTTCTTAAGTGAATCCTTCTCAAGATACTTCGATTCGCATTTGGAGGCGAATCGAAGTATCTTGAGAAGGATTCACTTAGAAAGAGAGAATTCAACTTTTTTTAGTAATTTTTTTTAGTAAATTTTTAGTAAATCCAATTCAAGATTCCTAGACAATTCTGAGAGATTTCGACCCGTGATTCTGAAAGAATCTGTCTTGGGATTACAAGAAAATCTGCCACAGGATTCTGAGAGAATCTGCCCCTCATGATTCTGGAAGAATATGCCTTGAGCTTCTGGGAGAATCGTTCTCAGAAGTCTGAGAAGATCTTTGTAAAAAATCCAGGGGAATCCCTCTTAGGCAGTGTCGTAAAAATTCAGCCGAATGATACCCGATCAGTGCGAAAACGAACAAAAACAAACTCCGCTAGCTTGAGCCTAATCTGACTATGACAGCGAATGCGATGAGAACACGCACACACGCACATATTCAGTTTCACCCACTGTTGGTGTCATTTCAAAATTCAATTTCAACTAGAGGCACTGAAAATGAAAATTGAATATAAAAAATTACAAATGAAATTTATATTACTGGTGTGAGAAAACGGCAATGTGATGCCTCCAGGTGATGAATGATGATTATCTTTTAATAAAAAAAAATACAACTTTTACGATTTGCGGATGTTTTTGTGGGGTATTTTGATGGAAATGAATATTTTCTCAAGCTAAATTGAATTTACTGCCACCGAAAGTCAGTAGGTGGATGAGAATCAGTGTAGAAAAAGTAATTGAAAAACTAAATGCATGTTCTACCAGATTCGTGCATGTATTGTCAGAAAAAACTTTCACACAAAGAAGAATTCAGCAAAGACGGATCCTACTGAGGGTCCGCGTTGTTGACTGTATATTGAAATATGCAGACACTGCTCTTCGGATTCCAAGATAATCCATTAACTCATTTCCTAGCTTCAAGAAGAACCTCTTGCAGAACTTTCAGTAGATAGGTGTTGTTAAAGAGAACATATTGTTAAGAGATTATTAAGTGCTTTTCTAGTTTAACGCCATATTGTAACATTAAAAAAGATGAATGTCTTAAGTTACATGAATTTTATAAATAAAATAAATAAATAATCCTGCATAGTATCCTTTTAGAATAGAAAATCCTCCAGAGAATTCTTAGAGCATGCTTCTCAGGATTCCGAGAGAATCCTCCACATGAATCTTAGTGAATGAGATCAGTAGTTTTGAGGATTCTCGAAGAGATCTTCTCAGTATTCATAGTTTTGGAATTTAGCAGGAACTAAATCAGGATTCTGAGATAATCCTTCTTAGTATCAGTGTTGTAAAAAACTAAATTTCTCATAACTCACGCTTGAGATTTTTCATATCTGAGTTGCCAAACACGCAACTCAGCAGTCAAAAAATTATAGATGAGTTGGCTCACTTTTTTGACTCATTGTCTCGTATTTCCACAGTTTACTTACACACGGTAATAATTTCTTGTTAGTCTGGTAAAATTATAGTAATCCTTTCTAACGTAAACAAGAACATTCGGGTTTCACGTATTTTAGTCGGGTTTTGTGACTGAATCATTTGTTACGGTTTGAGTTGATTGAGTGAATTTGCATCAAAATCTCAAACGTGAGATTTGCGAAGCAGAACTCTAATAAGTTTGGCTCTCACGGGGAGAAAAGACGTTGTTGAATTGAAGGGGAAAAAAAAAAAAAAAATTTTCCTCAGAATGCTGAGAGAGATTCTTTGAAAATCCAGAGTGAGATACTCTCAGAATCCTGAGAGGGATTCTATCAAATTCTAATAAAAATACTCTCAGAATCCTATTAGAGATGCTATTAAAATCCTGAGAGGGATTGTCCAAGGCCTTGAGAGTTATTCCCTCATAATCCTTCAAGAAATTCTTCAAGAATCCTGAGAGGGATTCTCTCAGAATCCTGAGAGGGATTCCATCATAATCCTGAGAGGGATTCCATCATAATCCTGAGAGGGATTCTCTTAGAATCCTAAGAGCGATCTTCTCATAATCCTGAGAGGGATCTTCTCAGAATCCTGAGAGGGATTCTCTCAGTATTCTGAGATGGATTTTTTTTTCAGAATCTTGAAAGGGAATTTCTTAGATTCTAGAGAGGTATTCTTTCATAATCCTGAGAAATTTTCCCAGCATTCTGAGAGGGATTCATTCTCAGAATGCTAAGAGGGTTTCTTTCAGAGTGCTGAGAGGGATTCTGTCAGAATTCTGAGAGGTATTCTCTCAGAATCCTTAGAGGGATTTTTTTAAAACTTTGAGAGGAAATCTCTTAGTATTCTGAGATGGATTTTCTCAGAATCCTGAAAGGATTCTCTCAGAATCATGAGATAGATTCTCTTAAAGTTGAGAGATTTTCTCAGAATCCTGAGAAGGGTTCTCTCAGAATGCTGAGAGGGATTCTCTCAGAATCCTGAGAGGAATTCTATCAGAATTCTGAGAGGTATTCTATCAGAATCCTGAGAGGAATTTTCTTAAAACCTTGAGAGGAATTCAATTAGTATTCTGAGATGGATTTTCTCAGTATCCTGAGAAGGATTCTCTCAGAATCCTGAAGGGAATTTTGACTGAATTCTTAGAGGGATTCTCTCAGAATCCTGAGAAGGATTCTCTCAGAATCCTGAGAGGGATTCTCTCAGAATCCTGACAGGGATTCTCTCCGAATCCTGACAGGGATTCTCTCCGAATCCTGACAGGGATTCTCTCCGAATCCTGACAGGGATTCTCTCCGAATCCTGACAGGGATTCTCTCCGAATCCTAACAGGGATTCTCTTCGAATCCTGAAAGGATTTTCTCAGAATCCTGAGAGAGATTCTCTCAGAATCCTGACAGGGATTCTCTCAGAATCCTGAAAGAGATTCTCTCAGAATCCTGTCCATGATTCTCTCAGAACCCTGACCGGGATTCTCTCAGAATCTTGAGAGGGATTCACTCAGAATCCGGAGAGTTATAACAGATTTTGTTACTCCGTTAGCGCTTTTTTTTTCTAACAAAATATGTTTTATTTTGGATGGTTAGTAGTTAAAATAACGAATATTATAACACAATTTTCTCTACATCTAACAAAATAATTTACAACTTAATCAAAAATGTATCTCATTATGTTTCAAATCAAACAAATATATAACTATTTTTTTATTTTCCATAACCGAATTATAACAAAAAATGTTATAAGCAATTGAGTAATTAAGTTATAAGCAAATTTCTTATAACACATTGTGTTATAATTATGTTTTATATTGAAACAAGTTTTATAAAGACTTTGTTATTAGAACTGATTTTGTTTTTATTGTGTTATACTTTCCTCCATCAACTCAGTGTGCTTCCAACAAAAATGGTCAGTTATATTGCTTGCTAGGAAAATAACAAATTTTGTTATAAGTCAGGGTTGGAAGATAACACAATGAGTTATATATTTTTTTATTTATAACATAATGAGTTATATTTATGTTTAAAATATAACATATTTTGTGTAATGTAGAGGCAATTTTGTTGTTATTTTTGTTATTTCAACTACTAACACCCCAGAATTATAACATTTGTTACAAAAAACGTCCTGTCTAAGTAATAAACGCTGTAAAAATTCAGTTCTAGTTCACTGGTCGAGATTGTGAGATCACAATGCCCTTCCGTAAACTTGAGAAAGGTACCCAACCAAAAGGCAAACTTTAGCACTCAGGAAGCCCCTCCGACCTGGGATCGTTATGTTGATCGTCCCCGATCGATCTCGTCCACAGAAGTTATGGTCGGGATCGGTGTAATAACAAACAGCGAAGCGAAGGATCAAAATGGATGGCCTCTGGAGCGATTCGAAGTACGTTTTATATTTTCTTGTGTTGAACTGCCAAAACCGGTTCCGCAAGAAGTCAAAATCGGCCGGCACTGGATAGGAGTAGCGGTAAACGAGCAGCTATATTCAGCAATACTAAGCTGAGGGTCGTGGGTTCGCAACCCATCGGTCTAGGATTTTTTCGAAAAGGACATTTTCTCGACATTCTAGGGCATAAAGTATCACGAAATACACATGCAAAAATGGTTAATTGGCAAACAAAGCTCTCAGCTAATAATTGTGAAAGCGCTCATAAGAATACTTAGCTGTGAAACAGGCTCTGTCCCAGTTGTGGCGTAACACCAGAAACAAGAAGAATATCGAACGAACAAATCGACGATATCGATAAAGAATTCCAAACCGTGGAATCACCACTTCTGATAACAAATATGCACAATTAGCACGCGAGGCGCCTTCCGGTCCTCGAAGTCGTCTGTGAATTGGAAATTCATTCATAAAAATTGTCCCTCACGAAGGCAACATGCTGAGAGAGAGGCCCTAGCGTTTGAACAGCCGCATTTTGTTTGCGGAACACAAACCGGCAACAACACGACGATAACAACGACCTCTCACAAAGTTGTGCCGAATTATGCAAAGCGACTGAGTTTCGGCATACTCGGCGTTGTCCTTACCGATAGACGACGTGTTTCTAATCTAATCAGCTGTTGGGATTGGGAAGGCATGGTCGAACTTCAGCAGTCATGATCGCTGAAGAAGTCAAATATTTGACACCAGCTCTGGTACCGATTGATAGCTGGCTATGGTTTAGGGATGAGGTGAGCGAAAAACAGCTGAATCAAAGCGATAAGTGTTCTCTTTCCGGTGAAGTTTAAATTTAGCCTTCGACAGACTTTTAACAAATCAACGATAACAAGCGTGGCAGTCTTGATAGATGGATATACAGCTGTTCGATACCGAGTGGGTGATGGAATTAAAGCCGGATATCGGTTTGCGATTTGAAGGATTAAGGATAATCGCAGAGCTAAAACGTACGAGGGAAAGATTTCGATGGATAACCGAAGGTAAATATGGAGCGAACAAAGTTCAGCTTGATAACAGTAATTTAATTGATAACGAAAAGCCATTGATTAATAGAGGTAACGATAAATATTGAAACCGGGGGCAGGACTAAGTGAAATGAAATATTTTTCCCCAGAAGAGCGAAGAAGCTTTTCTCCAGAAGCTGAGAAATATTATTTCTTGGAGCTGAGAAAGCTTTTTTAAGAGAACCCGGTAAATTTATTTCGAGAAGCTGATAAAGCTTCTACCAGAAGCTGGGAAAGTTTTCACAAGTCTGAAGAGCTTGGAAAGCTTCCTCCAGAAGCTTGGAAAGTTTTCTCAGGGAGAAGCTTTCCCACCTTCTGGAGGAAGCTTTACCAGCTTTTAGAGGAAGCTTTTTCAGCTTCTGGAGGAAGCTTTCCCAGCTTCTGGAGGAACTTGGAGAACCCCTTTGATGATTCTTGGAGAACCACTGTTTTGATGCTGGGAGAATACCTATCAAGAAAAGAACACCTGGTGGATGCTCTTAGAGAATCCCTATCAAGATTCGAGGTCAATTCCTGTTAGGATTCTGAGAGAATCCCTGTAAGAGTTCTGCGAGAATCCCTCTAAAAGTTGGGCGAAAATTCCTGCCAGGATTCAGAGAAACCGTAGACAGGATTCTGAAAAAAATCACTTCCAGGATTTTGGACGAACTCCTTAAAGGATTCAAAGAGTATTCCTGTTCGAATATGAATAATACCGATCAGGATTCTGGGAGCATTCCTGTCTCAATTTTAGAATAATCCCTGTCACAATTCCGAAAAATTTCGCTTATGATTCACAAAGAATCCAAGTTAGGATTCTGGCCAAATCCAGGTCGAGGTTGTGGAAACAAATCCACTTATAGTCGATAGTAACTTGTAATGAAGAAAGAAGCTTACCCACAGAAAGAATTAATTTGACCGTATAATCAGAATAATGAGACAAACTTCTTAAGCATTCTGAGAGAAACATGTTCAGGATTCAGAATAAAATGCTCTCTTGAATAATCCTCGATATTCAATATTCTCAGAATTCCTATGAGAGAATCTCTTTCAGAAATCATTCTCAATTTCTGGGAGACGTTTTCTCAGCTTCTGGGAGAAGCTTTCTCAGCTTCTGGGAGAAGCTTTCTCAGCTTCTTGAAGAAGCTTTCTCAGCTTCTGGGAAAAACTTTCTCAGCTTCTGGGAGAAACTTTCTCAGCTTCTGGGAGAAGCATTCTCAGCTTCTGGGAGAAGCTTTCTCAGCATCTGGAAGAAGCTTTCTCAGCTTCTGGGAGAAGCTTTCTCAGCTTCTGGGCGAAGCATTCTCAGCTTCAGGGAGAAGCTTTCTCAGCTTCTGGGAGAAGCTTTCTCAGCTTCTGGGAGAAGCTTTCTCAGCTTCTGGGAGAAGCTTTCTCAGCTTCTGGGAGAAGCTTTCTCAGCTTCTGGGAGAAGCTTTCTCAGCTTCTGGGAGAAACTTCTTCAGCTTCTGGGAGAAGCTTTCTCAGCTTCTGGGAGATGCTTTCTCAGCTTCTGGGAGAAGCTTTCTCAGCTTCTGGGCGAAGCATTCTCAGCTTCAGGGAGAAGCTTTCTCAGCTTCTGGGAGAAGCTTTCGCAGCTTCTGGGAGAAGCTTTCGCAGCTTCTGGGAGAAGCTTTCGCAGCTTCTGGGAGAAGCTTTCTCAGCTTCTGGGAGAAGCTTTCTCAGATTCTGGGAGAAGCTTTCTCAGCTTCTGGGAGAAGCTTTCTCAGCTTCTGAGAGAAGCTTTTCCAGCTTCTGGGAGAAGCTTTCTCAGCTTCTGGGAGAAGCTTTCTCAGCTTCTGGGAGAAGCTTTCTCAGCTTCTGGGAGAAACTTCTTCAGCTTCTGGGAGAAGCTTTCTCAGCTTCTGGGAGATGCTTTCTCAGCTTCTGGGAGAAGCTTTCTCAGCTTCTGGGAGAAGCTTTCTCAGCTTCTGGGAGAAGCTTTCTCAGCTTCTGAGAGAAGCTTTCTCAGCTTCTGGGAGAAGCTTCCGCAGCTTCTGGGAGAAGCTTCCGCAGCTTCTGGGAGAAGCTTTCTCAGAGCTTCTGGGAGAAGCTTTCTCAGAGTTTCTGGGAGTCGCTCTCTCAGCTAGTGTGAGATGCTTTCTTAAAGCTATTTCTCAGCTATTGTGAGATGCTATCTTAAAGCTTCTGGGAGAAGCTTTTCCAGAGCTTTTCTTGGAGAAGCTTTCTCATTTTTTTCAAAAATTTTCCTGCAAAAGTATTTATTGATATTATTTGATTTTGTTTTGTTTATTTTGTCCAGTCAGTAGAATAAATCAAAAATGTAAAAAATTATAAATTGTTTATCCTTTATGATATAGAAGACATCACATTAGAATGCATTTCAGCAACAACGATTATTGAATACTCGATTGTTCCTTTCAGGAGACGATGAAATTCACAAAGTTCAAATGTCTTTTGAAATGAAATGTAACAGACGTTGATGGTCCTGATCCGAGTTATTATTAAGATTGTGAGGAAGATATGGGAAATGTTATTTTTAATGATTTTGAATCATATAACATTTAATCAACTTTTGACAGAGGGGACGGACCTGGTGTAATGGTTAGAACACACGCCTCTCACGCCGAGGACTTGGGATCGAATCCCATCCCCGAGATAGTCACTAAAAGTTTTAGTGACGACTTCCTTCAGAAGGGAAGTAAAGCAGTTGGTCCCGAGATGAACTAGTCCAGGGCTAAAAATCTCGTCAATAAAAAAAGAAAAATAAACTTTTGACAGGAAGCACTGACGACTAAACGTCTTTTTAATAATCTGATCTGATCTAGCTATTACACTAGATTCGTAAGATCCAAAGAGATTTTCGTGAGCCATCTCTTTCGCAAAACCGTTCCAATTTTATTTATGACCCCGCATCCAGGAACAGGAAACGCACAATTTTGCGTTCTACGCGTCATCCATCAACGCAGGCGTACGGTTCGATGACCCATCCATATGTTTTTGCGCAAGTCACAAAATCTCAACCCAATCCTCAGCATCCGCCCTCGGCAAAGTACCCCCCATTAGGCGATGGAGGGACCTTTCTTGTGTAGAGGCTGCAGGCTACAAATTAGCAACCCGGTTTAAATTGGTCTTTTTCATTTTTGTGCGGCTATTATACATATGTTCCCGGGGTCCTCCATTCCATCCAGTATTGACCACAATCCAAATCGGTTTTCGGGAGCTGCTCTCCAGTAGGGTGGTTCAAACTAAACAAAATGATTGAAGAACCCATATCTAAAATATACTGTAAAATTTGCTCCACTTTCATACAGAACCTTTAAAATCGAATATATCGCACTTAGATTTTTTTCACGAGCTCGGCTGTGCAAATCTCGGTTTTTCAATTTTAACCGTGACTCAGCTAACAAATTGTCCGAACGATTTACTGATACTCGGCTTTTATTTGCTGAGATCCCAGAAAATTTGTTTGCCGATTACTCGGCTGTGCGGATCTCAGTTAAAATTAGCCGAGATTCGGTATTCTAAATTAAGTGTGATGGACATGGTGCATACTCATCTCATTCATTCAAATTTTATCTTGCTTTTTAAAAATTAAAACGTGGTAAAACATTCTACAAAATGAAGAGAAGAATGCTACCAAATATGCTGCTGTTGTAGTATTATATGATTATATATTTTTTCTTAATGACTGTTACGTTCCAACATATACAGACATTATTGTAGTGTTCTAAAATATATTATGTAGTGCTCTATGAAACATTTTGGTGAACCATTTCAAAGCTTTACTTCTGCCAGTAACTCTGGGTTATAATATATTTGGTGCATTTGATTTGTATAGAAATTTTCTTCTTCAATGCCCAAATAATAAAATAAGGAAATTTATGAAACCATTAAGTACAATACGAGAGTTTCATGAAAATTTACAAATATACCTCTGCCGTCTTTGAACTACTTTTAAATTTTGACCAAAATAAATGAAAATTTTGACATAACTCTTTTTTTATCAGAAGAAAGATGTGGGAGATTAAATTTGCAAACTTTGTTCTTATTTGAACCGCCCTACTGTTCAGCAGTCGCACTCCGAATAGAATATATCATTTCCTGTGTGCGTGCGCACAAAAACAAGAAGAGTCTCACCCTCCTTCCCGTTTGTTCTGATGATCGATTCGACGGTGGCCGCGAATCAATTGTGAAACATTCCATCGTTCATTTGGGGCTCCCTATAGGAGGTGTACCTACCGACATATCTTTCAATAGTCAAATTTAAATAATTCCTAAATGGCCCCGCGCAAGAGACTCATCCTGGTTCGCCGACTTCTGCCACTATCATCCGAAATAATTGAGCTCCTCCTTCTCCTCCTGGTGGCTTCATTGGAAGGTTTCCTCCGATTCTGGACCAGAGAAAGAAGCTTTTGCAGATTCCAGGGCTGGTTAACAGTTATTTTAGCGACTTGGGTACTATATTAATTCATGTTCCTATAGTATTCCTAAAGAAAACGAAATTGAAAGTCACCTTTTTCTAAGTCAATCCTGATTCCAAATTCTAGAGGCTTCAGATACACATATAGCGACCACTTCACAGGTTTCTTTTCAGGATTCTCTAGGAAAAGCTAGTCATTTTCCCAGAGATTTCTACTAGAATACTTTGAGGCACTCCTTCTGGAATCCCTCAAGAAATTCCAGAATTTACTGAAAGCAATCCTTGAGCACTCTAACGCTACTTATTTTCTTTTTCTTGACATTACGCCTCAATTCAGACAGAGCTTGCTCATCAGCTTAGTGTTCATAGACTACCTCTACAGTTAATAGGGTAGATGTATTAATCTTCGCCCCCTCCCTAGTTTTCGCCCCCCTGGTAGAACATTAGCTTGTTCTAGATTGTAATAAAATAAAAATGTTTTACTTTTTAACTTATATAAAAGATTGGAATAAAATATACTTAGTTTCCAAATGTTACTAATTAAAGTAATCTTCTAAACCGCCAAATAATCACATATAAAAATGTGGGAAAAATGATACGCTATTTTTTGCGTTCATTGAGAAAAGCGTCTATTTTAAAAGGCAAGGAAAACATATTAAGATAACTATTTCATCTTTAAAAAATGAATAGTTCTGATAAGACATGCATCAGCAAGAGACACGAATAGATTTTTTCAACTATTTCAGCAATTATAACCAGTTTTAAACTATTTTTTCAGGGTGGCGAAAACTAAAGCACGTTTTCGTACGATTCTAATCTTCGCCCCTGGCGAAACTACCTGTAACGTTCTTTCAGTGGTGCGTGCATTAATTTTCGCCCCTCCTCGAAATTGTTCGAAAAACAAAACAAACTCATTGATTTATTAACTGTTTACAGGAGGTTACAGGAAGTTTAAAGGATTTTCTAAATGTACCGAATGGTTCCTTCTTCTTGGTATTACGTTTCACTGGGACAGAGCCTGTTCTTAGCAATATATTCTCAGCAGTATTCATATGAGCACTTGCACAGTTATTAGCTGAGAGGTTTCTTTGCATAAGCTGCCATTTTCGTATTCTTTTATTCTGTGGTAAGCACAAAAACACTTTATGCCTAACGAAGTCAATATTATTCCCGTTAAGAATAGATCTTCGACCGACCAGGAATCGAACTCAGACACCTTCAGCATGGCTTTACTTTGTAGACGCGGACGTTACCACTAGAATTAGGTGGGATTAAGAACTTCATCAACGTTTTTCAACCGACTACTAAAATCTGTTTAGTTTACCATAATCTGGTAAAAATCCTGTGCAGTAAATGTGACCATTTCCATAGTAGCATTAACTACGAAGCATTTCAATCCGTGACACCTACCGTACAGCACAGTGTAGTTCAGATCAAGTTTATTTCTAGTTATAAATATTGCAACTCTGGTTAAATAAATAAACTTTCTTGTGTATTGATGTTGACTACACTTCAAAAAAGTTAACAGATTTATGTAGTCTTGAAAATTGTTGGTGTAGTTCTTAGTTTTACCATGCATTCAGTAGTTTCTACAATAAAATTCATTTCAGTGTATGATATTTGTTGCTCATCATTATACTGATAGTCTGTGACGAAGAACAAATTGAACTTATTATTGTCAATCAAATAACCCACCATATTCAGCAAGAATGGAATAGAAACGAAATATGATCAACCGATTTTTAATATTAAATATTATTTTTACCACTACATGAGTTAATGGGTTTACCGCAGTACTTTTTTTCCGCATTCAGTTTTTGGCACTGCTAACATGATTGAAAACGCTGAATATAATAAATTTCTCCCGAAATAACGGTACTTGATATAATTATTTAAAAAATATTGGAGAACTTTTATGTATGACATATCGGGGTTGATTCCGATATTCTGATATTGGATTATTTCATGTTGGGAAATTTCTCGACTTCCTGGGAATAATAACATATATCCAGGCTTCCGAATTCTCACTCACTCTCACGATAATGGATTTATCCCTCACAGCAATTTTCAGCGATTAGCTGCCTTGCGATTTTATCCGTCCACAAAACAAAGCGAAAATAGATAATTGCACATTTCCGCAGCTGTGAGAAGTTTGTTTTCTCTTTCTCCGATCCATGGAGAACTTTTCCTGTATCCATCGCCACAAGCAGCTTTTCCTGTATCCATCGCCACAAGCAGTTGCTTTTATGCACCAAATTAACCACTCCTTTCGTCAAGTTGGGGTGGTAGCATGGTTAGCGTGCACGCATCGCGGTTGTTTTTAGCAATGTTCTAGGTTCGAATCCCGTCGCCGGCACTAGTTTTTGTTTATTCACATAGTGATAATTCTCGGGAGCAGTTGGTGAGCGAAAATATGATGGAGTGAAAAATAAATTATCCTCGGAGTGGAGTGGTTTTCGGTTATCCACCATCGTAGCTCCAGGGAAAATTAGTGTGAGCGATAAAAGATGTTCACGTGAGGAAGCGAAAAAAGCATTCTCCTTACGTGAGAAAAATCGTAGATTTCGCATCATTGATACGAAAATTCAGAACCCTGCATATATCACATAAATGCTACAAGAGCATAAATAATTAATTTGCAATAAATAAAAACAATACATAGTGGAAATCAGGACCTTCCATAGCCTTCGTTAGTAGGCGGCTACAAAGCAAATCCATATTTTTGTAATGGAATTTTTATTTGAGTTCCTTGTCCATGAAGTGTCATCGTGCCTGCCACACGGTACGACTGTAGAAATGGCAACTTATGTAAAGAAACCATTTAGTTATGAACTAAGTACTCTTTGAAAATTAAGCTGAGAATCAGGCTCTGTCCTAGTGTGGACGTAATGCCAAAAAGAAAAAGACATAGTGGAAATAGGCAGGATAAGTACCAGTGAAGATGAAAAGTGAGAAGATAATAAGTACTTGATTAAACTATCGAAAACCTGTACTTCAATTAATGGGGGCGAAGATTAGAGCATGGGTGGGGCGAAAATTGAATTTGGGGGGACGAAAATTAAAGCACACCATCAATCCAAAAATTATACTTTTTTCAATAGTAAAACTTTGTTTTGGATAACTTTGCAGCTTGATCATCCTAAAATAATAGATGAATAGTTGAATAAACCCAATAACATTATTTGATATTGATTAATAGAGTCAGAAATTTATTATTCCTGCGATTACATGGTTTAGGGGGGCGAAATCTAGTGCTTCTACCCTAACTGAGTGCATTCTTTCCATTTTCAAGCCACTCAGTCGCTACCATCCCTGCTAGAACCTATCTCCGGTTCGATCGAATCACGGCACGAACCATCTTCAGCTGTTTTTCGAGGGACTTGACTTGAGCGAACACTTCTCGATGCCAATCACGTCCATTCTTTTGCTGCTCGACGCCTCCGAAGTCCGTCGTCGTCTTTGGTGGCGGTGGCGTCGTCCTCTTCCACCATCCACCAAGTGCTAGAGGCCATTCACACGCACTTCACAAGTCACACTGCTCTACGATAACATTATAATTTCTATTTCAGCCTGGCCGTTCAACGGCTGGGGAAACTGGACTTGGGGTTCAAGAGTTGCGTTTCGTTGTTATCTCTTCGGCGATGGGGTCGTAAAACCTCCGGTAACTGGTCCCTCTACTGGACGATATCTAAATTTTCTCTAGCCGCGGTACGCACTTGTTTACCGCCGAATATGTGTAGTTGAACAGGCGTTCCCAAGTGGTATGGTGAGATTCTGATACTTGTTCCCAAATTTGATCCAGAATTGATACTCCTCCTTGTTGGCTACAGCGTAGCGTCACGCGGGCGTATTGTGATAGGTAAACTCTATCTTCGTCGGTGTTGGACGATACTTCTCCAGTTCAGAGTTCCCAGGTCTCCATTGCGTACTGTCAGTCGCCTTCAACTGATTCTCTGCTGAATATCATTTCCGTTAGCAAGTTGCGGAACCTAAACAGGATACATTGTCCATAAAAGGCGCTATTTTAAGTCTCAGCATGTATTTCTGCTTCACGAAGTATTCCAGGATATAAAAAAAACGCTTTTAAAAACATCCCCATCAAACACTACCTCACTATCCCTACGTCCAACTATATTTCTATCTGCACTTCATTTTGGTAGAATTAATGGTCAGGCCTATCCTCGCTGTCTCCCTCTTCAGAAGCACGAAGGCCTTTTCCATTGACCTACGATCGATTCCATCCATGTATCATCCTAATTAGTTTCGTTGGAAAACCATGTTCAGATGTTATCTGCCACATCTCAATCCAAATTAAAAAAAAATCAAAACTCAAAATTCAAAATTCAAAATTCAAAATTCAAAATCAAATTCAAAATTCAAAATTCAAAATTCAAAATTCAAAATTCAAAATTCAAAATTCAAAATTCAAAATTCAAATTCAAAATTCAAAATTCAAAATTCAAAATTCAAAATTCAAATTCAAAATTCAAAATTCAAAATTCAAAATTCAAAATTCAAAATTCAAAATTCAAAATTCAAAATTCAAAATTCAAAATTCAAAATCAAAATTCAAATTCAAAATTCAAAATTCAAAATTCAAAATTCAAAATTCAAAATTCAAAATTCAAAATTCAAAATTCAAAATTCAAAATTCAAAATTCAAAATTCAAAATTCAAAATTCAAAATTCAAAATTCAAAATTCAAAATTCAAAATTCAAAATTCAAAATTCAAAATTCAAAATTCAAAATTCAAAATTCAAAATTCAAAATTCAAAATTCAAAATTCAAAATTCAAAATTCAAAATTCAAATTCAAAATTCAAAATTCAAAATTCAAAATTCAAAATTCAAAATTCAAAATTCAAAATTCAAAATTCAAAATTCAAATTCAAAATTCAAAATTCAAAATTCAAATTCAAAATTCAAAATTCAAAATTCAAAATTCAAAATTCAAAATTCAAAATTCAAAATTCAAAATTCAAAATTCAAAATTCAAAATTCAAAATTCAAAATTCAAAATTCAAAATTCAAAATTCAAAATTCAAAATTCAAAATTCAAAATTCAAAATTCAAAATTCAAAATTCAAAAATTCAAAATTCAAAATTCAAAATTCAAAATTCAAAATTCAAAATTCAAAATTCAAAATTCAAAATTTCAAAATTCAAAATTCAAAATTCAAATTCAAAAATTCAAAATTCAAAATTCAAAATTCAAAATTCAAAATTCAAAATTCAAATTCAAAATTCAAAATCAAATTCAAAATTCAAAATTCAAAATTCAAAATTCAAAATTCAAAATTCAAAATTCAAAATTCAAAATTCAAAATTCAAAATTCAAAATTCAAAATTCAAAATTCAAAATTCAAATTCAAATTCAAAATTCAAAATTCAAAATTCAAAATTCAAAATTTCAAAATTCAAAATCAAAATTCAAAATTCAAAATTCAAAATTCAAAATTCAAATTCAAAATTCAAAATTCAACAATTCAAAATTCAAATTCAAATTCAAATTCAAAATTCCAAAATTCAAATTCAAAATTCAAAATTCAAAATTCAAAATTCAAAATTCAAAATTCAAATTCAAAATTCAAAATTCAAATTCAAAAATTCAAAATTCAAAATTCAAAAATTCAAAATTCAAAAATTCAAAATTCAAAATTCAAAAATTCAAAATTCAAAAATTCAAAATTCAAAATTCAAAATTCAAAATTCAAAATTCAAAAATTCAAAATTCAAAATTCAAAATTCAAAATTCAAAATTCAAAATTCAAAATTCAAATCAAAATTCAAAATTCAAAATTCAAAATTCAAAATTCAAAATTCAAAATTCAAAATTCAAAAATTCAAAATTCAAAATTCAAAATTCAAAATTCAAAATTCAAAATTCAAAATTCAAAAATTCAAAATTCAAAATTCAAAATTCAAAAAATTCAAAATTCAAAATTCAAAATTCAAAATTCAAAATTCAAAATTCAAAAATTCAAAATTCAAAATTCAAAATTCAAAATTCAAAATTCAAAATTCAAAATTCAAAATTCAAAATTCAAAATTCAAAATTCAAAATTCAAAATTCAAAATTCAAAATTCAAAATTCAAAATTCAAAATTCAAAATTCAAAATTCAAAATTCAAAATTCAAAATTCAAAATTCAAAATTCCAAGTTCCCAATTCCCAATTCATTCCCAATTCCCAATTCCCAATTCCCAATTCCCAATTCCCAATTCCCAATTCCCAATTCCCAATTCCCAATTCCCAATTCCCAATTCCCAATTCCCAATTCCCAATTCACAATTCCCAATTCCCAATTCCCAATTCCCAATTCCCAATTCCCAATTCCCAATTCCAAATTCCAAATTGCATATTCCAAATTTCAAATGACTTGAAGCGGCTTTGAATGGCTTAAAATTGCTCTAAATTGCTTAAAATTCCAAATTCCAAATGGCTTAAAATAACTTATAAAAAAAAAACTTAAAAATCCAAATTCTAAATCAAAGTGGTTTACAATGGCTTGAACATAAAATGTCTTAAAATTTGCTAAAATGGCTTGAAATAGCTTAAAACGATTGAAAATAGTTAAAAACGGCTTAAAATGGCTTAAAATGACTTAATATAGCCTAAAATGACACAAGTGGGTTAAAATTGCGTGAAACGACCTAAAACGGATCAAAATTGCTGAAAACGGCTTAAAAAGGTCTAAAACGGCTTAAAACGACTGGAAATAAACTGCTGAGAATGGTCTAAAAACAGCTCAAAATAGCTTAAAATGACTTCAAACGACTTAAAACGGCTTAAAATGGCCTAAAACGGCTTTATATGGCTTAAAATGGCCTAAAACGGCTAAAAATAGCCTGAAATGGCTCCAAACGGCTGTAAATGATACCTAGCAGCTTAAAATGGCTTTAAACGGCTTTAAGCGGCTCAAAACGACTTTATACGGCACAAACGACTTTAAACTTAAATGGCTTATAAAACGGCCTAAAATGGCTTCAAACGGCTGTAAATTGTCTAAAACGGCTTAAAAAGGTTTTAAAACGGCTTACCACGGCCTAAAATAACTACAAACGGCTGAGAAGAACGGCTCTATAAACAGCTTCAAATGGCTTAAAACAGCTTAAGACGGCTTAAAACGGCCTAGAATTGCTTCAAACTGCTGTAAATGGCTTAAAACGGCTCAAAACGACTTAAAACGGCTTAAACGGCTTAAAATTGCCTAAAACGGCTTAATACGGCGTAAAATGGCTTTAAACGGCTGAGAATAGTCTAAAACAGCTTAAAAATAGTTTAAAATAGCTTTGAACGACTTAAAACGGCCTAAAATGGCTTCAAACGTCTGTAAATGGTCTATAACGGCTTGAAATGGCTTTAAACGGCTCAAAACGGCTTAAATGGCTTAAAACGGCTTTGAACGGCGTAAAATGGCTTCAAACGGCTGTAAATGGTCTAAAACGGCTTAAAATGGCTTTAAACGGCTTAAGACGGCCTAAAATGGCTTCAAACGACTTAAAACGGCGTAAAATGGCTTTAAACGGCTTAAATGGCCTACAATAGCTTCAAACGGCTGTAAATGGTCTAAAACGGCTTAAAATGGTTTTAAACGGCTTAAGACGGTTTTAAATGGCTGAAAATGGTCGTAAACGGCTTCAAATGGCTAAAATGACCTTAGACGGCTCAAAACGGCCTAAAATAGCTTTTAATGGCTTAAAACGGCCAAAATGGCGTAAAATGGCTTTGAACGGCTTAAAATGGCTTCAAACGGCTGAAGATGTTCTAAAACAGCTTAAAACGGCCTAAAATAGCTTCAAACAACTTAAAATGGCTTTAAAGGCCTAAAAACGGCTTAAAATGGCATTGAACGGCTTGAAATAGCCTGAAATGTCTTAAAATGGATTTAATCGGCTTAAAACGGCCTAAAATGGCTTCAACCTGAGACGAGACTCGCGAAGACGGTCTTCTTTTTCTGTGATTGCTGAGTTTTTTCTTATTCCTCTTTGTGTTTATACCAACTATGCGCATGCTGTTCAAACTCTTACATGAACCTCTCAGCAAAAAATGATTGAGTTTGCAACACATCGAATCATAAATAGCCGTTTGAGTGAAATTTCATGCCAGCAACCAGTGTTGATAGACTCACACTCAAAATCTCAATCAATATGCTCTCCCGTGAGAGCAAACTCATTAGAGATCTGCTTCGCAAATCTCACGCTTGAGATTTTGATGCAAAATCAACTCAATCAACTCAAACCGTAAAAAATTATTCAGTCGCAATTCCCGGCAAAAACTCGTGAAATCCGAATGTTGTTGTTTACGTCAAAATGGATTACTATAATTTTACCAGACTAACAAGAAATTATTGCCGTGTGTGAGTAAACTATGGAAATACGAGACAATGAGTCAAAAAGGTGAGCCAACTCATCCATGATTTTTTGACTGCTGAGTTGCATGATTGACAACTCACGCATGAAAAATCTCAAGCGTGAGTTGTGAGAAATTGAGTTTTTCACAACACTGCAGCAAACGTAGCAGACATTAGAAATAATTAATCTTTTGCTTAGATTTATCAGCAACTTTGGAAAAAACTGCTCTGCCGACTGCGGTTTTTAATAACAGTTTGCTTTGAACACAATCTGAGAGAGACTCGCGAAGAGGAAAAATATCAACGTCATATGCAGCCCAGATTCCCCTCTCACGAAACGTCAAATGCAGCCCACCGTTTTTATGGCTGAAAAAATAAAAAGTATTGTGTTCAAAGCAAACTGTTATTAAAAACCGCAGTCGGCGGAGCAGTTTTTTCCAAAGTTGCTGATAAATCTAAGCAAAAGATTAATTATTTCTAATGTCTGCTACGTTTGCTGGCATGAAATTTCACTCAAACGGCTATTTATGATTCGATGTGTTGCAAACTCAATCATTTTTTGCTGAGAGGTTCATGTGAGAGTTTGAACAGCATGCGCATAATTGGTATAAACTAAAAGAGGAATAAGAAAAAAACTCAGCAATCACAGAAAAAGAAGACCGTCTTCGCGAGTCTCGTCTCAGAACACAATACTTTTCATTTTTTCAACCATAAAAACGGTGGGCTGCATTTGACGTTTCGTGAGAGGGGAATCTGGGCTGCATATGACGTTGATATTTTTCCTCTTCGCGAGTCTCTCTCAGGTTCAACCGGCTGTAAATGGTCTAAAACGGCTTAAAATGGCTTTAAACGGTTTAAAACGGCTCAAAACGAGTTAAAACGGCTTTAAAAGGGCTTAACATTTCTTAAAACAGCTTCAAACGGCCTAAAACTGCTTCAAATGGCTTTAAACTGCTCAAAATGGCTTAAAACGGGCTAAAATAGCTTAAAATAGCCTTACACTGCTTTAAACGGCTTAAAACGGCCTAAAATGGCGTGAAATGGCTTTAAACGGCTTAAAACAGCCTGAAATTGCGTAAAATGGCTTTAAACGGTTGTAAATGGTCTAAAACGGCTTAAAATGACTTTAAACGGCTTAACCCTTTGGGGCCGGCGCGGTCATATATGACCGCAGTACAAAAAAGGCTGTAAAAAAAGAACCAATGAACAAATGTATATACTGTCTTCGGCAAAGTTGTCCCAAATATACTCTTTTATCAGAGAAAAATATGAAGTATATGCCTTTATGACCTAATTGACAACCTAGAACATCCTGAACATCCTGAAGTTTGGAAAATTGAACTATAAGTACATACGAAACGTGAAATGCTGTTTGTGAACATAAATGATGTTCAGGCTAGATAATACAGAATTACTCTTTTAACGAAAACACTATTTCACTTGCTTTGCTATGTCCTGGGATATTCTAGGACGTCCAATCTGTCCTGAAGCACACTCTTTGAAATCTACAACCGTAACAATAATTGTTTGGGTTAAAAACAATAACATTACAAATTCAAATAAAATCTACCAACCTCTGAGAACCTCAAGAGCTATTTCAAGGAACGTTTGGGATATTCCAGGCCCTCCAAATTACCCTGGAGTTCAGAACTTCAGGTCTACACTTGTTCCAGTAGTTATTCTCGCTAAACTGAGTGAAGTTATATAATCTACTATGTTTACTGAACCTTGTCACGGATCAAAAGGCTACTTCAAGAGACGTTTGAGGTATTCCAGGCCCTCCAAATTACCCTGGAAATCTGAATTTCATGTCTACATTTATTCCAGTAGTATTTCTTGCTAAACTGAGTGAAGTTATATAATCTACCATGTTCACTGAACTTTCGCACGTATCAATAGGATGTTTTAAAGAACGTTTGGAGTATTCCGGGCCCTCCTAGGCTGTTTCAAGGAACGTTTGGGGTATTATAGGTGCTCCAAATTACCCTGGAGTTCAGAACTTCAGGTCTACACTTGTTCCAGTAGTTATTCTCGCTAAACTGAGTGAAGTTATATAATCTACAATGTTTACTGAACCTTTTCACGGATCAAAAGGCTACTTCAAGAAACGTTTGAGGTATTCCAGGCCCTCCAAATTACCCTGGAAATCTGAATTTCATGTCTATATTTATTCCAGTAGTATTTATTTCTAAACTGGGTGAAGTTATATAATCTACCATGTTCACTGAACTTTCGCACGTATCAATAGGATGTTTTGAAGAACGTTTGGAGTATTCCGGGCCCTCCTAATTACCCTGGAGTTCAGAACTTCAGGTCTACACTTATTCCAGTATTTTTTCTTGCTAAACTGAGGAAAGATATATTTCGTTTACCATCTCATGGATCAATAAGCTTTTTCAAGGAACGTTTGGGATATTCCAGGCCCTCCAAATTACCCTGGAGTTCAGAACTTCAGGTCTACACTTGTTCCAGTAGTTATTCTCGCTAAACTGAGTGAAGTTATATAATCTACAATGTTTACTGAACCTTTTCACGGATCAAAAGGCTACTTCAAGAAACGTTTGAGGTATTCCAGGCCCTCCAAATTACCCTGGAAATCTGAATTTCATGTCTATATTTATTCCAGTAGTATTTATTTCTAAACTGGGTGAAGTTATATAATCTACCATGTTCACTGAACTTTCGCACGTATCAATAGGATGTTTTGAAGAACGTTTGGAGTATTCCGGGCCCTCCTAATTACCCTGGAGTTCAGAACTTCAGGTCTACACTTATTCCAGTATTTTTTCTTGCTAAACTGAGGAAAGATATATAACTTACCAAGTTTACTGAACCTTGTCACGGATCAATAGGCTAATTCAAGGAACATTTGGGGTATTCTAGGCCCTCCAAATTACCCTAGTGTTCGTAACTTCAGGTTTACATTTGTTTCAGTAATTTATCTCACTAAACTGAGTGAAGTTATATAATCTAACATGCTCACTAAACCATCTCATGGATCAATAAGCTTTTTCAAGGAACGTTTGGGATATTCCAGGCCCTCCAAATTACCCTGGAGTTCAGAACTTCAGGTCTACACTTGTTCCAGTAGTTATTCTCGCTAAAATGAGTGAAGTTATATAATCTACAATGTTTACTGAACCTTTTCACGGATCAAAAGGCTACTTCAAGAAACGTTTGAGGTATTCCAGGCCCTCCAAATTACCCTGGAAATCTGAATTTCATGTCTATATTTATTCCAGTAGTATTTATTTCTAAACTGGGTGAAGTTATATAATCTACCATGTTCACTGAACTTTCGCACGTATCAATAGGATGTTTTGAAGAACGTTTGGAGTATTCCGGGCCCTCCTAATTACCCTGGAGTTCAGAACTTCAGGTCTACACTTATTCCAGTATTTTTTCTTGCTAAACTGAGGAAAGATATATAACTTACCAAGTTTACTGAACCTTGTCACGGATCAATAGGCTAATTCAAGGAACATTTGGGGTATTCTAGGCCCTCCAAATTACCCTAGTGTTCGTAACTTCAGGTTTACATTTGTTTCAGTAATTTATCTCACTAAACTGAGTGAAGTTATATAATCTAACATGCTCACTAAACCATCTCATGGATCAATAAGCTTTTTCAAGGAACGTTTGGGATATTCCAGGCCCTCCAAATTACCCTGGAGTTCAGAACTTCAGGTCTACACTTGTTCCAGTAGTTATTCTCGCTAAACTGAGTGAAGTTATATAATCTACAATGTTTACTGAACCTTTTCACGGATCAAAAGGCTACTTCAAGAAACGTTTGGGGTATTCCAGGCCCTCCAAATTACCCTGGAAATCTGAATTTCATGTCTATATTTATTCCAGTAGTATTTATTTCTAAACTGGGTGAAGTTATATAATCTACCATGTTCACTGAACTTTCGCACGTATCAATAGGATGTTTTGAAGAACGTTTGGAGTATTCCGGGCCCTCCTAATTACCCTGGAGTTCAGAACTTCAGGTCTACACTTATTCCAGTATTTTTTCTTGCTAAACTGAGGAAAGATATATAACTTACCAAGTTTACTGAACCTTGTCACGGATCAATAGGCTAATTCAAGGAACATTTGGGGTATTCTAGGCCCTCCAAATTACCCTAGTGTTCGTAACTTCAGGTTTACATTTGTTTCAGTAATTTATCTCACTAAACTGAGTGAAGTTATATAATCTAACATGCTCACTAAACCATCTCATGGATCAATAAGCTTTTTCAAGGAACGTTTGGGATATTCCAGGCCCTCCAAATTACCCTGGAGTTCAGAACTTCAGGTCTACACTTGTTCCAGTAGTTATTCTCGCTAAACTGAGTGAAGTTATATAATCTACAATGTTTACTGAACCTTTTCACGGATCAAAAGGCTACTTCAAGAAACGTTTGGGGTATTCCAGGCCCTCCAAATTACCCTGGAAATCTGAATTTCATGTCTATATTTATTCCAGTAGTATTTATTTCTAAACTGGGTGAAGTTATATAATCTACCATGTTCACTGAACTTTCGCACGTATCAATAGGATGTTTTGAAGAACGTTTGGAGTATTCCGGGCCCTCCTAATTACCCTGGAGTTCAGAACTTCAGGTCTACACTTATTCCAGTATTTTTTCTTGCTAAACTGAGGAAAGATATATAACTTACCAAGTTTACTGAACCTTGTCACGGATCAATAGGCTAATTCAAGGAACATTTGGGGTATTCTAGGCCCTCCAAATTACCCTAGTGTTCGTAACTTCAGGTTTACATTTGTTTCAGTAATTTATCTCACTAAACTGAGTGAAGTTATATAATCTAACATGCTCACTAAACCATCGCATGGATCAATAAGCTCTTTCAAGGAACGTTTGGGATATTCCAGGCCCTCCAAATTACCCTGGAGTTCAGAACTTCAGGTCTGCACTTGTTCAAGTAATTTATCTCGCTAAACTGAGTGAAATTATAAAATCTAACATGTTCACTGAATTTTCTCACGGATCAAATAGCTGTTTCAAGGAACGTTTGGGGTATTCTGAGCCACCCAGATTACCCCGGAGTTCAGAAATTCAGATCTACAATTGTTCTAGTAATTTTTCTTACGAAACGATGAAGTTATTTAATGTTCACTGAGCTTTCTCACGAATCAAAAAGATATTTCAAGGAACGTTTGGAGTATTCCAGGCCCTCCAAATTACCCTGGAGTTCAGAACTACAGGTCTTCCCTTGTTCCAGTAATTTTTCTTTCTAAACTGAGTGAAGTTATATAATCTACTATGTTACTGAACCTTCTCATGGATCAATATGCTGTTTCAATGAACGATTGAGGTATTCCAGATCCTTCAAAATTTCCCCAGGACTTCAGAACTTCATGTCTACTATTTTTCCAGTAATATTTCCTTCTAAACTGAGTGAAGTTATATAATCTACCATGTTCACTGAACCTTCTCACAGACCAATTGGCTATTTCAAGGAACGTTGGTGATATTCCAGGCCCTCCAATTTACCCTGGAGTTCAGAACTTCAGGTCTACCCTTGTTCCAGTAACTTTTCTCGCTAAAATGATCAAAGTTTTCCCTTTGGGGCCGGCACGGTCATTTATGATCGCAGTCGGAAAATGGCTGCATAAAAAGAACCAATGAATAAAATTTACTGTCTTCGGAAAAGTCCTTGCAAATATACTTCCCTGTCAAGGAAAAATTTTAGGTGTATGCCTTAATGTCCAACTTGGCAACCTAGAACATCCTGAACATGCAGAAGTCTGACAAATAGAATAATTAGTATAAAAGTAGCTTAAAATGCCTTTTGTAAATACAATTGATGTTCGTACTTGGTAATACATACCTATTATGTCAAGAAAAACGCTGCTTCACATGCCTTTTCATGTCCTGGGATATTCTACGACGTTCAAACTATCCCGAAGCTCAATTCTCGAAATTTACAGCAGTAGTTGCTTGCGCTAGAAATAATCAGCGATGCCAGATTTCTTTGGAAATCATTCCGTAGACGAAAAGTGATAAGCGGGGGGAGAGATCCCCGGCATTGCAATTCCGTAGATTTCCGTTGGAAAAATCCGTAAATTACCGTAGAATAATGAGAATTTACGTAGCTTTCTGTAGAAAATATACATTTTCCATAGAATTATCTTACGGATCCGTAGAAACTGGCAACGCTGCAAATAATAATATTTTCAACTCAAACGGAATCTATTGATCTCTGAGAATCTCAAAAGCTTTTCCAAACTATCATGGAGCTCAGAACTTCAAATCTGCCCTTGTGGCAATGTTTTTTTTTTCGCTAAATAGAGTTCAGTTATATAATCTATCAGGTTAAATAGGGCCCCCATAGCCGAAGCTGTAAAGACGCGGGTATTCATCATGACCATGCTGAGGGTTCCGGGTTCGATTCCCGGTCGGATGTACCATGAGCTTCTCAAGAGTGTTATGTCTGTTTGTCTGTGACAGTACAGTAGTGACGCCTCTACACGGATAGTCGTGTGTTGCACGATTGCAAAAAAGAAGTAGAGCTCGAGATTTGTATGACGATTACTGGATCTTTTCGTAAAGGAAAGAGTCTTGACTTCCTTGGGCACAGAGTATGGGCACATGCCTGCTACACGATATATCCTTGCAAAAAGGTCATTAGCTGAGAAAGATAATGACCTAAAACGGCTTTAAACTGTTTTCAACGTTTTTTAACGGCTTAAAACGGCTTTAAATGGCTTGAAACGTGTTAAAATAGCTTAAAATGGCCTAAAACGGCATGAAACGGGTTAAACCAACACCGGCCTTGTGGCCGTGCGGTTAGTGTCGTCAGGCATTTGAGCGCATCGTGTCATGGCGTGTGGGTTCGATTCCCGCTTCAACTATTGAAATTTTTCGTCAGGAATGTTTCGAGGCTGTGCCACTGGAGCATGCTTGTCCGTTGTCTAGTGTTAAGTTACAGTCTGTGCAGCTAAATGTAATGTATTGCGAAAGTCAATGAGTTATATTAGTGATAGTGTTAAAAACACAAGTGACGACGGCAAAAGTGTTGTAATTATGTGACAGTGTTTGATGAAATGAAATAGGGAATGAGGACATTTCGTTCTTCACTTCAACAAGTTTAGTAGCATTTCAAGTCTTATCATAGTTTTATACTAGTCTGGAATACTAGACTGCAAAACTATGGCAAGGGTTGATTGCTGCTAGGGTACACAATGACCATTTGAGCAACATTGCTTAGGAACGTCTGTGTGATGAATAGAGACTTATTAAAGCAAATATTGGGCAGGAGCTTTGGGCAAATTAAAAGTTCCAGTACTACCCCTATAAATTACTTTTCAATTGGTCGATAAATAACTCCGATCTAACCTTAGCCATTTTGTTTAAAAAATCAAAAAGTTGAAAATTTTTGTCCCAATACTTTATATAAACTTTTGTGGAATCTGAGAGGATGCTGCTCATTTTATAGATGAATATCGTCTGCTTGACTTCCACCATAATTTAGCTGTGATCAAAAGGTGATTCGCCGTTCCCCAAGCCCCGTTGGAGAACACCTGGTCCTAGTTTGAATAATAAAGCGCTCCGTGCAGCCCGGCGAATTTTTATGCGTGTGAGCCAACCGCAATTAAAAGCATAAATCTTCATATGATTCGCGTCCGTCAAACCGGTCGACGCGGGACCAGGCAAAGATCGGCCGACCAACAGTTCTCTGAACCCTCCACCCCGCTCTACCAATCCGCTAGCAGCTAGTTCTGGCTCGACCCTCCTCCAGTCCAGTTCGCGGACAGTTACGCACTTTTCTCGAGATCTTGCGGCTCGCGTCCGCTATCCTTCTTCTTTGGGGCCACACAAACGACGTCTTTCGGGATTTTGACTTTGGCTGGCGATGCGAAACGAAACGAAAATCACTTCAGATAAGCTCTGCTCTCCACTCCAGCTGTCCAGAGGAGTAGAACAGTTTCGAGAGGCTCATCCCGTCGTCCACCAAAATCAGAGTCAGCACCATAGCGCAACGCACATCGATGGCTGTTGATACGAAAGAGTTACCGTTTTGATTCATATTCCGGTCACTGGAGGCTTACAGTGACTTCAACCTTTCTTGTGCATTGGGATCATTTTTGGCCAATTGACACGGCAAATGAGCTGTAACTTTGTAGAGAAAAGAGATAGAAATCTGAAATTTTCTGACTTTTGCTGATTTTTGGAAACGACATTTGCGATACAAATAAAGTGACACATTATGCATTGAGGGTCAAGAATCCTGTGAATTTGCAGGGCATAAAAAGGAACCTGGAACCTGTTTCAGAAGGAACTGGCGTATATCATATTCAGCAGTGCATACACATGTACATAACGACGGTTCAAATATATTGGTTTTTATTCAGATTTTCAAGAGGACCAAGAGGATAAACATTTAGTTTTGGCCGAATTTGGTCGGAGTATTTCGGAACCGGTTCCGGTAGGGTGTGTTGAGGGCGTTTTCGACCATCATATAGTTCCATCATTCGACGGCTCAAAATACACGATTTTTCATCCAGGTGTAAATGGACACCAAGGGGACGGACCTGGTGTAGTGGTTAGAACACACGCCCCTCACGCCGAGGACCTGGGATCGAATCCCATCCCGAAATAGTCACAAAAAAATTCAGTGACGACTTCCTTCGGAAGGGAAGTAAAGCCGTTGGTCCCGAGATGAACTAGCCCAGGGCTAAAAATCTCGTTCCATAGCTATTAACGGAGAGCTTTGCCATTTATATGACTATTTTTGCTTATGTATATCGTGTGGCAAGCACGAAGATACTTTATGCCTGGGAAGTCGAGAAAATGTCCAACCCGTAAAGATCATCGAACGGTGGGATTCGAACTCATGCCCCTCAGTTTGGTCTAGCTGAAATCTGCGCGTTTACAGCTGGGCTTCCCAAACATAAAATTATTTTATTTGAATATAATTTCCGTTACGAACAAATTAGAAATAAAAAAAAAGATTATACCGTCAACTATACATAACTGTTGAAGGGACCATAGAGTAAGAGAGGTATATAGTTATAGATAGAATTACTGTGCACGTTCTGTAGCCTTATGTGCAGGAGCCACAAGATCCATGCTAAACTCTACTGTAATCTTTACAGCGATTTCTCCAGGGATTCCACAAGCGGTTTCCCAGAGATTCCTCCAAGAAGTAATTTTGTTCGGTATCAGACCGGTTACGATAGGGCTTCAGAAATACCTTCAGTATATCGTACAGAAATTTTGCCAGAAGTTCCTTCAGGGATTCCTCCAAGGATTATTCCAGGATTTTTTGCGGAGATATTTTCTGAAGATGTTTCTGCCGGAATGTTTCCAGTAATTCCTCCAGTAAAATCTATACTAGGATTCCTCAGGGAGCTTTTCCAGAAATCACTTCTGGGACGCCTCCTAATATTCTTCCAAAATTCTCTGAAAGAAATCACACGACCAGAATCACATAACGAGATTATTACATATTGTTTCAAAAGTTGTTAAAAATTACAGAAGTTGATATAATTTTGTTATCAAGATGGCTTTGTTCTTAACTTGTCACATTTGTTGTAACAGATTTATTTCAACATGTGTTACATTTTTGACATTGCTTTCGTGAGTTGATTCTAAATAACATCTAATGTTATACATTAGATAAATATAGAAAGTTAAAAAAAATCGCGATAATTTTGTTATGTTGTGACTAGCGTTGGGTAAATTTGGCCAGATGATCGATATTACTGAGTCGATTCAAATTTGATATGTCGAATCGATTCACCGATCACATCCCTCTGAATCAAAACAAAAAATCGAATGAAGAGAATCGATTCCTGTGTGGTACTGAATGAACATTGTCATAGATCTTGTCTTCCAACCCTGTTATGATGGTTGACAATTAAAAGCCTGTTGAAAGAACTTCGAAAATGTAGCATCGGATCGGACATCAAACAATCTAGTAGGCATGGCACAACTTCGACGCCTCACTCCTATAGTAATGTCAGAATGGAATGCAAGGTTCTTCGTGGTGCTCCCGCTTGCCAACAACGATTCTGAGCTTCACATTTGGCGATCCTGCCAGGAGTTTTAAATAAATTTTCGTTTTTCCTGGAGAGCCTGGATTCGTTAGCAAGCGGGAGTGTCCACTAGAAAAAGTGTTTGTGTCGAGTGCTTCTTAAACCGCGTGTGAAAATATGTATTCAGAGTCATTGTGGAGTGAAGTTTGAATCTGATAAAAAGGCATATATCTGTAAGTAAACAGCAATGTGGTATTTTCTATGAATAAGAGAAAACTGATTGAAGAGGAAATATAACATGTATATGTATTAGCCGCTTCACTACTCGTTGAAGCAACAATGTTTCTCTCTGTTCTTGTTGATGCTCTTATTGAACACCAGCATCACCTCAACTATTTGAGTTGCGCGATGCAGGCTTTGAAGTGAATATTTTGTTTTGCATTTGAATTCAAACAGATTGCTTCGATGGAAATATTAAAATGTAAAAGAAAGTGTTTCATCTATTTTATCCGATTTAAAGACTATGATCATTTCGAGCTAATTCATCTAAGTTATGAAGAGCGCATTCTGCTTTTACCAGGGATCTATTTTCTGCATAGGTTGAACGGAAAAAAGAATAACGTTAGGAACTGAACTATTTTTCTGCAGAAGTCAATTGAATCCGTACAAAACGTGTATAAAAAAAATATCGAATAATTAAGTATAATTTGTACAATAATGTGATTTTTCAAAAGAGAAGTGAAGTGTTAAAGTTATTAGTGGTTTTCATGAATATACATCAATTGGAATAATTTATCAATTAGTAATTTCAATCGAAAAACAAACTCCCGTGACATTTATCAACTGTGCAAATAATAAAAAAACTTCGCTTTGGTTGTATGTGACCATTTAATCGTTTCTTCTGTGATGATACACACATTTCTATATCTTATCTCTCCTGCTTTCAAATAAAAACGAAATAATTTCAATAAAGTAAAATAGAGTGAAAAATGAGTGTTAGTGTGTGCAAATATTCCTAGCCATGGGCGATTTTGAATTGGTGTTCCAAAAGTAGATTTTTCGTTCCAATCAATCGATTTTTTTATGTTGAAACAACATAAAATCCTAATGCAAGGGATTTGATCTTATTTTGAGTCGTTGTTCTTGTAAATTTGCTTACGAGTGAAAAAAAATCGAATCGATTTCAAAAAAATCGATACAAAGGATTCGATTAAATAAACGAATCGATTCGACGAATCGAATTTTAATTCGATTCAGTATTATCGATGTTTTGGTCAAATTTGACCAATAATGCACATGATAGTTTTCTTTCCTATTTGCTTCAGTACATCCCGTAATGTTTACCGAACAAGTTGAGTGTGAAGCATACTGAATCGGTGAAATTTGTGTCGATAACCGGTGCGATCCAAACTATTCAAATCTACTTAATTCATTATTATTTCTAAATAAACGCCATGTTAAAAAAAAACAATAATAACATGTTTGAAAAAAAATGTCCTTAACGCGACGGGTGGTTGCTATGGAAAAAATGTCTTTAACACAACTGGTGTATGCAATGCAAAAAAAATGTTTTTAACGTGACTGGTGGTTGCAATAAAAAGATTTTGTCTTCTGACCTAAAGATTCTGGTTAAGCTACTGCATAGTACGGCTATCACTCATCAAAATTACTTTCACTTCGGGAAAATATAATTTCAAACTGGCGAGAAGATTACAAACTGAGGGTGGGTTAGGAGCACAGTCAGACCCTTGAATGTGCAATGTGGGGTAATAATTGGGAATGCCATTGACGGTTTGTAATCTTCTACGAGGTTTTCGAAAACCAACAGGGCGCGTGCACCGGGTTGCGGATAGGAGCAAAGGGAGATCAATAGCATCTACTTAAAATAATAGAGCAAAAAGCCGTTCCATGATTAGGTAATGTTTAGCGATCTTCTATGGTGTTCTAGTACTATAAAATTCTTCACTCACTGAGAATTCTGGCCTTGATAATATCAATAGTGCTAAACATAAAATAATACCTAATACTCAATAAGTACAATGTAGTTTCAATGTAGTAATAAATGAAACAAAATCAATTTTCTATACTTGACAAGGTTTTGAAGACAATCAATGAGTGAAAAAACTACCTATTAGAAAAGCCACATCAGCTAAGGCTATACATATACAAATGTTGGTCATAGGGTCATGGCGAGCATTCGGTATGTATGTCTATGACTGATTCTGATCTAATAGGGGCACTAGAAGACCACGCGGACAATTTCGAAACAAATTATTTTTTTACATCGGTCTTATGATCCGAAAGGCTCAGCTATGCTGTAATGTCATTTTTTATGCTATTCATTAGTGCTGTTTAATTGTTTATTATTCTCACAAAACTACATAATTATTCATTACTAATCACTGTTCCTAATTCTCTCTTTCTCACCTTCTTATCTGTTGCATGATTATGATCATTACTAATATAATGCATGAGCATGCACAATAAGAATAATTTCAGAATTGTAAGCAGTCAATGGATAACTGGATAGAATAGCTTCGAAAAAGATGCTCAAAACAGAATAATTCTGGTCAGGGAAGTATGACCATCATGAGTAAGTAACACATTTCATTTTAATAATATCAAATATTTTTATATAAATCAGCACCGCCAATCAGTGAACTGAATTGTAATTTGATATCTGTACATGAAAAACAGATAAAGTTTGTACAGTTGTCACCATCGATTGAATTGCGTTCTTTATAGTAATGTTCAATCATTATCAAAAGCTCCTAAAGCGTCGCATCGTGCCATAAGCAGTTCTTAGCATCACTCTCATATTGTTATTACTTTGTTGTTTATTAAATTTATATAAAGCGATCAGCTCATTCTTTCTTATTTGTACAATGGACCAATGCACGAGTTCACTATCTGACGTTTGAGCGGTGCCGTGTTATTTACGTGACCATGGTAACGAGTGAATTCGGCACCGCTAAAACGTCAAATTATTGAACTCGTGCATCGGTCCATTGTTTGAAATTTTAATAAATCAAACCAAACTTCAAAACTTAAATTAAATTGCTCTCAGCACATTTACATTTTGCAGCATTAATCGCATTACGCTGGTGGTTGCAATAGTAAAAAAATATTATTACCGCGATTGGTGATTGTATTTGTTTGGTATTGTTGTCTTTAACATGACAGATGGTTGCAATAAATATGTCCTTAACGTGACTGGTGATCGCAAACTTGTTTTCCTATCAATCAACTTGATATTGCTAGCGCAATTGGTGGTCACATATTTGTTCTAAGCAATGGTGGTGTCCACTTGCCACCGCGACTGATGGTCGCATGCTTGTTCCTAGCAAGTATTATTGATGTTGTTAACTCGACTGGTGGTCGCATACTTGTTCCTAGCAATCAATGTTATTAATATTGCTAGCGCGACTGGTGGTCGCATACTCGTTCATAGTAACTGCTATTGATGTTGTTAACTCGACTGGTGGTCGTATACTTGTTCCTAGCAAGTATTATTGATGTTGTAAACTCGACTGGTGGTCGTATATTTGTTCTATGCAATGGTGGTGTACACTTGCTACCGCGACTGGTGGTCGCATACTTGTTCTTAGTAACTGCTATTGATGTTGTTAACTCGACTGGTGGTCGTATACTTGTTCCTAGCAAGTATTATTGATGTTGTAAACTCGACTGGTGGTCGTATATTTGTTCTATGCAATGGTGGTGTACACTTGCTACCGCGACTGGTGGTCGCATACTTGTTCTTAGTAACTGCTATTGATGTTGTTAACTCGACTGGTGGTCGTATACTTGTTCCTAGCAAGTATTATTGATGTTGTAAACTCGACTGGTGGTCGTATATTTGTTCTATGCAATGGTGGTGTACACTTGCTACCGCGACTGGTGGTCGCATACTTGTTCTTAGTAACTGCTATTGATGTTGTTAACTCGACTGGTGGTCGTATACTTGTTCCTAGCAAGTATTATTGATGTTGTAAACTCGACTGGTGGTCGTATATTTGTTCTATGCAATGGTGGTGTACACTTGCTACCGCGATTGGTGGTCGCATACTTGTTCTTAGTAACTGCTATTGATGTTGTTAACTCGACTGGTGGTCGTATACTTGTTCCTAGCAAGTATTATTGATGTTGTTAACTCGACTGGTGGTCGTATACTTGTTCATAGCAAAGGTGGTGTGCACTTGCTACCGCGACTGGTGGTCGCATACTTGTTCATAGTAACCGCTATTGATGTTGTTAACTCGACTGGTGGTCGTATATTTGCTGTAAGTAATAGTGGTGTACACTTGCTATCGCTACTAGTGGTAACAAATTGGTTCCTAGTAAAGGGATGTTCACATGCATGCGCGACTGGCGGTCGAAAATGTATCTATAGAATAAGATATGTAAGCCCAATGATGGCTAGTAACTTAGTAGATCAAGATATGTTATATCAAAACAAGTAACAACAGTCAAACAAGTCTTTGAGTGAGTATTTCCGTGAAAGTGGATTGAATGTACAACTAGATGAAAGTCAAACACTGATGCTACTCTGTTGAACACATATATGTCAGTTTATTAATAGCAATATTTTGTCCAAAATTCGTCTTACATATGTCATTTCATATAATTAGCTTGCCGTTTCTAATGTATGGAACGACATTCAACCGATCAATAATTTCAACGCCGTTCTGATTGTGTGGGTATCCTACAGCAGAAAAATGTTTCAAAGTCGCATGTACAAGTGAAAAGTTGTGATATGAGACAGTATACATCGGTGAAGTTCTTAGCGATGTGAAATATATATCCTGAATTCCTGAATGCTTTCGTGATGACGGAAACGATGTGAAAACTCATCACTTCAAACTTTTTTTCCTGAGAAGAGGGAGGATGTGTGGTACTGAATGAACATTGTCATAGATCTTGTCTTCCAACCCTGTTATGATGGTTGACAATTAAAAGCCTGTTGAAAGAACTTCGAAAATGTAGCATCGGATCGGACATCAAACAATCTAGTAGGCATGGCACAACTTCGACGCCTCACTCCTATAGTAATGTCAGAATGGAATGCAAGGTTCTTCGTGGTGCTCCCGCTTGCCAACAACGATTCTGAGCTTCACAATTCCCTCGGAACATCGATTTGAAATCGCCCATCGCTAGTTGTGACATGCCTGAAACACGTTCTGTTAATGTTGCTCTAATTTTCATAAGATTTGATGTACAGTTGACTCTCCACAACTCGGTATTCTATAACTCGATATACTTCATAACTCGATGGGCTTTTCGGTCCCTTCAAATTACCTTACATCTTGCTCTCCATAAGTCGATATTTCTATAACTCGATATCTCCACTAGTCGATGTCACTTGAGAGGTAAAATACTCTCCATAAATTGATATCTATTTTAAAAACCTTCTCATTTGGGAAAATTTGGTCTGATTCTATTTTGATGTTGAATAAATACTTGCAAGAAGGTTTAAAGAATGAAAATCATGGAAATAAAAAAAATATATTGTTAGTAAAAATTGTGATTTTGTTGGGCATTTCTAAAAAAGCTTTCAAATAATAGCTTGTTAAATACTACCAACAAAATAACATTACTTTCTTAGAGAAGTGATCATATACACATCCACCAAAAGTATGTAATCATTTCAATACTGAATATTGCAGCACTTTTAAGTTTAGCATCACCCAAAATTCAGTGATAAAAGTTTTTTCAACAAAAACAAAAAATTCCAGGGGCTCAATACATATTTTTAAAAATGACGCAAAAATCATTGATCTAGCTCCTCAGAAACACGAGATAATATTAATTTTAGGTGATGCTAAACTTTTCAAGATGCTGCAATATTCAGTATAAGTGTTGCAATACGCGATTCCATACTTATGGTGGGTAGTGTATGTGTTGAAAATTCAGAAATTTATTCCTTAGATTTTGAGATTTTTTTCATCTGTATATTCTATAACTCGATAATTGTATAAGTCGATGGTCCCTTGAATATCGAGTTACAGAGAATCGACTGTACTAACGGTATATGTTTTATAACAACTGGATATATAATAAAATCATTTCAGAGCAACACATTCTTTAACAGGGTGTCTACTACCTGGAAAAAACCTGGAAAACCTGGAATTCTCAGGGAATTTTATTCAACCTGGAAAAAACCTGGAATTCTCAGGGAATTTTGGCCACAGTCAGGGAAATAATTTAGAAACAGTAATTCATGGCTGAATATGTTCACGATTAACTATTTCAAAACTATTTTTGCACACTTTATTTAATATAAAAAATCTCGGCTGCGCCGCTTCAAAATGCTACTTGAACGATTCAGTTCATTAATAAACTTGGACGTTTTCCGTGAAATGCTCTCAAATAATTCACCATATATTTGTCATAAAGTACTAAAATCATCGATTATTCGTAGTTCCGGAAAAATTTCTGTTTGTTGCAGGTTATGAATCTGCATGGTTAAAGATTTCAAAGGTAGCAGTAATATTATACAGCTTAACAAATGTTATTTTTGTTGCGTGTCTCAAAGATCAAATCATGTGACTAGTAAATTAGGGGTTGGTGAATTTGAAGCTGATTTCGAAAATGTTTCAGCACATTACAATGTTGAGCTACGGATCCTCAAAGTAGTATGAAATGCTGTTTTTCAATGTTGAAAGTTTAACTATGATTGGTAAATAGTGATCTAACCCATCAATAATCATCAGAACAGGATTGTGTATGATTCAATTTTGGATGCACGAATAAATGTTGAATAAATCGATTTTTTGAACATGCCGCCATCGTCACACAAAATTATTCATTCCTTTTTTATATAGCAATATACCATACTTTTCTAATATATCAACAAATAACTTTTGAGCTTTGAAAGTATTATGAAATTCGTAGAAAAGTATTCTCTTACACATTAATTTGAATTCTGCAGTAAACTAAGCAAATAAATCTTCATATAAGCCGGTTCTCGTATGTAAGTTTACTGTAGTCGTACAACAATTTATTTTAACACCTAATATCTCAAAAACTAGAAAATATTTTTGAAAACTCTAATATAAGTAAATAGCACTATTTTGATGCTTGAAGCAAAGAAAATGTTCCGCAGTGTAATTGTAATGATTAATTCACGTACACACTAGTAAAATGAATACTTTTTAATGAAACTTCTGAATAGACCTTTTTCGTCAGATCTCAGCCCGATCTTAGAATATATTTAAAGCATTCCTGTTGTTCGTAGAAATTTTAATGAAATACAAAAAAAAAACAATGCAAGTCTTGAAAAAGTTTCTATTTTTGAAGGAAGATCTCTAAAGTCTCTGTTTTGAACAAAATGGTCTCATTATATTCATTGATAAGGGTTAAGTGAGCCGATGCAGTGAGGGAAGGAAAAGTAATGGAATGAATTCTGATTGTTTGAAGTAAAGAAGTTGGAAGGGTGCGATTTTCAAGTATACGATGCAGTGAGCGGAGATGATAGAGGATGGATCACGGTCTGGATACTGTGAGTGGAGTGAGATCCAGTGTAGCAGCGGAGGAGAGGTCAGATACGGCTTCCAGGGGATGCAATAGAGAACTCGAAAGGGAAAGGAATGGATACTTGTTACTAATATGTGGATGAGAAAAAACAGCAAACAAAAAGCTCCCAAAACCACAGCAACATCAGCGAGTCAACCAAAAATAGGAAACAGATGAGAAAAGAAAACAACGGAAACCGGTGAGATCAATCCATATTTTACAAACTTTTCAAACAACTAAATACGTGCCAGAATTGAAAATTTTATTTTTAATTCTGGAAGTGTGATCTCATCTCAGATATCCAGTTGATATGGGGATGTTTTCATGCGGGGCTGGCTGTATATGAAAATGATCTCAGAATGTGTGTGTTGGAACAGCCATTCTCGAAATGGGTCATTGGAGTTGCAGCAGAGCTATCACCTTTCATCTCCTGGGCTAAAACTATGTGCATCTATAGATGTCAAAATATTAGTAAATAGGTGCACGCAGATTTCTTCCATAAAAGCACTGCCGGTCAGTGGGAGGTGAATTGTACACACACACACACACACACAAATGGTCTCATTATATTCATTATATTGCTTGCAGTTAATCCTGATGCATAATTATACACAGTAACATTCAGAGACTATAATACGACTATTCAACAGGCTCATCTAGATTTTGTTCTCAGATCCCTCGAGGAAAAGCTAAAAGAAATATCCTAGTAATTCCAAGAGATTTGATCTGGAATACTTTTAAAGATGTTCTCTATATTTTTTTGTAGAGTTCTCTCTACCAATTATCCCAAAAATTCATCCAGCGAATTTTCAAAGGATGCTTAGAGGAATTGCTCCAGATTGTGCTCCCGAAATTTCTTAATTTATTTCCTTGATTTTTTTTTTCGAAAACTTTCCCAAACTATACACTAATTCTTCAATCGATTCTTCTAGTTATTGCTCTTAAGAATTTTCCAATGATTCATATACAGAAATTTCTTCAAGGAAGAAATTGTTTTGAAGAAATTCGCTTAGATATTTTCCCAAGGAACCCCTCAAGAAATCCTACGCTTTTTCGTGTAAATTCTTTTAGAGTTCATCCATGGTTACTTCCTGGAATCGTTCCAACAATTTCTCGAGGTCATTCGAGGAAATCTATTAGGAAAGAAGGATTTCTCAATAAACTCGATCGTCGATTCATCTAGGAGTTTCTTCAGCATTTCATCCAAACGTTTTCCAATGAATTTCTCGAATAAAATACCCTTGGAATCTTCTAAAGTTTATTCAAGGTTCCACACCAGCTAACACCACTGCAAATTTTCCAGTAATTACTCCGATCATTCTCATACAAACTTCTTTAAGAACTCTTTCCGATGTTATTCAAGGAATTAGAATTCTGAAAATCCTACGGGATAAGCTATTCGATTGATTTTTGTTTTCAATATCTTAACAATTGATCTAGGAAATTTTCTAAAACTTCCTCAAGTGTCCAGGAGTTCTTTCAGGGATCCTTGTTCATCAAGAGTTATGTACTTTAAACCATACACAAACTTCATCGGAGTTTACTTTAGGTTTTCTTCTAAATATTACTCCTCCAGGTTTTTATCAAAGATTTATTTAATAATATCTGAAAAATTTTCATGAAATTCTTTAGAGATATTCTTTTAAAAATGCCTGAAAAAAATATTTGAAGACTTACTTGGGAAATATCTCCAAGAATTACTGGAGTAATTTCTTAAGAAATCTTAGAAGGAAACTAGGGTACATTCAGAAAGTATCCACAAAGAAATTTCAACTTGAATATTCTGAAAAACAATGTTATAGGAGATTCTAAGAAAGACCCAGAGGTGCTTTCTGGAGAAGATATTGTTTTTTAGATGTTCCAAACGGGTATTTTTGAGAGTGCCCAAAAGGAAGAATCTTTGGAGGAATTCCTAATGAAATCTCTGAGGTCATTTTTTATGGTTCTCCTTCGAATAATCCATATTGTATTCTTGGGGTTTCTAAAATGAAATTGTAGAGGGAATTCCTTGGAAAATAATGACTAAAGAACTAATGAAATCTTTGTTTTGTGTTAAAGTGTTTTGAAGCCATTTAAGACCTACTGTTAGAAATGAGTTCAAATTCATTTAAAATTTATAATTCGATAATCATCATGAGAGTTTTTCTTGAGCCTGGTTTTTTTTTGCTAAGACCTGGAAATATCAGGGAATTTCATTTCAGTAAACGAGTAGACACTCTGTTTAATAATCTTGTTTCTTTTGTCTGGTCGGGGACTCCTGATTCATCCTGGAGATTCTCTACAGGGAGCTATGCAGAGATGTCTTCAAGGCATTCTTCAAGTTACAGTACGGCGATTTCTTCAAGGATTACTCCAGATATTTCTCCAGAATTTCCTGTGGTAGTCTTCTCGAGATTCTTCTTGGAATTATTCCTGAAATTTCCTCCGGGATTGCTATAGAAATTCTCCTGGAGAAATTCATCTTGGAATTCTACAAGAAATAACTTTATGAACTCCTATAGGGACTCCTCAAAAGATTTCCCTTCAAAAGGTTTCCCTTAGGCATGCATCCAGGAAAATCGCTTCATGAGTTATTCTAAGGATTTTTTTTTCAGGTAATCTTCCAGGGATTCGCCTTAAAATTTCTCCAAAAGCTCATCCGTAGAATGCTTCGAAATATTTCTACAGAGATTCGCCTATGAATTCCTGAAGGTGTCCACAATTTCATCTGTATTTTTTCAATGATTCCTTTAGGAACTCCTATCTTAAATAATCCCTCTTAATCCCTGAAGAAACATCTTTTTCAAAATAAAAAAGGCGCTTCCACGTGAATGTTTCCAGTGGACGATTTGTCCTTTGAAGAAAGCACCAGATCAACTAGAGAATGAGTCTCTGGAGACACTCCTGTAGGAATCCCTGAAGGGCTTGTGAAAGACATTTTGCTGGTGGAATTTGTAGAGAAATCCCTTTATAGATTTTTCTGGAGAAATCCCTCGAATAATTCTTAAAGAAATCTTAGGAGAAATCTTTGGAGATTTCTATGGAAAGACTTAAAAAAAAAAATGTACGGTATTTACTGGAGGATTTTTTGTACAGATTTTCCTAAAATAATCATTAAAATAATTCTCAGGATAATTTCTGTTGAAATTCTTGTAGGAGAATCTCTGAAGGAATTTCAAGACGAACTTTTGGAGTTCGAGTCCTTGGGGAAATTCCTGGGGAATCCCTGAAGGATTATCTGGAGAAGTCATTAGTATAATTCATGTCGTGACTTTTTTCGTGGTAACTCTGGGAGAATTCCAGCAAGAAATTTTTGAGGATAATGATTTTTGAGAGCGTTTCGAAGTCATAGTTTTTGAAACTACCTAAAGCTACTACTCAGTGTTTCGAAAACAGTACTTTTCAGTGCTATTTTTCTACTATTGATTCCTTTTCGATCCTCTGAACCCGTGCCTTCGATTTTTCGTTGGACCCATTAGCGAAATCTACTGTGGTAATTCTTCTTGGTGACCGTCTTGGAAATAGAAAGAAGAAGGGAGATTCTATCTTTCGTTTATTAACTCATCATGATTGCAACCACAAAGAGAAGGAAGGGTGAATCTCTGAGTTTACAACTTGTTTCCAGAAAAATAGGTATGAAAACGGTCACTAAATGTGGCAAAAATAGAAGGCAGGATGTTTCTCAAGAATGCGCGAATGTTGATAAAAGCAACGAAATGAGCAATCACTTCGATGCTTTAGACAAATTTTCCGAACATTAAATCGATTTTTCTCAAAAATATTATTTAGTTCACTTTAACAAAAAAGATCTAAATAATATTAAAGCTTTAGAAAAAGCTAGACTAATGTTCGATGTCCGTGTGCCATGGGAACATTTCCAGAAACCTGGAGGAAATTACCAGAACCCCACTCAGTGCCGTCGGTGCCAAAAGTGGGGTCATGGTACAAAAATTGCCGCATGGATGCTAAATGCATGATTTGCGGAGGTTCTTCTCACGCTAAGGACGTCTGTCCAGTGAAGGAAGATACCACCAAGTTTACATGCTCGAATTGCGGGGGCAATCATAAGTCAAATTTTTGGACTTGCCCTTCGCGTAGGCGAGCCGTTGACAAATTTGATTCGTTCAACAGGTTATTCTAAAGGTTATTCTACCTCTTCTATACATAGAAAAGCCGTTCAAAAGTGTTTGGCATGAAAGTTTGATTCTAAAATTTAAAAAAAATCGTCAAATTTACAACATACATTTTCAGAAAAATCAAAGGTTATCTATAAAATTGTACACTTCAGGTTAATTATCAGAACTCCAGGTCTGAAAGACTTCCTGTAAGAGCTGGTGTACCTCAAGGCAGCATTTGGGGACCAATATTGTACAATATTTACACATCTGAGTTACCTCAGGGATGTCAAAAATATTTGTTTGCGGATGACATAGGCCTCTCCGCCAGAGGACGAAGTCTGCGTGTCATCTGTAGTAGATTGCAAACAAGTTTGGATATTTTTTATTCATACTTGCAGATATGGAAGATTTCTCTTAATTGTTCCAAAACTCAACTAATCATATTCCCACTTGAACCAAAAGTTCTTTATTTGAAACCTTCTAGTAGACATGTTATCACGATGAGAGGGGTTCCAATAAATTGGTCGAATGAAATTAAGTATACTTACTTACTTATTTGGCTTTACATCAATTATCTTGATAAAGCCTCGCCAACAATATTTCGCCAATTCCCTCGGTTCATGGCCGCTTCTCTCCATCCTCGACTGTGACCCACGCTCTCCAGGTCCTGGTGTACCTGATCAATCCACCTAGCTCGCTGCGCCCCACGCCTTCTTGTTCCGACCGGATTCGTGGCGAACACCATCTTTACAGGGTTGTTGTCCGGCATTCTTGCAACATGCCCTGCCCAGCGTATCCTTCCAGCTTTAGCTACCTTCACGATACTGGGTTCGCCGTAGAGTTGAGCGAGCTCGTGGTTCATCCTTCGCCGCCACACGCCGTTCTCCTGCACGCCGCCGAAGATCGTCCTTAGCACTCGGCGTTCGAAAACCCCAAGAGCTTGCAAGTCCTCCTCGAGCATAGTCCACGCCTCATGCCCATAGAGGACTGCCGGTCTTATGAGCGTTTTGTACATCGTGCATTTGGTGCGGGGGTGAATCTTTCTTGACCGCAGTTTCTTCTGGAGCCCATAGTAGGCACGACTTCCGCTGATGATGCGCCTTCGTATTTCCCGACTAACATTGTTGTCAGCCGTCAACAAGGATCCGAGGTAGACGAACTCGTCCACCACCTCGAAGGTATCCCCGTCTATCGTAACACTGCTTCCTAGGCGGGTCCTGTCGCGCTCAGTTCCGCCAACCAGCATGTACTTTGTTTTCGACGCATTCACCATTAGCCCGACTCTTGTTGATTCGCGTTTCAGGCGGGTGAACAAATCTGCCACCGTTTCAAATTTTCTCCCAATAATATCCATGTCGTCCGCGAAGCAAACAAATTGTCCGGATCTCGTGAAAATCGTGCCTCGACTGTTAAGTCCGGCTCTCCGCATGACACCTTCAAGCGCAATATTGAACAACAGGCACGAAAGTCCATCGCCCTGTCGTAGTCCCCGCCGAGACTCGAACGAACTGGAGTGTTCGCCCGAGATCTTCACGCAGTTTTGCACACCGTCCATCGTTGCTCTGATCAATCTTGTGAGCTTCCCGGGAAAGCTGTTCTCGTCCATGATTTTCCATAGCTCTATGCGGTCGATACTATCGTATGCCGCCTTGAAATCGATGAACAAATGGTGCGTAGGGACCTGGTATTCACGGCATTTCTGGATGATTTGCCGCACGGAAAAGATCTGGTCCGTTGTCGAGCGGCCGTTGATGAAACCTGCCTGATAACTTCCCACGAACTCGTTTGCTATAGGTGATAGACGACGAAAGAGAATCTGGGATAGCACTTTATAGGCGGCGTTTAGGATGGTGATTGCACGATAATTTTCACACTCCAGTTTGTCGCCCTTTTTGTAGATAGGGCATATAACGCCTTGCTTCCACTCCTCCGGTAGCTGTTCCGTTTCCCAGATTCTGACTATCAGCCGATGCAGACAAGCGGCCAACCTGTCCGGGCCCATCTTGATGAGTTCGGCTCCGATACCATCCTTGCCAGCGGCTTTGTTGTTCTTGAGCTGTTGAATGGCATCCTTAACTTCCCCCATCGTGGGGGCTGGTTGATTTCCGCTATCCGCTGTGCTGACGTAGCCATCGCCTTCGCTGTCCTGACCTTCTGTGCCTGTGTTCTCTGCGCCATTCAGGTGTTCATCGTAGTGCTGCTTCCACCTTTCGATCACCTCGCGTCCGTCCGTCAAGATGCTCCCATCCTTATCCCGGCACATCTCAGCTCGCGGCACGAAGCCTTTGCGGGATGTGTTGAGCTTCTGATAGAACTTCCGCGTTTCTTGAGAACGGTACAGCAACTCCATCTCTTGGCATTCCACCTCTTCCAGGCGGCGCTTTTTGTCCCGGAATAGGCGGGTTTGCTGTTTCCGCTTCAGTCTGTATCGTTCCACGTTTTGCCGCGTACCATGCTGCAGCATTGCAGCCCGCGCTGCATTCTTCTCCTCTAAAACCTCTTGGCACTCCTCGTCGAACCAATCGTTTCTTGAGCTCCGTTCCACATATCCGACAATGCTTTCGGCAGCGTCGTTAATGGCTGCTTTGACTGTCCTCCAGCAGTCCTCAAGAGGGGCCCTATCGAGCTCGCCCTCATCCGGCAACGCTGCCTCAAGATGCTGCGCGTACGCATTGGCGACATCCGGTTGTTTCAGCCGCTCGAGATTGTACCGGGGCGGGCGTCGGTACCGTACATTGTTGATGACGGATAGTTTTGGGCGCAGTTTCACCATCACCAGGTAGTGGTCGGAGTCAATGTTGGCGCCACGATAGGTTCTGACGTCGGTTATGTCGGAGAAGTGCCGTCCATCGATCAAAACGTGGTCGATTTGCGATTCTGTCTGCTGAGGTGATCTCCAGGTGTACCGATACGGGAGGCTGTGCTGGAAATAGGTGCTACGAATGGCCATGTTCTTGGAGGCGGCAAAATCTATCAGTCGTAGGCCGTTCTCGTTCGTCAGCCGGTGGGCGCTGAACTTTCCAATCGTAGGTCTGAACTCCTCCTCCTGGCCAACCTGAGCATTCAAATCTCCTATGATGATCTTGACGTCGTGGCTTGGGCAGCGGTCGTACTCGCGTTCGAGCTGCGCGTAAAATGCGTCCTTGAAATTAAGTATCTTGGGCTCATGTTTGAAAAAAAAAAATCAAAAATCACATTGAGGGCATTTAAGCCAAATGTGACAAATATGTAAAAAGGTCTAGATCCACGTTTTAGCTGAAAATCGAAACCTCGAAAAGCTTTCGTCTGCAGAAATGTTTTAAGTACGCACAGCCCGAGTGCACGGAATATTAGTCTGTCCGGAATTTGAGACATAACGGTATGATCCCTATAATAGGAGGTGGATTTTTCGAACCGACACTCTGACCGATGATGGGCAACGCAATCTGCTGTTGCCGATTTTCAAGAGGTCGGCGAAAATTGATGCGTGTAATTCTGTGTGTTCTATTCATAAAAGCCATCCCCGAAGAGGCCGAGCGAGACCGAGGCTTCGCGGCGCGGCAGGGTTCGAAGTTCGGAATCCAACTAGCGCCAAGAAGAAGGCCTTTTCGGCGACGTGAATTCCTTTCTTCCTTCTTGCGATTGCCGGCGAACCACCGTCCATCCAAACCTGCTGTTTATTGATGTTTCTGAAGTTCGGCGCTGTTGTTGGGCCAGCTTAGAATAAGAAGCCTGCCTGATAGTGCGGAGCTGACTTTGCATAGAAGTTGATATGAATATTAATGGGAACCTTCACGCGGTGGTCGGTCACTAAGTGGGGGAAGAAAACGAAACTCGGAACGCACACGGTTAGGTTTTAGAACCCGAGGCCCCAAAAGGTTACGACTAGGGTAGATGCAACAGTATTCACCGCCCTGAAATTTCTCATCATGCCATTCTGCCATGAAACGGCTTTATTTCCTGCTTTTTTTCAATACGCATCTACAATTTTAAATTGTAGAATAATTGTGGTGCTAAAGAGCAAAAATTTAGAGAAATGTTTTTCTTCTATCATTTTCTCAACAGATTTTAAGGGTTTCAGGGAATGTCCCTGGTAATCCCGGGTGGCGATTACCGGAGCATCTACCCTAACGCGTGAGAATGCGTGTGAAAATGCCTCGAAAGGTGCCTTCTAGTAGACAAGGGGGGTTATCGGCAGCACAGCTGACACTTTGGTTGCATGGCATTGGTTGGTGGGGGTAAGTCAAGACGAGGTGACGAGATGAGGATGTGAAAACAGTTAAACCATCCATTCAACAAAATTAGCTGAGCAGGAGCTTAATATTTATGAAGATAGTTTAGCCACATTTTTGTTACGTCGAATACGTGATTACGGTTTTAGCTCGATCATGATAAGGCAGAGGAGTTCGGTGGCCTTGTACCATCACTTGGGCTTGTTGAGCTAAGGACAGCCATAGCACATATTCTAAATATAGAATGATATTAGTGATCATTACTAGTTTCTTTACTTATTTATTATACGTGAGACTCAAAACCAATTTAGCAAGACCATAAGGGTTCTTCTTCTTCTTGGCATTACGTCCTCACTGGGACAGAGCCTGCTTCTCAGCTTAGTTTTCAATGAGCACTTCCACAGTTAATAACTGAGAGCTTTCTTTGTGCCAAAGTTGCCATTTTTGTATTCGTATATCATGTGGCAGTGCCGATGACACTTTATGCCCAGGGAGTCATGGAAATTTCCTTTACGAAAAGATCCTGACCGAACGGGTATCGAACCCAGACACCTTCAGCATGGCTTTGCTTTGTAGCTGCAGACTCTAAGATGATATCGAGTTTAACATTTGCTAGAATTCGTAGTATTTTCGTGTTTGGTACATGATGAATGCAAACATTATTATAATTCAGCTTGTTTTTTAGTACGGCTATATCTCATGAAGGTTGCAACCTTCAGACGAAATATTCGTCACTCAAAAAAGCACAAGTTATATGAACATGTCGTGGCTGTATTTTTATTTCGTAATTGTTGTTTTAGTAATAAAACATATATAAAGCATTTAAAACAAGCAACTTTGCTGAACATGTTGATAGAAGGTTAGTTCATAACATTACTACGAATAATGCAAATATATTGTGATACTGAATGCTTAGAGTACGTTTGCTCTGCAAAACGGTGAGTTGACAACTAGGAAGGAATGTCTAATACAGCTCTGATTTTCGCAAGTTCCTACCTTACGCTTTCACGGGTAAGGTACCGTAATTTCGGGTGAAATTGATCATTTTTCACTGTTTTCTTGGTACCTATGCTTTCTAAAATTTTATCAATACCACACAACTAAATGCAGGAAAACAAGTACGGCGGTGAACCTCATTGGCTCATGCACCGAAATTTTCTAACAAATGTGATATTAGTGCCAAAATCAGCTCTAAAGTTAAAAATCGTGGAATCCCATGTCAGGGTGAAATTGATCACTTGTCAATGTGAGTATTGTTAGTTTTGAAATTAACATTACATACTTAATTCGGGCCTCCTGAATTCAAATATGCTTGCCAAATTCTTAACGAGACAATATTTATGGAAATAATCAATAATTAAATTTCAAAAATACTGCAAAAACGCCTAAATGTAGGCAATTTCCAAAGGATTTCTCTACTTTGTAGCAGAAAATCAAATTTTTCAACAAAACGAGCAAATTGGTAAGAGTTTTGATAGTAAAATCTGTTTTGGAGATATATTTTTAGCATCCTCACAAACTTTCAGGTTCACACCATGTCCAACTCCTTATCAAGAACTAGAAGTTTATGGATGACTATCAATTTCACACCAAACTTGATTCTGGAATTTTACATTATTTTCATAAAAATGAACATTCTGTGGCACAAAAAACTTCACTAAACACAAATATACATAATTTATGACAAACACCGTTCATTTACTATGGGTTGCAATGAATTTAGCGCACTATTAGTAAGAAATAAAATCGCGTGACACGGTGATCAATTTCACCCTACTGATCAATTACACCCGAATTTACGGTACGACGAAGACCGTTGCGTACTTGACTGGTAGTGCGACCTGGGCACTGCTGGACTTTTGACATCAGCTAGATCAAGGAGGTACAGTATCGGACACGTAAAATGCACCAAAAGCGTTTCCCATATAAAATGGTCAACTTCAGAGGGTGGTAGGTCATTTGGCATAAAGTCGTTTGGCATAGAGCCGTTTGGCATAAAGTCGTTTGGCATAATGGCCATTTGGCATAAAGTCGTTTGGCATAATGGTCGTTTGGCATAATGAGTCTGAAACCAAGAATTTCTTAAGATGATATTCGTTTTTACGTTTTTATTGAATCTTTCTGATGATAACAGGAAGGTTGTGAAGTCAATTGATACAAAACGTCATTTCATTCAACAATCATCTTCTTCTTCTTTCTTGAGCACTTCCACAGTTGTGCCAATGACCATTTTTGCATGCGTATATCGTGTGACAGGTACGAAGATACTCTATGCCCTGGGAATCGAGAAAATTTCCTTTACGAAAAAATCCTCGACCAGCGGGATTCGAACCCACGACCCTCAGCATGGTCATGTTGAACAGCTGCGCGTTTACCGCTATCTGGGCCCCTTCAAATATCATATGCTCTTGAATAAACTAAAGCATATTAGGAAAGTTATTGCCAATACTATTTTATAATTTATCCAGAGGGTAACTTTCAAATATTTATTCTTTATTTGAGTTCCGCTATTGGAATAAATTTTTGCACTAAAGATATTGATATATTTAGTAGAAATTCACCCTTCTTTCAAACATTCTATGTTTCTCTTTAATTAATGTTTGAATCCTCTGAGCAGAATCTCAATAGAGAATATGCTATGTTTTTTTTTAATATGATAAAACTATAATTAAAGGTACAAAACTGTTGATTTAAAATTTAAATAAATCTAACCTTCTTTTATACATAGGCTGTTCTTTGGAGCTTTATTTTAAGATATATTTTTTTGTTTTCATCTTACAAAAGGGCGGCAATCTATATAATAATCTGCTCAAGTTATCAGCGAAACGATAAATCGATGAGTTCGATGGGTTGTGCTACTTTTCCCCGAAGATCGGTTCTACGAATGTCGTAATCTCGAACTCCTGTTCGTCGAAAATACTTTGGGATTCATAATTGTCATTAGTTTATACATTTCAGGGTGGTGAATGAACTGGCCATTTGATATGCACCCTTCTTTATTTAATTGGCGGTTCTTTAGCCAATGAAGACTTTTATAGCACCTATTTAAACTGCACAACTTTTCGGGGAAAAGGGTCGTTCGGAGAAATGACACCCGGGGAAAAGGGTCATTGGGGGAACTGGCATTCGGGGAAACGACATTCGGAGAAACGACATTCGGGAATAAGTTGCTCAATCACTTCGATGATACTGAACGCAATTTTTGATGTCTTCTTGTTTTATTATGCCGCAATTATTTTTGACGTCTAATCTTCTATTGAATCATAAATTTTGTCTTCTTTTAAAGATAGGCTGTTCTTAATATTTATATTGTTTTTTATATATTATTATTAAGTTAAGCTAAATGTTAACCATTTTTATATCTTGCTGTTTTATCATTTTTTGCAAGAATGTTAGAATGATAATTACTTTAAAATTTGCCAATGTTTTACAATTTTGTTTTTGCAAACACATGATCTCCTTTCGAGATATGCTGGAAAAACATATTATTTCAATCACAAATTTTCCCTTCTTTCAATGATAGACAGTATTTTTGATATACACTTCCAAAATTAAAATTTACAGTGACTCAATCTCCTTTTCGTACGGGGCACTGTTTTCATATCAAGTTGGTATAAATCTATTAAATGGTGCATGGACTTCGATATACTCTATCAATAATGAAGGTTATAGGTGTCATCTATTGTTTGGCAATGACAAACTGTATTCATTTGCTTAAATCTCTGGAATAATGGAAAAGTATTGAGATTGTGTCTATAATTAACCCAATTCCATATTCGTACACCTAACATAAAAGAAATATACAGCATTCAAAACTAATTTTAATGGACTAGATGATTACTTAAGCTCTTCGTTGTGTTGTTCAGATGCAGTAGAATACATTTGGAAAATTTAAAAGCGGACATATTTGAAACTTAAGTAAATTTAAGAAAAATACCAGTTTTCCCATGTTTTTTGCTAAAATATTCGGTAAGTCGAACAATAAATTGCATTTTTTTCAACATCACTTCCTTAAGAATGATAACTGCGAATATTGCACTAGTTTCAAAAAATTATAATCAGTTTTAGAGTAGCTAGGAGTGGATATCGACAACTTATACTTTTGAATCTTAGGTAGTATAACATTTATAACAAATCCAAAACCAAAAATTTTAGTCAATTTCTTTATGTTTGGCTCCTAAATGTATATACTTAATCCATAGTTAATGTTCCTATCAATACAGTGCGTAATTATCATTTTTAATTTACATTTTACTACCAAATATGATTATAGAGATTTAAAGAATAAATATTATTGCCATAACCGCAACACAAACGTTTTTTAAAATGATGAAAACAACAGGATATATTCTATTATACTATTTAATGCTATTCAATGCTCTCTGCTCATTCAAGTTATTTTGTATTTTTCTTATCACATCAATAAATTGCAAAATAGGGTGCTATTTTGAATATAGTTTGAATATTATTTCAAAGATAATTGAATTTTACGATGACATCAATTATGTGGAGGTATGTACAGCGTAGTTTAAGGTACTTCATTGTAAAACGAAGTTCGTAGTTAAAATTATTTTTACAGACAAATTCAAAATTAATATTTACCTGTTGTTTAGAATGAAAATTTGGTTTACATTGATTAAAAATATCATTTTAGAAGAGTTTTGAATCTATAGATTGGATCCAATGACAAAAATAAACGTTATTGTTCGAATTATAGGATTTAATAGCAAAAATCATTGGAAAACTTGCATTTCTCATAACTTTACCTAAATATCATATATGTCCACTAATAAATTGTCCAAATGTATTTCACTACATCTGAACATTATAATAAAGCATTTCAGTAATCAAATAGAGCTTCTAAATTTAGTTTTGAACGTTGTGCGTATGTATTTTGGTAGGTGTAAGATTATGTAATTGGGTGAATTTTAGACATCAATTCAATACTTTTCTATTAATCCAAAGATGAATGTAAATGGAAACATTTTGTGATTTGCAAACAATAGATGATACCTGTTACCTTCAATGTGGATAAACTTTTGTAGCTCAATACTTCATTAAATAGTTTTTTACTAATTTGATGTGGAAACAGTATCCTGTACGAATATGAAATTGGGCCACTGTATATTGAATCGTTCAAAAGTTTTGCCACAATATTTTCTTTCAAAACATGTGTTGTTCATTTGAGTTATGCTGTGAGAAGTTTTTTTTTTGCGTTAGAATCTTAAACATTTTCAACGAAAAATAATCTGCTCTCGTATATAGGCTTATTTTTCATTATGCTGCAAATATAGATCTTAAGATAAGATTTTGCAAATAAATTTTCCCTTCTTTAATCAAGTTATTTTCATCAAGTGTAACGTCCAAACTGGGACAGAGCTTGATCTGCTGCAAAATATTTCATGAGCGTTCCCTTTATTAATAACTGGAAACTTTCTTTGCCAATTAACTATTTTCAAATATGTAAATCGCAACATGCTCAAAGATACTCTATGTTCTGGGATGTAGAGAAAATTATTATTCTAAAAACATCTTCCACCAGACCCGTCACGAGTTTTATTTAGTAATGCTCTCTAATATCACTAAAATTTTTGGAATATCTCTGAACAATCAGCATGCTTATTAAGAATGTACCAAAAAAATTTTGCTATGGGCTCGGTGATGGTGATCTCGGTAAAAACTTCGAAAATGCCTATATCCCTTCTAATTCAATCACTATGCCAAACGACCTTTATGCCAAACGACTTTATGCCAAACGGCTTTATGTCAAACGACCTTATGCCAAACGGGGTACAATCTGAATTTTGACATGAAAAATGCACCAAGACACAAATGATGTAGCAGACAAACTATGCGTCGTATCATTTCGGTATCTTCAGCACATTTGTTCATTTAGTGATAAGGACCAAAATGCGCTGAAAACACCAACATGATACGACGCAAAGTTGGTCTGCTACATCAAAATTAAAAGAATCGGTTGAAGAACGGTGGAGAAATACACTATTTTGTATGGGGAAACGGCTTTGGTGCATCTAATATGTCCGGTACTGTACGTCCCGTTTGTCTTTCCAAGCGAGACAGGTGTGTTGGCGTAGGCCCAATAAGCCGCCCGTAAAAAAAACCTTATTGGAATATGGGCCTTCTACCTTCTACCTTCTACCAAAGCTGTGTCATCACAAACAAACTAGGAAGTGGCTTCATAGTATTGGACAAGATGTGGCAACACGTTTATCGGGTGGCAGGCGATCAACGACCGTTTCTTCAACTGCACGCCGTATCGATTGACAACGGCCAACGATGCGTCAACTTTGCAGCCTTTCGTGGTATGGTAGTCCAGAGCACCTTCTTCCCCGCAAATATATCCATAAAGCCACCTGAAGATCACCCGATAATCAAACCGCAACCCAAATTCGTATCCGACATCTCCAAAGATCGAAGGTACTGCATTGCAAATATAGATTCGGACCAAGGTAGTGGTTGCTGTAAGTATGCGCTCAAAACTTTCGACGGTGACCAACTCGCGTCCAAGCCGAACGCCGCGGCTAAACTTTGAGCGGCTACAGGACTCAGAAGTAGCCCAAGAATACGCGCAACAGTTGGAAGTGGCCCTACCAATAGAAGAGCAACTTAACGCCGCCACTCTTGAAGATGGCTGGAGGCACATCCGATTCGCCATAGTTAGCAGCAGCAGCACTAGGTACAGCGGATCCGAATCGGAGAAACGATGGTGAAAGCGAGTTGAGCGAGTTGAAGAATGAGAATGCAGCATAGGCAATAATGCTGCAACACCGCATGAGAGCGAACGAGGCACAGTATAAACAAGCACGGAACAGACAAAACTTGATCTTGCGGAGAAAGACGCGCCAGCAAGAACGACTTGGCTGGTCAATCTACGACTACTAACCTCTTATGCCTAACATCGTATATCACGAACAGCATGTCTCACCGGTCGTCATCTGATCGTCGATTTAGGAGACTGCCAGTCGCCTACTTTTGCTGTCACATCTGGAGTCACCTGGGACCTCTGTTATTCCTGATCTACATCAACGATTTCAACCTAGTGATTAGGGGCCCAGATAGCCGTAGCGGTAAACGCGCAGCTATTCAGCATGACCATGCTGAGGGTCATGGGTTCGAATCCCGCTGGTCGAGGATCTTTTCGTGATGGAAATTTTCTCGATTCCCTGGGCATAGAGTATCTTCGTACCTGCCACACGATATACACATGCAAAAATGGTCAATCGGCAAAGAAAGCTCTCAGTTAATAACTGTGGAAGTGCTCCTAAAAAGACTAATCTGAGAACAGGCTTTGTCCCAGTTGGGACGTAACGCCAGAAAGAAGAAGAACCTAGTGATCTAGGAACCACGGGTTTCTTACGCAGATGACCTGAAGCTCCAAATGTACTGTGTACAAAACACTCATACGGCCGGTAGTTCTCTACGGGTATAAAACGTGGACGATGCTCGAGGAGGATTTGCAAGCACTTGGAGTCTCCGAACGTCGGGTGCTTAGGACGATCTTTGGTGGTGTGCTGGAAACGGTGAGTGGCGGCGAAGGATGAACCACGAGCTCGCCCAACTCTACGGCGAACCCAGTATCCAGAAGGTGGCCAAAGCTGGAAGGATACGATGGGCAGGGCATGTTGCAAGAATGCCGGACAGCAACCCTGCAAAGATGGTGTTCGCGTCGGATTCGGTTGGTATAAGAAGGCGTAGAGCGCAGCGAGCTAGGTGGGCGGATCAATTGCGCATCGATTTGGCGTGCGTGAAGCAGAACCGAGGACGGAGATATGCGGCCACAAACCGAGTATTTTGGCGTGAAATTGTTGATTCAGTGTTATCTGTCTAGATGTTAACCAAAAAAAATCTACACACAATCTCCGCCGGGATTTCTAGAATTCTACACAGAATCTACTCCGGAATTCGGCACGGCATCTTCTCCGGAATTCGACACAGAATTTTCTCAGAGATTCGATATAGAATGCACAACGGGATTCTACACAGAATTCTCTACGGGATTCTACAGAGAATCCTCTAGAGGATTCTACACAGAATTTTCTTCGGGATTCTATACAGAATCCCCTTCTGGGATTCCACACAGAATCCCCTACAGGATTTTACACAAAATTCCCTAAGGGATTTTACACATTGTACCGCGGAAATTCCAGGATTTGACACAGAATCCCCTCTGACATTCGACACTGATTCTCCCCAAAATTTCGACACAGAATTCTTTTTCCAGAATCCTCTCGGGATTGGATATAGAAATTTCCCGTGAATTTGTAAAATTCCTTTCGGAATTCGATTAGAAATCGATTCGTACAGGATTACAAAATTCTAAATTGACTCAAGGTTGACTTGATTGATTTGTTGACTAATAGAACTTTTTCATTGAGAAATTTATTACTTAGGTATACCGTTTCCATGGAAAGATAGAACAGATCTAAAACCAGTTTCCACCGAGGAGTCACATGCACCCCCATTAATCCTCGTGGCTCCAACGGGGCTCCAATCATTCATGGCTCACAAATCACGAACCGTTGAGAGCCGACACCGACCGGTTCTCTCCTGGAGGATCCGCAAGAAAAAGGACTAATTTCGCGAATTTCATTGAGGTGCCGGCTGTCCAACGGTTGTCTCAATCGAACATGGGGGGAGCTATCATCAAACGAGTTTACTAATCTCGCAAAGCACCTCCACCCGAAAAGCAGCTTTATGAGGCTTGATCGCACAAACAAAAATAACAACTCGTAAGAATGTCGGCTGTTGCCGGTTGGGCCCCACTCTGGGAAGGTGAGAATTCTTCGGAATTAAACCGAAACCCGGCACAGTGGCGCATGGTCGGACAGAACCTCGTAAAATGAAGTTCTTTGAATTGCCTGTTCACAATTTTCATAGATTTCTATACTACTACTGAATGATGTATTTCTTAAATTGGCTGCATGTAACCCATACTTTCAAAGGGACAATAGCTTGTCCCTTAAAAAGGCCTCGGGATCTAATAATACTGAATGTCTAATAATACAGAATGTCAACATTATAATACAGCACACATGACCTCTTTGTACTTACAAAATCTAGAAATGGTTCGCCTGTATATGCATGACATATTTTATCCTACACTTACTCCTTCCCACTAACATATACTTCTTCCCGTGACAACCATTAAGATGCAGAGGTATACTCGGTCTTTAGTAAGAATGACATTCCTTCCTCTCCTCGATGACCGTAAGAACGTAGCCGGCGTTAATGTTTTGAATTCTCGAAATTGTACTCTGAAGATGGTAAGCTGCCAAGCTTAATCTGTTAGTTTCTAGTGCAATTCCTATTATTCTGGTCAATCACGGAGTAGCAACTACGAATTGTTGTACGGTCATCAAAACTTATGCTAGTGTACATGCTAATTTATATGTATTACTTGTACATTTTATGTGAAAACAGACTAAACAAATATCTGAAATTGAAAAGAATATCTTCGGGACAAAATACAACTGAAAATCGAAATTTTTGTTTATGCTCATGAAGATTACCTCGAAGATCAAGTGGATTTGGTCAATTATCGTTTTTAATCGATTTCTGCCTCTATTTTATTTTGTCTGGGTTTTATATGAAGTCGCCCCACTGTGCCCCGATTGCGCGCGCGGTTTCGGTAAGAATCGAAGAAAGAGTTGACATGTATGCTAAATAGGCAGTATTTTGGCGCGCGGGACGGACAAATTTATTTCTTCTAGCGGGCTTCTCGTTGCGCTTATAGTGCTGTTTCGGGTGTTTCCAAACGATTATGGCGGGTGTTTCAGGTAGAAACCGATTGTGTCCGTCCGGATGTGAGGAGGAGGAAGAAGAAAGCAGTTTCGGCGGATGCTTGCAACTTACCGAAAAAGTGGTATTGACCCAGATGACCTTAGATGGTACAAGGCCGACGACGAGCATTTATGGGAAGGTAGTATCGCTTTGAACAGCGCGCAGACGACCTTGGAAGTATATTTTATTTAAATGAGAATGGCATTTGTTTTGATCCACAATTAAATATACTCGTCACTACGACAATTCCGCGGATTGTCTGTGTTGAATCTCAGAAGGACTTCTGTGTAGAATCCCGAGAGGGACACTGGTCGAAATCCTGGTGAAGGGGATACTGGAGAGGAGATTCTAATCGAATCACGGAGGGGATTCTGTTCGAATCCCGGAGATGATTCTGTTCGAATCCCGGAGGGGATTCGGTTCGAATCCCGGAGGGGATTCGGTTCGAATCCCGCAGGGGATTCTGTTCGAATCCCGGAGGGGATTCTGTTCGAATCCCGGAGGGGATTCTGTTCGAATCCCGGAGGGGATTCTGTTCGAATCCCGGAGGGGATTCTGGTCGAATCCCGGAGGGGATTCTGTTCGAATCCCGGAGGGGATTCTGTTCGAATCCCGGAGGGGATTCTGTTCGAATCCCGGAGGGGATTCTGTTCGAATCCCGGAGGGGATTCTGTTCGAATCCCGGAGGGGATTCTGTTCGAATCCCGGAGGGGATTCTGTTCGAATCCCGGAGGGGATTCTGTTCGAATCCCGGAGGGGATTCTGTTCGAATCCCGGAGGGATTCTGTTCGAATCCCGGAGGGGATTCTGTTCGAATCCCGGAGGGGATTCTGTTCGAATCCCGGAGGGGATTCTGTTCGAATCCCGGAGGGGATTCTGTTCGAATCCCGGAGGGGATTCTGTTCGAATCCCGGAGGGGATTCTGTTCGAATCCCGGAGGGGATTCTGTTCGAATCCCGGAGGGGATTCTGTTCGAATCCCGGAGGGGATTCTGTTCGAATCCCGGAGGGGATTCTGTTCGAATCCCGGAGGGGATTCTGTTCGAATCCCGGAGGGGATTCTGTTCGAATCCCGGAGGGGATTCTGTTCGAATCCCGGAGGGGATTCTGTTCGAATCCCGGAGGGGATTCTGTTCGAATCCCGGAGGGGATTCTGTTCGAATCCCGGAGGGGATTCTGTTCGAATCCCGGAGGGGATTCTGTTCGAATCCCGGAGGGGATTCTGTTCGAATCCCGGAGGGGATTCTGTTCGAATCCCGGAGGGGATTCTGTTCGAATCCCGGAGGGGATTCTGTTCGAATCCCGGAGGGGATTCTGTTCGAATCCCGGAGGGGATTCTGTTCGAATCCCGGAGGGGATTCTGTTCGAATCCCGGAGGGGATTCTGTTCGAATCCCGGAGGGGATTCTGTTCGAATCCCGGAGGGGATTCTGTTCGAATCCCGGAGGGGATTCTGTTCGAATCCCGGAGGGGATTCTGTTCGAATCCCGGAGGGGATTCTGTTCGAATCCCGGAGGGGATTCTGTTCGAATCCCGGAGGGGATTCTGTTCGAATCCCGGAGGGGATTCTGTTCGAATCCCGGAGGGGATTCTGTTCGAATCCAAATCCAAATCCAATCCAAATCCAATCCAAATCCAATCTAAATCCAATCCAAATCCAATCCAAATCCAATCCAAATCCAATCCAAATCCAATCCAAATCCAATCCAAATCCAATCCAAATCCAATCCAAATCCAATCCAAATCCAATCCAAATCCAATCTAAATCCAATCCAAATCCAATCCAAATCCAATCCAAATCCAATCCAAATCCAATCCAAATCCAATCCAAATCCAATCCAAATCCAATCCAAATCCAATCCAAATCCAATCCAAATCCAATCCAAATCCAATCCAAATCCAATCCAAATCCAATCCAAATCCAATCCAAATCCAATCCAAATCCAATCCAAATCCAATCCAAATCCAATCCAAATCCAATCCAAATCCAATCCAAATCCAATCCAAATCCAATCCAAATCCAATCCAAATCCAATCCAAATCCAATCCAAATCCAATCCAAATCCAATCCAAATCCAATCCAAATCCAATCCAAATCCAATCCAAATCCAATCCAAATCCAATCCAAATCCAATCCAAATCCAATCCAAATCCAATCCAAATCCAATCCAAATCCAATCCAAATCCAATCCAAATCCAATCCAAATCCAATCCAAATCCAATCCAAATCCAATCCAAATCCAATCCAAATCCAATCCAAATCCAATCCAAATCCAATCCAAATCCAATCCAAATCCAATCCAAATCCAATCCAAATCCAATCCAAATCCAATCCAAATCCAATCCAAATCCAATCCAAATCCAATCCAAATCCAATCCAAATCCAATCCAAATCCAATCCAAATCCAATCCAAATCCAATCCAAATCCAATCCAAATCCAATCCAAATCCAATCCAAATCCAATCCAAATCCAATCCAAATCCAATCCAAATCCAATCCAAATCCAATCCAAATCCAATCCAAATCCAATCCAAATCCAATCCAAATCCAATCCAAATCCAATCCAAATCCAATCCAAATCCAATCCAAATCCAATCCAAATCCAATCCAAATCCAATCCAAATCCAATCCAAATCCAATCCAAATCCAATCCAAATCCAATCCAAATCCAAATCCAATCCAAATCCAATCCAAATCCAATCCAAATCCAATCCAAATCCAATCCAAATCCAATCCAAATCCAATCCAAATCCAATCCAAATCCAATCCAAATCCAATCCAATCCAAATCCAATCCAAATCCAATCCAAATCCAATCCAAATCCAATCCAAATCCAATCCAAATCCAATCCAAATCCAATCCAAATCCAATCCAAATCCAATCCAAATCCAATCCAAATCCAATCCAAATCCAATCCAAATCCAATCCAAATCCAATCCAAATCCAATCCAAATCCAATCCAAATCCAATCCAAATCCAATCCAAATCCAATCCAAATCCAATCCAAATCCAATCCAAATCCAATCCAAATCCAATCCAAATCCAATCCAAATCCAATCCAAATCCAATCCAAATCCAATCCAAATCCAATCCAAATCCAATCCAAATCCAATCCAAATCCAATCCAAATCCAATCCAAATCCAATCCAAATCCAATCCAAATCCAATCCAAATCCAATCCAAATCCAATCCAAATCCAATCCAAATCCAATCCAAATCCAATCCAAATCCAATCCAAATCCAATCCAAATCCAATCCAAATCCAATCCAAATCCAATCCAAATCCAATCCAAATCCAATCCAAATCCAATCCAAATCCAATCCAAATCCAATCCAATCCAAATCCAATCCAAATCCAATCCAAATCCAATCCAAATCCAATCCAAATCCAATCCAAATCCAATCCAAATCCAATCCAAATCCAATCCAAATCCAATCCAAATCCAATCCAAATCCAATCCAAATCCAATCCAAATCCAATCCAAATCCAATCCAAATCCAATCCAAATCCAATCCAAATCCAATCCAAATCCAATCCAAATCCAATCCAAATCCAATCCAAATCCAATCCAAATCCAATCCAAATCCAATCCAAATCCAATCCAAATCCAATCCAAATCCAATCAAAATCCAATCCAAATCCAATCCAAATTCAATCCAAATTCAATCCAAATTCAATCCAAATTCAATCCAAATCCAATCCAGATCCAATCCAAATCCAAATCCAATCAAATTTAAATGCGATCCAAATTCATCATGTCAGTTGTCTGGAAACACTGAATGATTTGGACAAATTGCAATCCTATGAAAACAAAAAACTCAATTAAAACCTTTAGTTGCCGGAGAAATGCTCTTTTATCTAAACATATTCTCTAATTCGTAATCTCTTCTTTTCGAAGGTAAATCTTTGCGTCACTTTCGGTCATCGAGGGTTTCTTGAAGCAGTCCCATATGCTTAGAAAGGGCCGAAAGATAATTTCTCGATTAGACAAAAGATTTCTCTTCATCTCGTCACACTCGTCACTTCCATCATCTTTCACCAGAAACCGGTAAACTAGTTCACAGACGAGAGGACCCCTAATTTTGCCAATCTTGCCCATCCCAAGATGTTGTTGTTCCCATCTCTCCCAGGAGGACCCCGGCGGTTGGTTTGAGATGGATGGAAATTAATGAGCATGATTAGAGGGACTAATCTGCCGTCCTTTGGACGGATGGGCCGGCGGATCGGTCGAGAGATGCACATTTGTTTACGCGCCCGGTTCGGCGTAAATCATTTCCCGTGCTCTGATGGCCAGGACTTCCTCAGGAAGGAAGCGAAGGCCCCTCTCGACTATGAGGAACCGTGTAATCCTTGTTTTGAATATTCATTAGATTTATCTCCGTCAACAGAGTGTCCCGTTTCGTGTGCAAGATCCCGTCTGGGAACGGCTGGCCGTCCAGGTATAGGATCCGTCTTCGAATATGATAACCCTTCTCCTTAAAGTTTTGGAAGGTGAACGGAGGAGATACCAATCTGAGTGCACTGCTGTCGTGAGTCTGCAGGAAAAAAAGATGAAGCGGGAAAAGGTTGCGTGCCTTAATTCACAGGACCGAGTTGCTGTTTTGGTACTGACCTTTTGGCCCATTTTGGGATGAATAACCGGTTACTGGTACACTTCGGTCAGCATCCAAGCTTCGTTGAATCGAAAAAAACGGTTATTTGGAGGAAAATTGAGTCAAGACCAGGGATTGAATCATGAGAAAATTGAGAGAATCGCTCACGTATCGCTCTCTGTAACTATCATAACATGCTGCACATTATGAGAGACTGTTAATCGTATACTGCTACAACTTTGATCAGATTGGGGGGATAGTAGTGCATGATAAAACCCTTCTAAACATGCTCCAATCCTGGGGGACACTGTTGCTATTGGAAGTTCGTGGATTGTTTATCGTGCCAGTAAAGAAAAACATCTATCCCCAACGGTAAACAAGCGAGTAAAATGGGTTTTATCATCGCTCTCTCTTTGGGGCTCTCGCTCACTGCTTCCATTTATCAGACTTGTTACACTTTGCGATACAATGACGATCGTGGACCGCAACAGATGGGATGTTTTTCTTTGCTTGCTTTGATCGTGCTTCATACTCAAATGAGAGCGAATTCTGCAAAGCCTGGTCAAGACTTGTTTTTGATCTGCATAGGTGGCGAGTCCTTTCGAAACAGGAGTTTTTAACGATTTCGGAACACGAAAAACTCGTTGTGTAGTCGATTATGTAGGATGGTATCGCTTGAACGAAAAACCGTTAACTTTTTCAAAAGTTATAGGTGAAATGATAGATTATTACAGTCAATTATAAAATCTGACTTGTTTGCCTGAAAGTTGCCTTTTCTTCACAGTTTTGATGGGAATCAAGATTTTAAGATCGTTATCAATCATAAGTTCTGTATGTAATATCTACATTTTGGTATTGAAATGCTCTTTGCTTCTATAATGGAATTAGTTGAAGTTTTGAGAAGATTGACGGAAATATTTACGTCAAGATAACTATCAATGTATCTTCTATAGGTATTCCAGTTAGCTCCCTAATAATTGAAAGTATAATTGATATAGCTGATTTTTATTTTCTTTTCACAAGTGATTTAATCGAAACTATTTCTTCTCTTTTCAGGTATGTACCATGAAGCATTCAATACTTATGTAGGGTAAGTTTTTGAACAAAAAATTATTTTGCCTTCGAAAATTGAATAGTCATGCTACCGAGAAATTTTGCTCTGTTGCATAACTTGAAATATGGAAAAGGTGAGAAACTCGACATCAATCTCTCAAAGCCAATGACTTCGATTGGACACCTTCTCTGACCTTATTCAACATAAGCATTAAGCACCAAGAAATCTGCACAATCATTTTCTAATTAAAGCATCCACGCCGACCTTCTGGAGAAACCTTCTCCATCACTCCGCAGGACATTTTCCGGAATCTTGCATGAGACGGCAAGTGCTCGATATCCTTATGCCTTCTCCGGATCGGTACGTGTACTGTACTCTATCCGCAAAAGACCTTGAAGCGATTGCGTGGGAAATTTTTGCAGGCGCTCAGTTTCTCAAACAGAAATATCCAAAAAGAAAAAGGGAATGCAATTTTCAAGTGGTTCCCGTTCTAGAAACGCAAATGGAACAAAATAGAGGCTGCAAGATAGGAATTGGATGGCAAGATCCCGATCGTACCCGGAGCAAGTGGACAACAATATAAATGAGTTTGGACCCCCGCCGACCGAGCAAAGACTTTGTCCGACTCGCGCGAAGGAGGATCCTTTGGAAAAAGAGGCAAAAAGAACCAGGCCGAGGAGCCATATGACTTGTAAATTATATCTAAACAATTGTTGGCCACCAGCGGCTGGCTGGCTTGGGAATCCTGCTGAAATCGGGTTAGTTCCGCTTTTAGAGCTCAAGTGTTTCCTGAGGCTGCGTTTCTTTGTCTGGCCCTCGGATTCACGTCCTGTTTCGGAGCCGGTTGAAAAATGGGCGTTTTTGTTGTTATTAATTTGTAGACTATTTCTCACGATTTTCCGTTCGCCTACTGGTGGACCTCCGACTTCGTACAAGATTTTAATACAAAGACGTATATCATGTTTAACTTTGACGTTGAAAACTGTTTTAACAAAGTCTGGAGATAAAAATGGATATTGAATTCAAAATACTGCGAACTGTAAGCTAGAATATAGAGATGATTACAAATCAGAGAATTTCAAAAATCAAGAAAATCGAGGGAACCAAGAGCCTTAAGGAATAAGAGAGACTCATGATACTCAAGAAAATTAAGAGATTGAAGGGACTCAACAGACTCAACATAATGAACAAACTCAACAAACTCAGCAGATTTAACAGCATTTCAAGACATTTTTTCTTGTGGAAGCGCTTAAAAGGTCTCAGAAGAGATTTCGAGAACTTCCGTAAATGTTATCCTGAAAGAAATCGTCGAAAAATTTAAAAATTTCTGGAGTGCTTCTTGTTTTTGTAAAATACATTATAGAACTCTCTCATGAGTCAAGGGATCCATGGATCTAAAAAAATATGGAAATATTAATTGGAACACCTAAAGACGTCATTGGCCAATGTTTGCGCGAGTACCTGAAGATATCTTTGAAAAGTTCTTGGTTTCATTCGTAAATAAAGAAATCTTTGAAGTGTTTCCTTGGAACAATATCAGCTAGGTATCCTTGAGAGATTCGCGAAGTAATTTTGTTTTTGAATGAACTTCTTCGAAAATAGCTAAATAAATTTCTAGAAATTTCTTGCAATTATTTGAGGATCTTTGAAAGGTTTCCTTCAAACTTTGAAGAATCTCTACAGGAATCCGTAAAGAAATTCCTGAGAAATTCATCGATGATTAGTAATTTTGATCACAAAATCCGTGGCACAAACTTTGACAAATACATGATGAATTTTGGAGGTTTAATTGCAAGACCATTGTCGTATCGTGATAAAAAAAAACTATGAACGATTCCTGGTGAGAGCTTATCATAAGCCTGAATTGATCTTCAAGAACTGGAAATGGAAATTCTTTATGACGCTCTTATTCTATTGAAAATAATGCCGGAGGATAACATAGCAGATGATTATGAAAAAGTACGCATTGCTCTTGAAGAGAATCAAGATATTCAAGAGAATAAAAATATAAAAACAATCTATTTAATCGAAACAATCAAGTGCATCAAGTTAAAGAGAATTAAAGACATCAAGTAAAGACTGGATAGAAAAAAAATAATGAAAAAATCAAAAGAGTCGAAAGGATCAAAAGAATGAGAAGATGAATAAAAATCAAAAAAATCAAAAGAATTAAAAGCATAGCATAGCATAGCATAGCATAGACTGACTGTACATGTCAATGGTTGCTACTCCGTGATTGATCGGACCTGGTAAGAATTGCACTACGATCCAAATGAATAAGGAATGGGAGTTTCCGCTTATTCTCGAAGTACAATTTTAGCAGATCTAATATTATTGATCAATAACGACGCCGGCCAAGTCCTTACAGTCAGTTGGGATGGGAAAGGAATGTTAGGGTGTAATGATTGTTGCTTCTAGAGACCGAGAATACCTCTGCATCTCCACAATCACCACGGGAAGGGTGTCTATTAGTGAGGGAGGAAAAGATCTGGGAGTCACCATTGGTCAGTGATGCGATCCATGGATAAGGAGGGAAAATACGACTTAAACTTAAAGCTAGTTTTGCATTTTGTCTCGAGATGTTTTCGGTAGAAGATTTAAAAAATACGTCAACATCCGTTATGTCGAACCATTCAAAAGATGTTTTTAGTAATGGTGAAGAGAAAAAAATATATGTATATATTAATAATAATAATCATCATAATAATAATAATAATAATAATAATAAAAATAGTCACCCTGCCACGTGCAGCAGGAGGAAGAGGCGTCACCGATATCCAGGCACTATGTGTCTCTCAGATCCAGCTGCTGCGGGCATATTTCGTAGAAAGCCAGAACCGCCACGAAATTTACCGCACTGTATGCGAAGCTGACCACGGCTTCAGCGCCCTGCATCTGGCGCAGGAGGATTACCAGCTGAACTGCGACATCAAAACTGTCGATGAGATGATCGCAATGTGGAAGCAGAAGGAGTTGCATGGAACGCACCCCCATCAACTGGAGCTCGAGCACATCGATAAGGTGGCGTCAAACACGTGGCTGGTGCGGGGTGACCTCTTCTCAGAAACAGAAGGTTTCATGGTAGCCATCCAGGACCGGGTAATTGCGACGAAGAACTATCGGCACTACATATTGCACGAAGACGTGGAGGACCGCTGTAGGAAGTGCAATTCAGTAGGGGAGACTATCGAGCATGTCGTTGCCGGCTGTTCAGTACTAGCTGGATCAGCCTACCTCGATCGTCACAACGAAGTTGCCAAGATTATGCATCAACAGCTTGCCCTTAAGCACAACTTGGTGGATCGATTTGTGCCCTACTACAAGTACCTGCCTGACCCGGTTCTGGAAAATAGTTGCATAAAGCTGTACTGGGATCGCGAGATCATAACGGACGTTCTCATCCGTGCCAACCGCCCCGACATTGTAGTCTACGACAAAAGGATGAAACGAGTTACACTCATCGACATCGCTGTACCGCTGGACCACAATGTCCAATCAACGTTCTCTAACAAGATAGCGAAGTACCACGACTTGGCGGAGGAGTTGAAGCAGATGTGGCACCTAGAGGACGTCCGTATAGTTCCGGTAGTCCTCTCAGCGACCGGAATTGTCCCGAAATCTCTCCTAAGGTCCCTAGACGAGCTGGAATTGAAGAAGGACCTACACAGCATCCAAAAAGCGGTGATTCTTGGAACCTGCAGCATAGTTAGACGGTTCCTGAACCACCACAACTGAGAAGCCCATCCAGCAGACTCATTAGGATAAGTAAAACCGACCAATGAGATCCACAGAGCCTAATCCCCTTTGGCATACAGATTGCCCGGGGTAGGTGAAAGTTTCCAGCATTTTTTTGCTGAGAAGTGCCAAAACTCTATAATAATAAAAATAATAATAATAATAATAACAGGAATGATGCCGACACTTGTAGTGACGAACCATACATAGTTTGTTTGAAAATTACAGAAGAGTAACGCTGTACATTTTTGTCTCGAGATGAAACGTTGTTGGTAGGAGTTTTAAAGAATACGTCAGCATCTATAATGTCGAACCATTCAAAAGATGCTTTTAGTAATGTTAAAGAGAGAAAATATATGTATATAGAAATTATGTAAAACAGGCATAATGCCGACACTTTGAGTGACGAACCAAACAAAGATTGTTTGAATAATACATAAAAATAACGCTGCCATGAAAAAATGTGTCATTATAAGCATGAAACGAGCTCACCAGTTAATAATTCATCCTCGACTGAACACGGATATCTTTTCGCAATCACACAACGCGAACCGTAAAACTACTTGGCGTCCCGAAAACAAACTGTCTTCCTTGGGCTTTTCGAAGCATTGCCTAGCAAAACGCGCGAGAACGAAACACAAACTCCCGGCGTCCCGAAAACAAACTGTCTTGCTTAGGCTCTCCGAAGCACTGCCCAGCAAAACGCGCGAGAACGAAACACAAACTCCCGACGTCCCGAAAACAAACTGTCTTGCTTGGGCTTTCCGAAACACTGCCCAGCAAAACGCGCGAAAACGAAACACAAACTCCCGGCGTCCCGCAAACGCACGAAACTAAAAACAAACTCCTGACGTCCTGAAAACAAACTGTCTTGCTTGGGCTTTCCGAAACACTGCCCAGCAAAACGCGCGAAAACGAAACACCTCAAAAAAAATCAAAAGAATTAAAAGAACAAAAATAATCGAAAGAGCCAAAAGAATCAAGAGTATCAAGAGAATCATGAAAATAAAAAGAGAATTAAGAGAATCAAAATCGAGATTCAGATAATCGAATCGAGATAATTAAGAGAATTGAGAGAATTGAGAGAATAAAGAAAATCGATAGAATTAAGAGAATTGAGAGAATAGAGAGAATCGAGAGAATCGAGATAGTCATGAGAATCAAGATAATCAAGATAATCAAGAGAATCAAGAAAATCAAGAGAATCCAGCGAATCCAGAGAATCATGAGCATCAAGAGAATCAAAAAATCCAGAGAATCCAGAGATCCAGAAAATCAAGAGAATCCAGCGAATCCAGAGAATCATGAGCATCAAGAGAATCAAAAAATCCAGATAATCCAGAGAATCAAGAGAATCCAGAGAATCCATATAAACATGAGCATCAAGAGAATCCAGAGAATCATGAGCATCACGAGAATCAAAAGAATCGAGAGAATCAAGAGAATTCAGAAAATCCAGAGAATCCAGAGAATCCAGAAAATCCAGGGAATCCAGGGAATCCAGGGAATCCAGGGAATCCAGGGAATCCAGGGAATCCAGAGAATTCAGATAATCCAGAGAATTCAGAGAACCAAGAGAATCCAGAGAATCCAGTGAATTCAGAGAATCCAGAGAATAAAGAGAATCCAGAGAATCCAGAGAATCCAGAGAATCCAGAGAATAAAGAAAATCCAGAGAATCCAGAGAATCCAGAAACTCCAGAGAATCCAGAGAATCCAGAGAATCCAGAGAATCCAGAGAATCCAGAGAATCCAGAGAATCCAGAGAATCCAGAGAATAAAGAGAATCCAGAGAATCCAGAAAATCCAGAGAATCCAGAGAATCCAGAGAATCAAGAGAATCCAGAGAATCCAGAGAATCAAGAGAATCAAGAGAATCAAGAGAATCAAGAGAATCAAGAGAGTCGAGAGAGTCGAGAGAATCGAGAGAATCGAGAGAATCGAGAGAATCGAGAGAATCGAGAGAATCGAGAGAATCGAGAGAATCGAGAGAATCGAGAGAATCGAGGGAATCGAGAGAATCGAGAGAATCGAGAGAATCGAGAGAATCGAGAGAATCGAGAGAATCGAGAGAATCGAGAGAATCGAGAGAATCGAGAGAATCGAGAGAATCGAGAGAATCGAGAGAATCGAGAGAATCGAGAGAATCGAGAGATTCGAGAGAATCGAGAGAATCGAGAGAATCGAGAGAATCGAGAGAATCGAGAGAATCGAGAGAATCGAGAGAATCGAGAGAATCGAGAGAATCGAGAGAATCGAGAGAATCGAGAGAATCGAGAGAATCGAGAGAATCGAGAGAATCGAGGGAATCGAGAGAATCGAGAGACTTGAGAGACTTGAGAGACTTGAGAGTACTGAGAGAATCAAGAGTATCAAGAGAATCGGGAGAATCGACAGAATCCAGCTTCCGGGAGAGAAGCTTTCCAGCTTCTGAAAAGAAGCTTTCCAGCTTCTGAAAAGAAGTTTTCCAGCTTCTGGAAGGGAAGCTTTCCAGCTTCTGGAAGAGAAGCTTTCCAGCTTCTGGAAGAGAAGCTTTCCAGCTTCTGGAAGAGAAGCTTTCCAGCTTCTGGAAGAGAATCGAGAGAATCGAGAGAATCGAGAGAATCGAGAATCGAGAGAATCGAGAGAATCGAGAGAATCGAGAGAATCGAGAGAATCGAGAGAATCGAGAGAATCGAGAGAATCGAGAGAATCGAGAGAATCGAGAGAATCGAGAGAATCGAGAGAATCGAGAGAATCGAGAGAATCGAGAGAATCGAGAGAATCGAGAGAATCGAGAGAATCGAGAGAATCGAGAGAATCGAGAGAATCGAGAGAATCGAGAGAATCGAGAGAATCGAGAGAATCGAGAGAATCGAGAGAATCGAGAGAATCGAGAGAATCGAGAGAATCGAGAGAATCGAGAGAATCGAGAGAATCGAGAGAATCGAGAGAATCGAGAGAATCGAGAGAATCGAGAGAATCGAGAGAATCGAGAGAATCGAGAGAATCGAGAGAATCGAGAGAATCGAGAGAATCGAGAGAATCGAGAGAATCGAGAGAATCGAGAGAATCTAGAGAATCGAGAGAATCGAGAGAATCGAGAGAATCGAGAGAATCGAGAGAATCGAGAGACTTGAGAGACTTGAGAGACTTGAGAGTATTGAGAGAATCAAGAGTATCAAGAGAATCGGGAGAATCGACAGAATCCAGCTTCCGGGAGAGAAGCTTTCCAGCTACTGAAAAGAAGTTTTCCAGCTTCTGGAAGAGAAGCTTTCCAGCTTCTGGAAGAGAAGCTTTCCAGCTTCTGGAAGAGAAGCTTTCCAGCTTCTGGAAGAGAAGCTTTCCAGCTTCTGGAAGAGAAGCTTTCCAGCTTCTGGAAGAGAAGCTTTCCAGCTTCTGGAAGAGAAGCTTTCCAGCTTCTGGAAGAGAAGCTTTCCAGCTTCTGGAAGAGAAGCTTTCCAGCTTCTGGAAGAGAAGCTTTCCAGCTTCTGGAAGAGAAGCTTTCCAGCTTCTGGAAGAGAAGCTTTCCAGCTTCTGGAAGAGAAGCTTTCCAGCTTCTGGAAGAGAAGCTTTCCAGCTTCTGGAAGAGAAGCTTTCCAGCTTCTGGAAAAGAAGCTATTTTCAACTTCTGGCAGAGAAGCTTTCCAGCTCCTGGAAGAGAAGCTCCCCAGCTTCTGGAAGAGAAGCTTTCCAGCTTCTGGAAGAGAAGCTTTCCAGCTTCTGGAAGAGAAGATTTCCAGCTTCTGGAGGAGAAGCTTTCCAGCTTCTGGAAGAGAAGCTTTCCAGCTTCTGGAAGAGAAGCTTTCCAGCTTCTGGAGGAGAAGCTTTCCAGCTTCTGGAGGAGAAGTTTTCTGGCTTCTGGAAGCGAAGTTTTCTGGCTTCTGGAAGAGAAGCTTTCCAGCTTCTGGAAGAGAAGATTTCCAGCTTCTGGAAAAGAAGCTTTCCAGTTTCTGGAAGAGAAGCTTTCCAGTTTCTGGAAGAGAAGCTTTCCAGCTTCTGGAAGAGATGCTTTCCAGTTTTTGGAAGAGATGCTTTCCAGTTTCTGGAAGAGAAGCTTTCCAGCTTCTGGAAGAGAAGCTTTCCAGCTTCTGGAAGAGAAGCTTTCCAGCTTCTGGAAGAGAAGCTTTCCAGCTTCTGGAAGAGAAGCTTTCCAGCTTCTGGAAGAGAAGCTTTCCAGCTTCTGGAAGAGAAGCTTTCCAGCTTCTGGAAAAGAAGCTATTTTCAACTTCTGGCAGAGAAGCTTTCCAGCTCCTGGAAGAGAAGCTCCCCAGTTTCTGGAAGAGAAGCTTTCCAGGTTCTGGAAGAGAAGCTTCCCAGCTTCTGGAAGAGAAGCTTCCCAGCTTCTGGAAGAGAAGCTTTCCAGCTTCTGGAAGAGAAGCTTTCCAGCTTCTGGAAGAGAAGCTTTCCAGCTTCTGGAAGAGAAGCTTTCCAGCTTCTGGAAGAGAAGCATTCCAGCTTCTGGAAAAGAAGCTATTGTCAACTTCTGGCAGAAAAGCTTTCCAGCTTCTGGAAGAGAAGATTTCCAGCTTCTGGAAAAGAAGCTTTCCAGTTTCTGGAAGAGAAGCTTTCCAGGTTCTGGAAGAGAAGCTTTCCAGGTTCTGGAAGAGAAGCTTTCCAGGTTCTGGAAGAGAAGCTTCCCAGCTTCTGGAAGAGAAGCTTCCCAGCTTCTGGAAAAGAAGCTTTCCAGCTTCTGGAAGAGAAGCTTTCCAGCTTCTGGAAGAGAAGCTTTCCAGCTTCTGGAAGAGAAGCTTTCCAGCTTCTGGAAGAGAAGCTTTCCAGCTTCTGGAAGAGAAGCTTTCCAGCTTCTGGAAGAGAAGCTTTCCAGCTTCTGGAAGAGAAGCTTTCCAGCTTCTGGAAGAGAAGCTTTCCAGCTTCTGGAAGAGAAGCTTTCCAGCTTCTGGAAGAGAAGCTTTCCAGCTTCTGGAAGAGAAGCTTTCCAGCTTCTGGAAGAGAAGCATTCCAGCTTCTGGAAAAGAAGCTATTTTCAACTTCTGGCAGAAAAGCTTTCCAGCTTCTGGAAGAGAAGCTTTCCAGCTTCTGGAAGAAAAGATTTCCAGCTTCTGTAAGAGAAGATTTCCAACTTCTGCAGGAGAAGCTTTCCAGCTTCTGGAGGAGAAGCTTTCCAGCTTCTGGAGGAGAAGCTTTCCAATTTCTTCAGGAATATAAGCTTACCAGCTTCTTCTGGAAGAGAAGCTTTGCAGCGTCTTCTGAAAAACAAGCTTTGCAGCTTCTTCTGAAAAAGAAGCTTTCCAAGTTCTGGAAGAGAAGTTTTTCAAGTTTCTGGAGGAGAAGCTTTCCAGTTTCTGGAGGAGAAGCTTTCCAGCATCTGTAAGAGACTGTAAGAGAATTTTGCCAGCTTCTGAGGAGAAATTTTCCAGCTTCTGGAAGAGATGTTTACCAGCTTCTGGAAGAAAAGCTTTCCAGCTTCTGGAAGAGGAGCTTTCCAGTTTCTGAAAGAGAAGCTTTCCAGCTTCTGAAAGATAAGCTTTCCAGCTTCTGGAAGAGAAACTTTTCAGCCTCTGGAAGAGAAGATTCTAGCTTCTCTAAAAGAAGCTTTCCAGCTCCTGGAAGAAAAGCTTTCCAGCTTCTGGAAGAAAAGCTATCCAGCTTCTGTAAGAAAAGCTTTCCAGTTTCTGGAGGAGAAGCTTTCCAGCATCTGGAGGAGAAGCTCTCCAGCATCTGTAAGAGACTGAAAGAGAATTTTGCCAGCTTCTGAAGACAAGTTTTCCAGCTTCTAGAAGAGAAGTTTTCCAGCTTCTGGAAGAGAAGCTATCCTGCTTCAGGAAGAGAAGCTCTCCTGCTTCTGGAGAGAAACTCTCCAGCTATGACCAACCGATAAACGGTTCATTTTCAACAGGAAATCAGCCTTATGCCAGGAAAACCATTTCCCTGAACCATTCTCCTCGATAAAAGCTTCTCAAATTAGTTTAGTCATCTTAGGTCCCCTAAAATGTAGGTGACCAGATCTTAAAAGTAATTGAAAATGAAAAAGCAAACCTAAAATTCTTCCTTCTGTGTGTTCTATTGGAGTTCTTGGAATTGCATTGATTGTAATGGACCTGCTTCATTTAATTCACACCGATAATTTTCCGGACCATTCATTGCCTTCAACCAAAGATCTCAGACGCCGGATCGAAAGAATTTCACAGCAAATCCAATAAAAGAAATTCCACAATCCAACAACATTAGATACCAAAGAAAAGAAGATAAATAATGGTTTGCAATAAAAACAACGACACGAGATCCTGCAGAGATTGATCAATATAAGAGGGTGCAGGATCTATCGCACCGCGCTCATCAATTTGGAAGACGGCAGCCGAAGATCTTCCTTATGGGGGACCCAACGGCCAAAAAACGGGACTGCTGAGAGAAACTGCGCTGCTGCGGTGGTAATTTCTCAGCTATAAAATGCTACTTCGACTAAATGCAACAACAGTCAGTCAGAGAAATGGCCAAAGTGAGAAATGAGAAACGATCAACCGAAACTGATCGGGAACTGTGTTGGTCTTTTTTTTATTTATTGTTGATTTGACTCTTATGCTTTTTATAACTATTTTTCCCGAAATCCCGAGGATAAAATAGGATTCGCTCCCAGGGTCCGTGCGTTTCAAGTGATTTGTCGGGCTGCGAGCCTCTCTATCCTTGGGTGCGGCGCACAGTGGGTTGGAACTGTAAATAGACGGTAAAAATCTCTTAGATGCATTCTAGATGCATTCATTCTCTCTTCTGCCTTTTGTTAAGTTTACGTTTAAGAACTTTTTACTGTGAACGCTGTGGAGAATAAGAGAAAAAGCGTTTGATAAGGGCGTAACTACAGTGTTCGTTTTCTCTTCAACGTTTTCGACTGAAATGTTTAATTCAGTGGAAAGTACGCATAGTCATTTCTTCAGGTATTGTAAAATTTGTTCTCATTTGATTTCGAAGCACGATCAAACCAAACGAAGAAAAATATCGCATCTGTATCGGTGCATGATCGGCAATGTTTCGCAAGTTGTAACAAGTTTGATAAATAACAACAGCGAAGGAGAGCCCCAAAAAGAGAGCGATGATGAAATCCATTTTTCTCGCTCATTTGCTTTTTGGGGTAGGTATTTTACTCTACTCGCATGATAAACAATCCCCTGACATCCGATATCCTATCCATATCTAGTAGACGATAATCAGACTTTCATGATGTGTTGCGGATCATGATTGTTACAGCGTGCGACAAGTGAGAGATACTCTCAATTTTCTCAGAATTCAATCCCCTGCTTGAATATCAAAATTCAAAAGGGAAAGCGAAGTAAAAATATCAAGTATGTACAGTAAATTTTTAGAATGAAATGTTAAAACTTTGCTCGGATGCTTTAAGTAATCTAATCCGAAAATTATTTATTTTTATTACTAGAGATTCGATTTCAAAACAATGTCCCGTAGACATCCAGGGGTACACATTCATTTAAGAAATTCTGACCGTTTATTTTCACATTCGTCCCACTGTGCAGCGGCGCGGGATCTTCAAGTGCCCGACCGAAGTCTCTGGGTGGTACGTGTGAAAAAAAGGATAAGAATGATTTTTTTTCGGGTTCGGATCTTCTACTGTTTGAGCTATAAAACCGTTCCTAATATTTACATTTACACGGTCCGGCCGGTATCCCACAAACGGGGTTGAATTGGTATTCGACGAAGAAGTTACTGGATTAGAATCAAGAAGTCGAGCGTGCGCGCTCAATTTTGGCGCCTTTTTCGATTTTCCCGCTCTTTCCTTTCCTTTGTAATTGGTAGTAGGCGTGAGTTTTTGGGTTCAACTCGAGGTCAAGGTCACACAGGATAACTCCTGAAATTTGCTTTTTCGTGAAATCAATATGGATTTTTCTCGAGAAATGTCTGTCATTTCATGTTTGTTGAAAGTAGCGAAAACTGCGTCCGCAGGTTACCCAGATAGAAGCTCTCCTTACAAAAGAGAGCTTCTTGGGCTTGTTGCACTAGGGTTGTATAATTTTGCATGAGCCTGAAAATATTGATCGTTGCTGAGGCAGGAATAAGCTTTTTGCAATCTCAGTACGAAAATAACAGCAATCGAACAAACCAGATTGGTATCTATAAAAAGTCGCCAAAGGCGAGAAAGCACAGAATACACTGTATAAAACGCATAATGTCTAATCACTCTTATTTAGCCTCGGACTCCTGCTGTTCCCAAAAGTACCTAATCGAAAAATGAATTGGTTTTCGGTGAAGAAGTCACTGGAAAGGAATCGAGAAACCGAGCGTGCGCGCTCAATTTTGGCGCCTTTTTTCTGTTTTCCCGCTCTTTCCTGTCCTTCGTAAATTGTTGTAGGTGCAAGATCTTGAGTTCAAGTCGAGGTCACTCGAACCGAGTTCGCAAAGGTCAAGGTCACCCAGACGAATTCCCGAAATTACCCTTTCTGTGAAATCGATATGCAAATCTCATAATGGCGCCCAATCGTCCAGCTTTATCGCATATTTTGACCCAACCCGATGCCACAGCGACCAACCGACTGTTGTTTATTTAACCAACAGGAAAACGTTCAGAGGAGAGCATTCGATTCGAACGGAAATCGTTGCCAAAGTCGAAAACGCTGAAAGATAAATCAACGGATGATCGTCGGTTGGTTATTTGTTGCAACCTCAAGACGAAGAAAAAGGATCGCACTTGGAATCGTCGAGTTTGAACCGAACTGGAACGACGATTCCGTGGAAACGCAAAGAAGACGTATCAAATAAATAAATAGGTCGTAAAATTTGTGCGGTCGACTTCGTGTTGCGAGAGATGTGATCCTTTCTCTCTCTCTAGTTGTGGCGACCGGGCTAGACAAATTTCTCGGAAACGGGATGGATGGGTTTTGATTGGTTTCAGTTTTTATTAAGGACCCGGAATGGTTATTTTCGTACTCTTCGTGGTAGTTGAATTGGAGATTTTGATGGCTGTTTTGATGATTTATACTAATCGCTGCAAATATTTCGATGACTTTACATATATTTGCTAAGATCACAATCTCGTTGAGTATCAGACAACCGTCAAAAAACATCAGATGATGAAATGAAAGAATTGAGAAGGAGAGAGAACTTAATGAGCTCTCCCTCCAAAAATTGGATCAGATCCCTTAGTAATACGTCTATGAGTATGACCAGAATTATGCTTGCAATTTAACCGTAATCTGACTGTTGATTCGCCAAAAACCCCATAGCTTAGTGTTCTATGAGCACTTCCGCAGTTATTGAAAAGTCCGACATTCCGCGAGACAAAAATTAAAAATTAGTTTTATGTAAGAGTCGTATTTTTCCTCCTTATCCAGGATTCGCATCACCGACCAAAGGTGACTTCCAGATCTTCTTCCCTCCTCACTAATAAACACCCTTCCCGTGGTGATTGTGGAGATGCAGAGGTATTTTCGGTCTCTGGAAGCAATAATCATTACTCCCCAACATTCCTTTCCCACCCCAACTGACTGTAAGGACTTGGCCGGCGCCGTTATTGATCAATAATATGAGATCTGCTAACATGTGCACTTCGAGAATAAGTGTTTCATTCATTTGGATCGAAGTGCAATTTTTACCAGTTCCGATCAATCACGAAGGAGCCACATGACATGTACACAGTCAGTATATTCTGTACTAAGGCACTTCCACAGATATTGTTCGACACCAAATTCGTCGAAAGTCTATGCCCTTGCAAGTCGTAAAAGTTTCCAATCCAAAAAGATAGAACCTTGATCGGTGAATGTAGTTCCTTAATAGAGCTTCTAATTTTCCCAGGATTTGACTTGCCGGGAAACGGAAAATAAAAATGTTTTCCTTGGATCCCGGAAAGTGTTCAAAAACGTAAAATTAGGGTCGATGTACCAATAGCCTAAGAACAAACATTCGTATAAAATCGAAAAGTTAATGTTAAAAAATAGTTTTTCAAAAGAAAAATTAAATGACGTCATTATTTTTACATCATCTGAAAGCTTTTCATCTTGGTTTTGTGGAAAAAATATGAAAACTACGAAAACTCATATGTTTGTATCTATTATCGCTTGTGCCACTATAGGAATACATTTGCCTATAGTAGCACTATTTCAAATTTCTGTTCCTATAGTAGCACTAGCATCGCGGCGTTGGCAATATACTTATCAAAACCGTATTTTACAAAACTTTTACATTTTTCCTACAAAGTGAAGATCAAAAGCTTTCGTTTGATGTGATAAAAAGTTCTTAATTCATCAATTATTTCGTATAATAAAAAATAGTTTCTCTCCATAGTGCTACTATTGGAACAATAGGTTTACTATAGACGCAAGGGAGCTCAAATTTTAAGCAAAACTAATTATTTTCATCACTTTTTGAACAAAATCAAGCTGTGTTTCAATGGTACTTAGATAAATAGCTCCTGATCTTCATGTCAAAAAATATGTTGGAAAGATTTATAGCAAAACGGCCGTAAAAAGTTACTAGTGCCACTAGTGGGACTGTCCACTAAGGGAACACCGAACCTACAGACAATGTTATGCATTTTTAGAAATTCTCCATGTTTTATGAATATTGCATTCATGATACGTAAATTTGTATTGTTTTTTACTAAAAAAAATCTTTGGCAAAAATGTTTATGAAATTAATCAAAACTTGGGAGTAAAGATTATTCTTGACAAACCGTTTGAAGTTAAAGTCAAATTGGCCAACATTGAATCAATTTAATCATGCACTAGAATAAGATCCAACTAACACGTTGAACAGAAGCCAGGATTAACTTTATAAGCCTACTAAAGGATTCGACTAGAATCCCTATAGGGGATTCAACTAGAATCCCTAACATGGATTTGACTAGAAGTCCTATCGGAGATTCGGCTAGAATGCCATTTGGGTATTCAACTAAAATCTCTCCTAAGAATCGACCAGAATCCCTACGAGGATTTTATCAGAATCCCTACGAGGATTTTATCAGAATCCCTACGAGGATTTTATCAGAATCCCTGCGAGGATTTTATCAGAATCCCTACGAGGATTTTATCAGAATCCCTACGAGGATTTTATCAGAATCCCTACGAGGATTTTATCAGAATCCCTACTGGATCCCTACTCTTCGGAGATTAGACTATTTCGAAGATTTCACTAGAATCCCTGCGGAGATTCGACCAGAATTTCTCCGGAGATTCTTTGAGAATTCTTCCGGAGTTTCGACCAGATCTCTCCGTGAATACGACCAGAATTTCTACGTTAATTCGACCAGAGGATTTCGAGGATTCAACCAAAATCTCTCCGGGGATTCGACCGAAATCCCTTCGGGGATTCAACCAGAATTCCTCCGGGAATTCGAGTAGATTCCCTCGAGGGACTTGACCAGAATCCCTCTGATGATACGACCAGAACCCCTCCAGGGATTCGACCAGAAGCCCTCTAGGGATTGGACGAGAAGCCCTCCGGGGATTCGATTAGCAGCCCTCCGTGGATTCGACCAGAAGCCCTCCGGGGATTTGATGAGAATCCCTTTGGCCATTCGACCAGAATCCCTCCGGGGATTCGACCGGAATCATTCCGGGGATTTGACCAGAATCCCATTGGGCATTCGACCATAATCCCTCCAGGGATTCGACCGGAATCATTCCGGGAATTCGACCAGAATCCCTCCGAGAAAATTAGATCCCTCTGGGGATACGACCAGAAACCCTCTGGGGATTCGACCGGAATTCCTCTGGAGATTCTACCAGAATCCAACTGAGGATTCGATCAGAATCCATCTGAGGATTCGATCAGAATCCATCTGAGGATTCGATCAGAATCCATCTGAGGATTCGACCAGAATCCCTTCGAGGATTTGACGACTAGAATACCTTCGCGGATTCGACCAGAATCCCTCTGAGAATTCGACCAGAATCCCTCAGGGGATTTGACAAGAATCCCTCTGGGGATTCGAATATAATTCCTCTTGGGACTCGACCAGAATCCCTCTGGGTATTAGACCAGAATCCCTCAAAGGTTTCAACCAGAATCCCTCTAGGGAATCGACCAGAATCCTTCTAGGGATTCGATCAGAATTCTTCTGAGGATTCGACCAGAATTCCTCTGGGGATTCCACCAGAATCCCACTGGAGATTCGACCAGAATCTCTCTGAGAATTCGACCAGAATTCCTTTGGGGATTTGACCAGAACTCCTCTGAGGATTCGACCAGATTCCCTCTGGGGATTCGTCCAGAATCTTTCTGGGGATTCGACCAGAATCCTTCTGGGAATTCGACCAGTATCCCTCTGGGGATTCGACCAGAAGCCCTCCGGGGATTTGACCAGAATCCCTCTGGGCATTCGACCAGATCATTTCGGGAATTCGACCAGAATCCCTCCGAGAATTCGATTAGATCCCTCTGGGGATACGACCAGAATCCCTCTGGGGATTCGACCGGAATTCCTCTGGAGATTCTACCAGAATCCAACAGAGGATTCAATCAGAATCCATCAGAGGATTTGACTGGAATCCCTTCGGGGATTTGTCGACTAGAATACTTTCGCGGATTCGATCAGAATCCCTCTGGGAATTTGACCAGAATCCCTCTGGGGATCCGACCAGAATCTCTGGGGATTCGACCAGAATCCCTCTGGGAATTTGACCAGATTCCCTCTGGGGATTCGACCAGAATCCCTCTGGGGATTCGACCAGAGTCCCTCTAGGGATTCGACCACAATTCCTCTGGGGATTTGACCAGATTCCCTCTGAGGATTCGACCAGAATCCCTCTAGGGATTCGATCAGAATTCTTCTGGGGATTCCAACAAAATCCCTCTGGGGATTCGACCAGAATCCCTCTGGAGATTCGACCAAAATCCCTCTGGGGATTGGACCAGAATCCCTCCGGGGATTCGACCAGAATCCCTCCGGGGATTCGACCAGAATCCCTTCAGGGATCGACCAGAATCCCTCTTGGGATTCGACCAGAATCCCTCTTGGGATGAGACCAGAATCCCTCTGGGGATTGGACCAGAATCCCTCTGGGGATTGGACCAGAATCCCTTTGGGGATTGAACCAGAATCCCTCTGGGGATTGGACCAGAATCCCTCTGGGGATTGGACCAGAATCCCTCTAGGGATTCGACCAGAATTCCTTTGGGGATTCGACCAGAATCCCTTTGGGGATTCGACCAGAATCCCACCGGGGATTCGACCAGGATCCCTCTAGGGATTCGACCAGAATCCCTCCGAGGACTCGACCAGAATCCCTCCGGGGATTCGACCAGAATCTCTCCGGGGATCGATCAGAATCCCTCCGGGGATCCGACCAGAATCCCTCTAGGGATTCGACCAGAATCCCTTTGGGGATTCGACCAGAATCCCACCGGGGATTCGACCAGAATCCCACCGGGGATTCGACCAGAATCCCACCGGGGATTCGACCAGGATCCCTCTAGGGATTCGACCAGAATCTCTCCGAGGATCGATCAGAATCCCTCCGGGGATCCGACCAGAATCCCTCCGGGGATTTGACCAGAATCCCTCCGGGGATTCGACCAGAATCCCTCTGAGGATTTGACCAGAATCCCTCTGGGGCTTCGACCAGAATCCCTCTTGGGATTCGACCAGAATCCCTCTGGGGATTCGATCAGAATCCCTCTTGGGATTGGACCAGAATCCCTCTGGGGATTCGACCAGAATCCCTCTGGGGATTCTACCAGAATCCCTCTGGGGATACGACCAGAATCCCTCTGGAGTTTCGACCAGAATCCCTCTGAGGATTTGACCAGATTCCCTCTGGGGATTCGACCAGAATCTCTCCGGGGATTCGACCAGAATCCCTCCGGGGATTTGAGCAGAATCCCTCCGGGGATTCGACCAGAATCCCTCCGGGGATTCGACCAGAATCCCTTCAGGGATCGACCAGAATCCCTCTTGGGATTCGACCAGAATCCCTCTTGGGATTAGACCAGAATCCCTCTGGGGATTGGACCACAATCCCTCTGGGGATTGGACCAGAATCCCTCTGGGGATTGGACCAGAATCCCTCTGGGATTGGACCAGAATTCCTCTGAGGATTCGACCAGAATCCCTCTAGGGATTCGATCAGAATTCTTCTGGGGATTCCAACAAAATCCCTCTGGGGATTCGACCAGAATCCCTCTGGAGATTCGACCAGAATCCCTCTGGGGATACGACCAGAATCCGTCTGGGGATTCGACCAGAATCCCTCTGAGGATTTGACCAGATTCCCTCTGGGGATTCGACCAGAATCTCTCCGGGGATTCGACCAGAATCCCTCCGGGGATTTGAGCAGAATTTCTCCGGGGATTCGACCAGAATTCCTCCGGGGATTCGACCAGAATCCCTTCAGGGATCGACCAGAATCCCTCTTGGGATTCGACCAGAATCCCTCTTGGGATTAGACCAGAATCCCTCTGGGGATTGGACCAGAATCCCTCTGGGGATTGGACCAGAATCCCTCTGGGGATTGGACCAGAATCCCTCTGGGGATTGGACCAGAATCCCTCTGGGGATTGGACCAGAATCCCTCTGGGGATTGGACCAGAATCCCTCTAGGGATTCGACCTGAATCCCTCTAGGGATTCGACCAGAATCCCTTTGGGGATTCGACCAGAATCCCTTTGGGGATTCGACCAGAATCCCTTTGGGGATTCGACCAGAATCCCACCGGGGATTCGACCAGCATCCCTCTAGGGATTCGACCAGAATCCCTCCGAGGACTCGACCAGAATCCCTCCGGGGATTCGACCAGAATCTCTCCGGGGATCGATCAGAATCCCTCCGGGGATTTGACCAGAATCCCTCCGGGGATTCGACCAGAATCCCTCCGGGGATTCGACCAGAATCCCTCTGGGGATCGACCAGAATCCCTCTAAGGATTTGACCAGAATCCCTCTGGGGCTTCGACCAGAATCCCTCTTGGGATTCGACCAGAATCCCTCTGGGGATTCGACCAGAATCCCTCTGGGGATTCGATCAGAATCCCTCTTGGGATTGGACCAGAATCCCTCCGGGGATTCGACCAGAATCCCTCCGGGGATTCGACCAGAATCCCTCCGGGGATTCGACCAGAATCCCTCCGGGGATTCGACCAGAATCCCTCCGGGGATTCGACCAGAATCCCTCCGGGGATTCGACCAGAATCCCTCCGGGGATTCGACCAGAATCCCTCCGGGGATTCGACCAGAATCCCTCCGGGGATTCGACCAGAATCCCTCCGGGGAATCGACCAGAATCCCTCCGGGGATTCGACTAGAATCCCTCCGGGGATCCGACTAGAATTGCTCCGGGGATCCGACTAGAATTGCTCCGGGGATTCGGCCAGAATCCCTCCGGGTATTCGATCAGAATCCCTCTGGGGATTCGGCCAGAATCCCTCCGGGTATTCGATCAGAATCCCTCTGGGGATTCGGCCAGAATCCCTCCGGGTATTCGATCAGAATCCCTCCGGGGATTTGACCAGAATCCTTCCGGGGATTCGACCAGAATCTCTCCGGGGATTCGACCAGAATCCCTCCGGGGAATCGACCAGAATCCCTCCGGGGATTCGACTAGAATCCCTCCGGGGATCCGACTAGAATTGCTCCGGGGATCCGACTAGAATTGCTCCGGGGATTCGACCAGAATCCCTCCGAGGATTCGACCAGAATCCCTCCGGGGATTCGACCAGAATCCCTCCGGGGATTCGACCAGAATCCCTCCGGGGATTCGACCAGAATCCCTCCGGGGATTCGACCAGAATCCCTTCGGGGATTCGACCAGAATCCCTTCGGGGATTCGACCAGAATCCCTCCGGGGATTCGACCAGAATCTCTCTGAGGATTCGACCACAATTCCTCTGAAGATTCGTCCAAAATTCCTCTGGGTATTTGACCAGATTCGCTCTGAGGATTCGACCAGAATCACTCTGGGGATTCGACCAGAATTGCTCCGGGGATTCGACCAGAAATGCTCCGGGGATTCGACCAGAATCCCTCCGGGGATTCGACCAGAATTGCTCCGGGGATTCGACCAGAATTGCTCCGGGGATTCGACCAGAATCCCTCCGGGGATTCGACCAGAATCCCTCCGGGGATTCGACCAGAATCCCTCCGGGGATTCGACCAGAATCCCTCCGGGGATTCGACCAGAATCCCTCCGGGGATTCGACCAGAATCCCTCCGGGGATTCGACCAGAATCCCTCTGGGGATTCGACCAGAATCCCTCCGGGGATTCGACCAGAATCCCTCCGGGGATTCGACCAGAATCCCTCCGGGGATTCGACCAGAATCCCTCCGGGGATTCGACCAGAATCCCTCCGTGGATTCGACCAGAATCCCTCCGGGGATTCGACCAGAATCCCTCCGTGGATTCGACCAGAATCCCTCCGGGGATTCGACCAGAATCCCTCCGGGGATTCGACCAGAATCCCTCCGGGGATTCGACCAGAATCTCTCTGAGGATTCGACCACAATTCCTCTGAAGATTCGTCCAAAATTCCTCTGGGTATTTGACCAGATTCGCTCTGAGGATTCGACCAGAATCACTCTGGGGATTCGACCAGAATTGCTCCGGGGATTCGACCAGAAATGCTCCGGGGATTCGACCAGAATCCCTCCGGGGATTCGACCAGAATTGCTCCGGGGATTCGACCAGAATCCCTCCGGGGATTCGACCAGAATCCCTCCGGGGATTCGACCAGAATCCCTCCGGGGATTCGACCAGAATCCCTCCGGGGATTCGACCAGAATCCCTCCGTGGATTCGACCAGAATCCCTCCGTGGATTCGACCAGAATCCCTCCGGGGATTCGACCAGAATCCCTCCGGGGATTCGACCAGAATCTCTCTGAGGATTCGACCACAATTCCTCTGAAGATTCGTCCAAAATTCCTCTGGGTATTTGACCAGATTCGCTCTGAGGATTCGACCAGAATCACTCTGGGGATTCGACCAGAATTGCTCCGGGGATTCGACCAGAAATGCTCCGGGGATTCGACCAGAATTACTCCGGGGATTCGACCAGAATCCCTCCGGGGATTCGACCAGAATTGCTCCGGGGATTCGACCAGAATCCCTCTTGGGATTCGACCAGAATCCCTCCGGGGATTCGACCAGAATCCCTCCGGGGATTCGACCAGAATCCCTCCGGGGATTCGACCAGAATCCCTCCGGGGATTCGACCAGAATCCCTCCGGGGATTCGACCAGAATCTCTCTGAGGATTCGACCACAATTCCTCTGAAGATTCGTCCAAAATTCCTCTGGGTATTTGACCAGATTCGCTCTGAGGATTCGACCAGAATCACTCTGGGGATTCGACCAGAATTGCTCCGGGGATTCGACCAGAAATGCTCCGGGGATTCGACCAGGATTCCTTCCGGGGATTCGACCAGAATTGCTCCGGGGATTCGACCAGAATCCCTCCGGGGATTCGACCAGAATCCCTCCGGGGATTCGACCAGAATCCCTCCGGGGATTCGACCAGAATCCCTCCGGGGATTCGACCAGAATCCCTCCGGGGATTCGACCAGAATCCCTCCGGGGATTCGACCAGAATCCCTCCGGGGATTCGACCAGAATCCCTCCGGGGATTCGACCAGAATCCCTCCGGGGATTCGACCAGAATCCCTCCGTGGATTCGACCAGAATCCCTCCGGGGATTCGACCAGAATCCCTCCGGGGATTCGACCAGAATCCCTCCGGGGATTCGACCAGAATCCCTCCGGGGATTCGACCAGAATCCCTCCGTGGATTCGACCAGAATCCCTCCGGGGATTCGACCAGAATCCCTCCGGGGATTCGACCAGAATCCCTCCGGGGATTCGACCAGAATCCCTCCGGGGATTCGACCAGAATCCCTCCGGGGATTCGACCAGAATCCCTTCGGGGATTCGACCAGAATCCCTTCGGGGATTCGACCAGAATCCCTCCGGGGATTCGACCAGAATCTCTCTGAGGATTCGACCACAATTCCTCTGAAGATTCGTCCAAAATTCCTCTGGGTATTTGACCAGATTCGCTCTGAGGATTCGACCAGAATCACTCTGGGGATTCGACCAGAATTGCTCCGGGGATTCGACCAGAAATGCTCCGGGGATTCGACCAAAATTGCTCCGGGGATTCGACCAGAATCCCTCCGGGGATTCGACCAGAATTGCTCCGGGGATTCGACCAGAATCCCTCCGGGGATTCGACCAGAATCCCTCCGGGGATTCGACCAGAATCCCTCCGGGGATTCGACCAGAATCCCTCCGGGGATTCGACCAGAATCCCTCCGGGGATTCGACCAGAATCCCTCCGGGGATTCGACCAGAATCCCTCCGGGGATTCGACCAGAATCCCTCCGGGGATTCGACCAGAATCCCTCCGGGGATTCGACCAGAATCCCTCCGGGGATTCGACCAGAATCCCTCCGGGGATTCGACCAGAATCCCTCCGGGGATTCGACCAGAATCCCTCCGGGGATTCGACCAGAATCCCTCCGGGGATTCGACCAGAATCCCTCCGGGGATTCGACCAGAATCCCTCCGGGAATTCGACCAGAATCCCTCCGGGGATTCGACCAGAATCCCTCCGGGGATTCGACCAGAATCCCTCCGGGGATTCGACCAGAATCCCTCCGGGGATTCGACCAGAATCCCTCCGGTGATTCGACCAGAATCCCTCCGGGGATTCGACCAGAATCCCTCCGTGGATTCGACCAGAATCCCTCCGGGGATTCGACCAGAATCCCTCCGGGGATTCGACCAGAATCCCTCCGGGGATTCGACCAGAATCCCTCCGGGGATTCGACCAGAATCCCTCCGGGGATTCGACCAGAATCCCTCCGGGGATTCGACCAGAATCCCTCCGGGGATTCGACCAGAATCCCTCCGGGGATTCGACCAGAATCCCTCCGGGGATTCGACCAGAATCCCTCCGGGGATTCGACCAGAATCCCCGGGGATTCGACCAGAATCCCTTCGGGGATTCGACCAGAATCCCTTCGGGGATTCGACCAGAATCCCTCCGGGGATTCGACCAGAATCTCTCTGAGGATTCGACCACAATTCCTCTGAAGATTCGTCCAAAATTCCTCTGGGTATTTGACCAGATTCGCTCTGAGGATTCGACCAGAATCACTCTGGGGAGTCGACCCGAAACCCCCTGGGGATTCGACCAGAATCCCTCTGGGGATTCGGCCTGAATTCCTCTGGGGATTCGGCCTGAATCCCTCTGGGGATTCGGCCTGAATCCCTCTGGGGATTCGGCCTGAATCCTTCTGGGGATTCGACCAGAATCCTTCTGGGAATTGAACTAGACTTCCTCCGGTGCTTCGACCAGTATTCATCAAGGGGATTTGACCAGAATCCTTCCGGGGATTCGACCAATTTCTCCGTTCCCGACCACAATTCTCCCGTTCCTTCCTCATGTTTGAAACAACTGCCGCCACAAACTCCTAGTGAGGAATCAAAACAGTGTAAAGTTAGTTAACGCTTCCAAACTGTAACTTGTAATGATTGCTACGCATTATTCTGAACACGGTTCCCTGATAATTCCTCGAAATTCAGCCAATTCTGCAACCGCCAAAGTTTTTCCCACATCGCTCCGAATTATTCTGCGTACGAATTCTGAGGCAATCACGGTCATTAATCGGGAGCCATTTGGTGTCCGAATCTTTCTGTTTTACAGCAATAATGATTACCATCGCTCCCAAATGGGCCATTTCCATAGGCACATTTCTAATGCCAATTTTGATAGGAAAAAAAAAACGACCGTTACAGTCCTGTTAGTTTTTTTTTTCGTTTTCGAGCTGCCATCCACTTTCTTTCCACCCAAAGACCCCAACCAGAGGGAATGAGGGACCAGAAAATAAATCTCAGATCGCCGCCGTCGAGGGTTTTCTTCGTGTCGTCTTCGTGCCCCTGTTGGACAAGATTTCATCGGTGCGCGCCTTCGGAACGCAACATTCTCAGACCTTCGGAGCGATAGCAGGCCATCCCTTTTCCTCCGCGTCCTGCTCGGCTACGTGAAGGTCCGCAGCAAACGACCAACGCGAACGCGTGTGATGGTATTTAAAAAATGGCACGAACTCCCTTCGACGAGAAGCAGCGAGGCTCATGTTTATGTAGAATAGAATCGTTCTCCCCGGTCGGCACGTCACTTAGTATGCTACCAGTCGCGTTTGTCGTCGGTTCTCTAACAATAACCCATCCCGAAGGCTTTGTCTCGGTGTATTGCTGCTGCTGCTGCTGGTGGTCGTCGTCGTTCCAGTCTGGCTTTTGTCCTCGTCGTTTGCTGTGCCGAGCCCAAGAACACTTCTTCTAACTCGTTAGAACAAGTGCGGCAGCATCGCATCCACATCCACACAAACGGAAAGCCCTTCGTTCGTTTTTTTCCCGAATCTTCGGAGAAGCTGTGGGGATGCACAAACGCGAAAAATGCAACTCACATATCGCATAGCGTTCCGATGGCTCTTTAAATCGCTCGCATGTGTGTTGGTTTGGGAAGCATTTTTTTGGAGGCAACTAACACCGAACCGAATCTCGCGCCAAAACAAGCGTTGCTTTTTAGAAATTCCTGTTCCAGCGAGCACTTATTATCCAGTTGCATATCTCTGACTTGTTTCTCGAGGGCGAAGGAGGTCGAAAGAGGCGTTGGGCCGCGATTTTTAACGGACATTTTTCGCGATCGATGGACCTCTTGCCCCGGGGCGGAAGATCGTCATTTCCAACTCGCTCTCCTTGGCAACCATCAACGGCCAAAAAGACCTCTCAACGATCCAAATCAGGTTTCCAAACTTCCAACGGTCGAAAACGGCGGAGAAAGAGAGAAATGGCAAAACTCCCCTCGAACCCCTTCGCTTCGGAGATCGTTCCCCAATTTCCCCATCGGTCTGCTCGAACTCCAGAAAAAATCGTTGCAGAATCAGCTATTCACAACGTGCCGCAGCGGCCGGCTTCTACTTCGCAACGGCAATTTAAAAATCGAATCTTACCTCTTCGCGATTATGGAAGAGCAAGCCATAATCCTATTGCTTGTCTATATGTATGTCTTTCTCTGCTCCGAAAGATTCCCGCAAAAAGGAAAGGAGAAAGGTTTTAATTTTAAATAGAAAGAAACCTGACCGCTTTATGGGAGGTGGTGGAGTTGATCGCTAGCGTTCGGGACAAGTCGCTTTAACTCGGGCGATTACGCGAGCATTCGGTATTCCGCGAACATCACGTCGCCCGTCATTGATGGCTATTGATCGACGGGCTGCTCCTCAATGGAAGGGTTTTGATTGAAATGGCTTCTCGCGAAGCAGCCATTCGGTAGTCGATTTGTATAGGACCTCATCGTTGGAGGGTAGTTCAGAACATATGATTTCCTGTTCTTTGCCATTACGGAGCAAAAGATACAAGGCGCGATTGGTATGGAATGTTGAGTTAAATTTGGTTATAAACTGTGTGCGTGCCAGGAATGGGCGATTTAGATGGCGTACTTTCTAAGCCCATTGGATGATGCCTTGGCAGTGAACTTGAGAACGATTATCTGAGGGGCGCACCGACGACGACTAATGGCGTGCTGTGACTCGATAATTGGACACTGATATTGATTGTCATTGATGAGATTCTACATATTTCATAGAGCAAAAAGGAGATGTAAACTTCATGCATAGTTTAGCTTGAACCTCAGAAGGGATCCCGGAGGAAATCGCAATAAATTTCTGCATAGATTTTCGTCAAATCTGTGGATAGATTTAGGAATATGAAGAGATTTTGGACGATTTTTGGTAAGAAATTCTGGCAGAATCCTCGCAAGGATAAGGGTAAGGGATTCTAATCGAATCCCTGTCAGCAATTGTGGTCGAATTCCCGGAGGGAGTCTGGTCGAATCCCCGGAGGGATTCTGGTCGAATTCTTGGAGAGAATCTGGTCGAATCCTCCGAGAGATTCTGGTCGAATTCCCGGAAAGATTATGGTCAAATATCCGGAGGGATTCTGGTCGAATCCCGAAGAGATTCTGGTCGAAACCCCGGAGAGAACCTGATCGGATTCCTGGAGGGATTCTGTTCGGATCCCCGGAAAGATTCTGGTCGAATTCTCGGAGGGAATCTGGTCGAATCCTAGGAGGGATTGTGGTCGAATCCCCGAAGAGATTCTGGTCGAAACTGGTCGAATCCCCGGAAGGATTCTGGTCGAATTCCCGGAGGGATTCTGGTCGAATCCCCGGAGGGATTCTGGTCGAATCCCCGGAGGGATTCTCATTGAATCCCCGGAAGGATTCTGGTCCCAACTCTGATGTGATTCTGGTTGGAACCCTGGAAGCGTTCTGATCAAAACCCTGGAGGGGTTCTGGTCGAATACCCGGAGATATTCTGGTCGAATCCCCGGAGGAATTCTGGTAGAATTACCGGAGAGATTCTGATCAGATCGCCGGTGGGATTCTGTTTGAATCCTCGGAGGGATTGTGGTCGTATCCCCGGAGAGATTCTGGTCGCATCCCCGTAGGGATTATGGTTAAATCCCCCGAAGGGATTCTTGTCGAAACTCCGGAAGGGTTCCGGTCGAATCTTCAGATGGATTCTGGTCGAATCCCTCGATGGATTTTGGTCTAATCCTTCAATAGATTCTATTCGAATCCGCAGAAGAAGTCTGGTTGAATCCCCGAAGGAGTCGAATCCCTGCAAGGATTCTGGTCCCAACTCTGATGTGATTCTGGTTGGAATCCTGGAAGAGTTCTGAACCCTAGAGGGATTCTGGTCGAATACCCGGAGATATTCTAATCGAATTCCCGGACTGATTCTGGTCGAATCCTCGGAGGGATTCTGGTCGAATCCCCGGAGGGATTCTGGTCGAATCCCCGGAGGGATTCTGGTCGAATCCCCGGAGGGATTCTGGTTGAATCCCCGGAGGGATTCTTTTCGAATCCCCGGAGGGATTCTTTTCGAATCCCCGGAGGGATTCTGGTCGAATCCCCGGAGGGATTCTGGTCGAATCTCCGGAGGGATTTTGGACGAATCCCCGGAGGGACTCTGGTCGAATCCCCGGAGGGACTCTGGTCGAATCCCTGGAGGGATTCTGGTCGAATTCCCGGAGGGATTCTGGTCGAATCCCCGGAGGGATTCTGGTCGAATCCCCGGAGGGATTCTGATCGAATCCCCGGAGGGATTCTGGTCGAATCCCCGGAGGGATTCTGGTCGAATCCCCGGAGGGATTCTGGTCGAATCCCCGGAGGGATTCTGGTTGAATCCCCGGAGGGATTCTGGTCGAATCCCCGGAGGGATTCTTTTCGAATCCCCGGAGGAATTCTGGTCGAATCCCCGGAGGGATTCTGGTCGAATCTCCGGAGGGATTTTGGACGAATCCCCGGAGGGACTCTGGTCGAATCCCCGGAGGGACTCTGGTCGAATCCCCGGAGGGATTCTGGTCGAATCCCCGGAGGGATTCTGGTCGAATCCCCGGAGGGATTCTGGTCGAATCCCCGGAGGGATTCTGGTCGAATTCCCGGAGGGATTGTGGTCGAATCCCCGGAGGGATTCTGATCGAATCCCCGGAGGGATTCTGGTCGAATCCCCGGAGGGATTCTGGTCGAATCCCCGGAGGGATTCTGGTCGAATCCCCGGAGGGATTCTGGTCGAATCCCCGGAGGGATTCTGGTCGAATCCCCGGAGGGATTCTGGTCGAATCCCCGGAGGGATTCTGGTCGAATCCCCGGGACCGGGGATTCTGGTCGAATCCCCGGAGGAATTCTGGTCGAATCCCCGGAGGAATTCTGGTCGAATCCCCGGAGGGATTCTGGTCGAATCCCCGGAGGGATTCTGGTCGAATCCCCGGAGGGATTCTGGTCGAATCCCCGGAGGGATTCTGGTCGAATCCCCGGAGGGATTCTGGTCGAATCCCCGGAGGGATTCTGGTCGAATCCCCGGAGGGATTCTGGTCGAATCCCCGGAGGGATTCTGGTCGAATCCCCGGAGGGATTCTGGTCGAATCCCCGGAGGGATTCTGGTCGAATCCCCGGAGGGATTCTGGTCGAATCCCCGGAGGGATTCTGGTCGAATCCCCGGAGGGATTCTGGTCGAATCCCCGGAGGGATTCTGGTCGAATCCCGGAGGGATTCTGGTCGAATCCCCGGAGGGATTCTGGTCGAATCCCCGGAGGGATTCTGGTCGAATCCCCGGAGGGATTCTGGTCGAATCCCCGGAGGGATTCTGGTCGAATCCCCGGAGGGATTCTGGTCGAATCCCCGGAGGGATTCTGGTCGAATCCCCGGAGGGATTCTGGTCGAATCCCCGGAGGGATTCTGGTCGAATCCCCGGAGGGATTCTGGTCGAATCCCCGGAGGGATTCTGGTCGAATCCCCGGAGGGATTCTGGTCGAATCCCCGAAGGGATTCTGGTCGAATCCCCGAAGGGATTCTGGTCGAATCCCCGGAGGGATTCTGGTCGAATCCCCGGAGGGATTCTGGTCGAATCCCCAGAGGGATTCTGGTCGAATCCCCGGAGGGATTCTGGTCGAATCCCCGGAGGGATTCTGGTCGAATCCCCGGAGGGATTCTGGTCGAATCCCCGGAGGGATTCTGGTCGAATCCCCGGAGGGATTCTGGTCGAATCCCCGGAGGGATTCTGGTCGAATCCCCGGAGGGATTCTGGTCGAATCCCCGGAGGGATTCTGGTCGAATCCCCGGAGGGATTCTGGTCGAATCCCCGGAGGGATTCTGGTCGAATCCCCGGAGGGATTCTGGTCAAATCCCCGTAGGGATTCTGGTCGAATCCCCGAATTCTGGTCGAATCCCCGAATTCTGGTTCTGGAATCCCCGAAGGAATTCTGGTCGAATCCCCGAAGGGATTCTGGTCGTATCCCCGGAGGGATTCTGGTCGAATCTCCGGAGGAAGTTTGGTTGAATTCCCGGAGGGTTTTTGGTCGAATCCCCGGAGGAATTATGGTTGGATCCCTAGAGGGATTCTGGTTTAATCGCCTGAGGGATTTTGGTCGATTCCTTGGAGGGATTTGATCGAATCCCTGGAGCTATTCTGGTCGAATCCTTGGAGGATTTTAATCAAATAACTGGGGGGATTCTAGTCGAATCCCTGGAAGGATTCTGGTCTAATCCCCGGAGGGATTCTGGTCGAATCCCCGGAGGGATTCTGGTCGAATCCCCGGAGGGATTCTGGTCGAATCCCCGGAGGGATTCTGGTCGAATCCCCGGAGGGATTCTGGTCAAATCGACAAAGCTTTTGATAAATTCTTCAGAAATATTCTAGCGAATCCTCAGATGAATTCTGCTAGAATCGGCGGAGAGATTTTAGCTCACCCAAAGAATTTCTTTGTTAAATTTTTGGAGGATTTCTTATAATGTTTGTTGAATTTCTCGAGTGTTTCTGAATTTTTAGAGGAATTTTTGAATAATTTGCGGAGTGATTCTCTTAAAATTCCTGGAGGAACTTACCTCAAATCCCCGAAGGGATTGTTCTCATATCTTCGGAGAGATGCCTTTTGAATTCCCGGAGGGATTCTTCTTGAATCCGCGGAGGAATTGTCCTTTTATTATATCACCAGCGGGATTCCTTATATATTTATGATAGAATTTTTGCTGAATTTGTCGTAAGGAATTTCCGATTCTATTTGCAACTTGAGAAAATTTCTGCAAAATTCTTTAGAGAGAGTTTCAGCTTAGCTTTCTGGAAAGAGATTCTGCTAGAATTTGTGGAGAGCGATTGTTCTACTAAAATCTGTGGAGAAAGATTCTAGAATCTTTGGATAATGATTCTGCTAGATTCCCAGGAGAGGTCAAGATTTGTGAAGAGATTCTGCTGCATTCCCTGCTGGAAATAGGCTCTGCTCTGATAGCTTGAAAGAGATTCTGTTAGAATCGGAGGAAAGAGATTCTGATAGAATCGCTGGACAGAGTTTATGCTAGAATCTCTGGAAACATGTTCTGCTAGAATCGCTGGAGAGAAATTCAGCTAGAATCGCTGGAAAGAATCTGCTAGAATCGCTAGAGGGATATTCCGCTGAAATCTCTGACAATAGTTTGCTTGAACATTTGGAAAGATTCTGCAAGAATCACTGAACCGATATTCAACTAGAACTTCTGGACAACGATTCAACTGAGGAGAGATTCAACTAGAATCCTTGGGAGATGATTCTGTTAGATTCCCAGGAGAGGTTCAACTAGAATATATGTGAAGAGATCCTGCTAGATTCCAAAAATATCTGATAAGAGATTCTACTAGAATCTCTGGAAAAAGATGCTTCAAGAATCGCTTGAAAGAGATTCTGCTAGAATCGCTGGATAGAGTTTCTGCTAGAATCTCTTTAACGAGATTCTGCTGGAATATGTTTTACTAGAATCGCTAGAAACAGTTTCTGCAAGAATCGCTTCAGTAGTAAATCTCTAAAAATATTCTGCAAGAACATTTGGAGAGATTCTGCAAGACCCACTGGAGAGAGATTCTACTAGAACTTCTGGACAACGATTGAACTGGGGAGTGATTCATCTAGAATATTTGGAAATTGATTCTGCTAGATTCCCAGGAGAGGTTATATGTGTGTAATAAATGTGAAGAGATTCTTCTTGATACCCAAAATATCTGAAAAGAAATTTTGTTGGAATTACTGGAAATAGGTTCTGCTATAATCGATTGAAAGAGATTCTGCTAGAGTCGCTAGAAATAGATTCTGCTAGAATAGCTGAAAACAGTTTTTGCAAGAATCTGTGCTAGTACCTCTGAAAATTGAAGAGATTCTGCTAGAACCTCTGGAGACAGATTCTGCTGAAACCTTTAGAGAGAGATTCTGCTAGAACATGTGGTGAGATTCTGCTAGAACCTCTGAAATGAGATTTCACTAGAACTTCTGGACAACGATTGAACTGGTGAGAGATTTAGCTAAAATGATTCTGCTAGATTTCCATGAGAGGTTCAACTAGAATATATATAAAAAGAAATTCTGCTGGATTCCCAAAATCTCCGAAAATATATTTCGTTAGAATTACTGGAAAAAGGTTCTGCTAGAATCGCCCGAAAGAGATTCTACTAGAATTTCTGAAAATAGAATCTGCTAGAAAGAGATTCTGCTAGACTCACTGGAAAGAGATTCTACTAGCATCGCTGCAAAAAGATTCTGCTAGAATCGCTGGAAAGAGATTCTGCTAGAATCGCTGTTAACAGTTTCTGAAAAAGTCGCTAAAATCGCCTGAAAATATTTGTATATATTAATATAATTAATTATATATAATATTAGATATTTCGTTAGAATAACTGGAATCTCTGAAAATAGATTCTGCAAGAATCGCTAGAAAGAGATTCTGCTAGAATCGCTGGAAAGAGATTCTGCTAGAATAGCTAAAAACAGTTCCTGCAAGAATTGCTAGAGATAGGTTGTGCCTCTGAAAATATTCTTCATATGAAGAAATTCTGCTAGAACCTGGAGACAGATTCTACTAGAACTTCTGGACAACAATTCAAATCTCTGGAGGGAGCTGGTTCTGAAATCTCTAGAAAGAAATTTAACTAGAATCTATGGAATGAGATTCTTTCAGGTTCCCAGGAGAATGATTCAACTAGAGTCTGATAGATGTCCAAGAGAGAGATTCTGGTAGAGTGTCTGAAAATATGTTATGCCAGAATCCCCGGAAAGAAATTCTGTTCAATTACTCTGAAGAGAGATTTCTTCAAAATCTATAAAAATTCTTCAAGAAACTGAAAATTTATTTTGCAATTATCTCTGGAAAGAGATTCTTTCATAATCTCTCTGAAGAGAGCCTTTTTTCCTGATCTCCGGAGATTTTGCTAGAATTTCTGGAGAAAAAATCTCCTTGAATACATAAAAAAATCATGTATCAGGTTATATCCAACGAACACAATACTTAAAATTATAAACATTTAGGGATGCTCAAAATTCAATATTAACAAACATAGTTGAATTCTGCCCCGTAAAAAATTGGCTTAAATCTCTCGAGTGATTCGGTTTCCCTTGAAAGAGTTTTCAGAAAAATCTTAGAAGATATATTCTATTAGAGTCCCTGGAAAGATATGCTAAACCCCCGGAAGAAATATTTTGCTAGAACTCCTGGCGAGAGATTTCTCTAAAATCGCTAGAGAGAGACACTGCTTGAATCGCCGGAGGGGTTTTGCTTGAATTTATGGGGAAAAGTTCTGGTAAATACTCTAAACAGACTGAGAGGTATTATTTTTGTTTGATGTAGAAAGAAGAAGCCGATATTATTGATAGGATAAGGATATGTTTATGAAAACTCATGTCAAAACTTATTTCATGTACAAATTTCTTGATTAAAACTTTGAGGAAATCCTATCGACTATCGAATTGAGTCCTGATTAAGAATTATGATAAATCTCAATCAGTCAATCGGATTAAATCACTCTCCTGCTGCTCAAAAAATACTTGCTAATTTTTGAACACTATGTTGCAAATTTCTTTAGCTGCGCATTTGTTTTTCTTGGAATAATAATCGTTCTCGAAGCAAATACGGCACACCAGATGAAGCTTCGTGCATGATAAATATTCAAAATCCATACTCTGAACAAGTGACTCGGAAATGTTCCTTCTCCATGGCTGCAATGTTCATTCAATATCAGACATAGACCAGAACGCAGTGCCCAGTGTAATGTTTACTTTACACTTCACTCTTTCCCAAAGTAAACGGCTCCAATCCAAGCGACTGCTCTGACTGGCAGGCGACAGTGGCGATATGGCGGCAGTCCAAGTCTAGTTGGTTCAGGGGCCATGAACCTTTCGAACCGTGAATCCCGGCAGGAAGGTGAGGCAGTCGATTCGGACTGGTCAACTGTTTGCCGAAGAAATTATCCAGGGAATAGGTATAACACAATGCCAAACGGAGAGCTCTCTGTACTCGAGTGACCTCAGAAGCTTCGGTTTTGATCGATTAAGCTCTGACAATTTTATAGATAGTGAATTCTTGAAATCATGATCGTTATTGTAGTTGTAAATTTTTGGTATATTTACGAGTTATGCCAAGCATAGAGATATATTCTGGAAGAGATTTTTTCCAGCTTCTGGAAAAGAAGCTTTCCTTCCAGTAGCTGGAAAGCTTATTTTCCAGTAGCTGGAAAGCTCCTCTTCCAGAAGCTGGAAAGTTTCTTTTCTAGAAGCAGGAAAGCTTTTTTTCTAGAGTCAGGAAAGCATCTCTTCCAGAGACTCGTAAGTTCTCTTCAAAAGGATGGAAAGCTTCTCTTCCAGAATCTGGTTAGGTTCTCCTCCAGAAGCTGCAAAGCTTCTCCAGAAGCTGAAAAGTTTTTTCTCCAGAAGCTGGAAAGCTTCTTATCAAGAAGCTGGAAAGCTTCTCTTCTGGAGGAGAAGCTTTCTAGCATCCGGAAAATAAGCTTTCCAGCTTATTGATGAGAAGCTTTCCACCTTTAGAAAAGAACTTTTGAGCCTCTGAAAAAGATGCTTTCTTGACTCTAGAAAAGAAGCTTTCCTGCTTCTGAAAGAGAAACTTTCCAGCTTCTGGAAGAGAAGCATTTCATCTACTGGAAGAAAAGCTCTTCAGCTACTGGAAGATAAGCTTTCCAGCTTCTGGTAGAGAAGCTTCCCATCTTCTGGAGGAGAAGCTTTCCAGCTTCTGGAGGAGACGCTTTCCAGCTTCTGGAGGAGAAGCTTTCCAGCTTCTGCTAAAGAAGCTTTGCAGCTTCTGAAAGAGAACATGAGGAGATGCTTTCCAGGAAGACTTACTTCCCAGCCTCTGGATGAGAAGCTATCCAGCTTCTGGAAGAGAAGCTTCATAGCATTTGGAAAAGAAGGATTACAGCTTCTGGGAGAGAAGCTTTCCAACCTCTGGATGAGAAGCTTTCCAGCTTCTGGAAGAGAAGCATTCCAACGTCTGGAAGATAAGCTTTCCAGCCAGTGTTGCGATGGATCTTCTTCGTGAACAATGATCGACGCATCTTCGCGATCCAACATTCGCCAAAATTCATTTTTCATTTTTGGATCACGAAGAGCATCACAAAAAGCGAACGGATGCAACGCCGAAGAAGCAAAATGAACGCACCAATAAGTGGTTCGCGAAGCCTTTCCACTCGTAGGATTCATTTATTCATGCGCTGTTCATTCTCGTGATTCATTGCAAGGTTGCTTCTCCTCGTAAAGTCAAGCATGCACTCCACGCTAAGCCAGCTCCACGCAGCGCATGTGTTAAAACTACACAGAATGAGGAAACCAATGCAGAACTGGCTGACTGAGTGAAAATTCTGTGTAGGTCGCACTCATTCTGTGCGTTGCCGACGTGTTGGCCTTCGGCTGTGCGGGGATCGATGGAAACAGAACTGTCAATCATCTCCCGCGCGGCAGCAAACAGTTGGCCGTTGGTAAGATGGGGACTTTTATGAGATGTTTTCTAGCGAAAAGCCGGAAGATAGTCGCAAATGCGGAAGTTTTTTCCCCATTTGATTCCGCTTCGGCTATTCAAATGCAAAAATCTCTGAAAAACTTTAAGATTGGAGTGTTTTTTTTTATGTTTTCAGAAGCAAAACAAAAATGGAAGCGAATTTCGCACTCCAAGCGTTCCTGCTCTGTGCGCATTTTACTCATTCAGTTTTATTTACTACCGTTTGCACAAAACCGTGTACAGCCCCTTTGCACAGAATCTGTGCTGCACGAAGAGAGGCCAGTTTTGTGCGCTCGGCACTCATTTTTGAGCGGAGCAAGTTTAGCGTGATTGTTTCGAGCCCGCATGAAGATGATCGATATGAATATTTTCCTGCTCTTCGCGAAGAGCCAGGCAGCATGGATCGTACCGTTCACATTACCAAGCGATGGTAAACCACCCGATGATTGCGTCGGGAGAAACAGCGATCCGAAAATGAAACACGAACGAATGAAGCGCCCGAACGGTTGTTTGTGTTTATTCGCAGATTCTATTTTGATGCCTACGAAAATTCATCGTGCTTCGCGTTTCCGATCGTTGTTCAGCAACATTGTTTCCAGCCTCCTGAAGAGAAGCTTTCCAGCCTCTGGAACAGAAGCTTTACAGCCTCTGGAAAAGAAGCTTTGCAGCTTCTGGAGGAGAAGCTTTCCAGCATCAGGATGAGAAGCTTTCCGGCCTCTGGGAGAGAAGCCTCCCAGCTTCTGGAAGAGAAACTTTCCAGCTTCTGGAAGAGAAGCTTTCTAGCTTCTGGAAGAGTAACTTTCCAGCTTGTGGAAGAGAAGCTTTCTAGCTTCTGGAAGAGAAGCTTTCTAGCTTTTGGAAGAGAAGTTTTCCAGCTTCTGGAAGAGATGCTTCCAGCTTCTGGAAGAGTAGCTTTCCAGCTTCTGGAAGAAAAGCTTTCCAGCCTCTGGAAGCGAAGCTTTCCAGCTTGTGGAAGAGAAGCTTTCCAGTCTTTGGAGGAGAAGCTTTTCAGCTTCTGGAAGAGCAGCTTCCAGCTTGTGCAAGAGAAGCTTTCCAGCTTCTGGAAGAGAAGCTTTCCTGCTTCTGGAAGAGGAGCTTTCCATCGTCTTTGAGAGAGTCTCTCCAGCAGCAAGGAGTGTTGCTTTCCAATTTCTGGAAGTGAAGCTTTGCAGCTCCTGCTTCTATAAGAGTAGCTTTCCAGCTTCTGGAATAGAAGTGCTACCTGGGTCCCTGCTGGATACTGTTGTCGCGTCGCAATAGTTTTATCGGCAATCTCACTATGTGGTCGGCCCACTAAAGTCGGCCGTTTTTATTGCTCAATAATATTCGCTTCCTTGTTCAATCGATCTCATTTGTTTTTAATTTCACCTTATATTTTCCAATATTCATCTAAAAAAAACTACAATTATGATTGCCTTTAATTGAAATTGTTGGTACCACAAATATTTGTCTTGTGATTTTTTATTAATTAAAAAAGACGTAAAAGAGTTAACTTTATCTGAAACCATTCCTTTCTGAATGAAGTCAACGTTCATTTGCCCAGACTGATGCGCGTTTACAAAGCTCCTCATGAATGAATGCAATTTAACATAATATAGAGCCTTCCATTTCTCACGAAGGAAAAAAATCCGTCTCGATTCGATAGGCGCCACTGCGCACCGCTAATCAAAGGATGCTCCAAACATGCTATTTCTCAAAAACCAAAGGCGCACACACACATACTACACTAATGTCTACGTGCGTGAGCAAAGAGTACTTAAAGACTGCATATTTCCGCTCTACGTCGCACCATCATTCAAAACAGAACGAGTTCTGGGCCTTAATCAGCTGATTATGCGAGTATTTATAAGTTTTCGCCTGATGATGGATGATGACCGGCAGCGATTGGGGACTGTTTTTGCTGCCGAAAATTTTGAAGAATTATCTACTGTTTAAAGGCGTCGTCGAAGAGAGACGGTGGTTGGGTTCGCACACGTAAGTTACATCATTTTTGTTTTTGTTTGTGAGATTTCCCTTGATCGTTCTCTCTACGTGAATGCTTTTGTCAGTTTGGTTGGACTTGATCATTCTACGAAAAATCTGATCGTTTTGGGCCGGTTTTTCAGAATCCTTCAACCAGGCCAACCGACAATACACGATAAATGGGAAACAAGAGTTATCAAAACAATTTTTAAAAACTTCCATTACTTTTGAAGATGAACCAGCCCTGGGCTGAAAATCTCCCTAATAAAGATAATAATAATAATAATAATTTCCATTACTTCATATCATAGTAATAATCTATATGAAATTAAGTGGGATGAAATTGTTTAGATGTCTCATCAGCTTAAATTTACATACATTTTTGCGTAAAATTAGGCTAACTAGTTAATTTACTAAGTTTTTGCAATCAAAAGTAATTTTAAGTAATTTTACGTCAGAATGTAATAATATATATCGTGATTTTTTTTTTTTTTTATTTATAAGGTTGAATTTCACATGGAGTTAATACGCTTTGGAATTGGCTAAGATTGCATGTTGCATTGCGGAAATTCATATGAGCATTTTACTGTGAGTGTAGTATCTGCTGGAATGTGATCACGATTTACGTTTTCGTAATGTTATTCAAGTATAATTTTACACGAGAGTCCCATATTGAACCACGTCCAAAGAAATTCACAGTGTACCAACCCATCCCTGCCAAATGACCTACACTCGTTTCACGGAGCAAATTGTTTCGGGCTGGGGTCTCTAATAATCATCGCAAGCTTGGGTTCAATGGGGCAAAACGAGAAAGAGAGATACCCCCTTTGGAACCATCCCGGACAACACACGAAACCTGTTTTCGGAAAGGATCGTCTTACGGAGGCCGCGCCACCAGAACACTATTCGCAGGAATTTGCGCCTGTTGGGAATATTTTTCTTCAGTCGGGGCAGGTAAGAAGAATCCCGGATAAGTTTCGCGAAAACCGTCAACGAGAGATGCAAGAAATTCGCGCATGAATTTATGGGAGGTCTCCTCCTTCGGTCGGTCGGTTGCCATGAAGAATGACGTATAATTGCATAGACATGCAAATGGGGGTTTCGCTGCTAGCGGGAAGGAGCTGGAATTGGGCGGTCGAAATTAAGATAGCGACGTGGTTTTCGCGCAAAACATCCTAATCTGTTCTAGGGAAGTTGTCATGGTTCGAGGTAGACGATTGAGTGACTTAGAACAAAAGATTTCTAAGTAGGAGGATATGATGAAGAAGGTCGTGGATTAATGGGAAGTAGTTTGACCATTGTGGATGGTATTGCAGATTGTAGAAAGCAGGTCTTCAGCAGCAGCTAGAGAAGCTGCACACCTTCTTGCCAAGAGGAGCCAGAAAAATAGTTTTTGGCGTATTAAGAAAAATTGATCATGTGAAAAGCTTCCCGACTATGGGTACATAGCAAAATTATATTGGCTTATGTTATTATGATATGAAGATTTTATCGAACATAGGTTGTTACAATTTTGATGCAGGATGGTGTTAAAATAACTAAACAACAAAACTAACAAAAAGTTCTATGAATTGTAACATAAATATAAAAAAATGTGTTTTAAGCTGTCAAAAACATATCAAGTCCAGTTATAATTTTTGATACAAAGTATCAAAATTATAATACTGTATAACTCATTAAGTTACGAGCTTTTTGATCAATTATATGAACATTCTAACAAAACATGATATTCCGTGTAATAGACAGAAATATATGTGGTTATAATTATTTTTTTATTCACTTACATATATAAAAATTCTAATAAAAGTTCATATTCAGTGCAATAGACAGAAAATGTATGTTTTGATATAAAACAAGCAATTTAAAGTCGCAACAAGTCACTTTCTAATCACTTGCAATTTGTCAATAATTAAATTAAGATCATAACATTTTGTTACCGCTCGGCTGGTTTTACAAGCCCAAGCGGGTTTTCTGTCATTCTTCTCAAATAAAAAATATATATTTCGCTTGATTCAAAAACTCAAGTTGATTAAAATGTGCAGATGTGTATTTAATTTTATTATAAAATTGTTAAAAACAATCAAAAAGAAATATATTCAAAACAAATTTAACACAATATGGTGTACCATGCCCACACAGTTACGGATCACCCACAGTGACGGATCACTTTGGCGTTCAACATCGGATAGCTCGCTCAAAACATAAACGTTGACGTAAAACATATTTTTCCCATATTATACTATTTGTTTTCTATCATTTGTAATGTTAAGCACAACATTCAACCGCTAAATAACGGTGTATTTGACAAATGTTTAGTTGGTATCACACAGCTATCATTATATGGTCGTTTTCTGTAAGAAGTGCCGCCAGCATTCATAAGCATTCATAAGCTCCCATAGGTGGTAAAATTCAAATGTTATAGCATAATACATGGTCGATCGCTTCGATTTAGTTTGAATTCATCTTTGGAAAACATTTTTCTTGATTGTTGATTCTATCTTCCGAATATTAGCACTTCTAACTAGTGATCCATAATATGGACCAGGAAATGATTGTTTACCACGGTTATGGATCCCTTTCAAAGAACTTAGATTTCTGCCATTTTAAGCATTAGATTCGACATTTTCAGACAATAGCACTAAGGATAAAACTAATAACATATCCAGGTTTGTAAATTTCATTTTCTAGCAGACAAAAATGGGTGGAAAACTTGGTGTGGAGCGAAATCAGTACATGTCTCAGTTATTACAATGCAGTATCACAAAAAAAAATGGCATTTAACCCTTGTTTCCAGCTCTAACACTGCTATTTTTTGCAGTTATATGTGACACATTGTGAACTTTCGCCAAATCATGCAATACAGATGCATTGAGTTGAAAATCTCTTGATTTTGCGCACTGATCCGTAATATGTCACAATTCGATCCATAATATGAAAATATGGTTTTCAGAAACCGACACAATTTTTAATTTTTATGCAATCCTATGTAAATATTACACTCAAAACAGTTTACTACCCGAAGTTCCAATTTGAAACGATTCGATTCGTGCTTTTAAATTACAATTTTACGTTTTCCATGTCGTTTTATTGAATTTTATAGGATGGACACCACACTATTTGATCCATAACTGTGGGGTCATGGTACCTCTAGTCGGGTTTCCTGCTTTTGCGAGAGAAGCTCTACAGCTTCTATGAGAAAAGCTTTCCAACTTTTGCGAGAAAAAAATACAAGCTTCTACGAATAAACATTTCCTGCTTATGAGGTAGAAGGTTTTAAACTTCTGGGACAGAAACTTTTCAGAATCCAAGAGAAATAACCTTTAGCTCTTTGAATAGAAACATAATGGACTCTAAAAAAAAGCTTTTCCGTCCTTAGAAGAGTGAATTTCCTGCTTCTGGAAAAGAAACTATTCAGCTACGAAAGTGGAGGTTTACAGTATCGTGAAAGCAAGCTTTCCAGCTTATGGCAGGGAAGATTTCCAGCTTCTAGAAGGGAAGCTTTCCAGCTTTAGTAAGAGCATTTCTTCAGCTTCCAGGAAAAAAAGCTTTCCAGCCTTTGAAAGAGAAGCTTTCCAGTCTCTGGCAAAGGAGCTTTCCTGCCTCTAGAATAGAAGGTTTCCAGCCTTTAGAAGAGAAGCTTTTCAGCTTATAGAAGAACAGTTTTCCAGCCAGGGCTGGCATCAACTCGCACAATGCGCGCAAAGAGCAGAATTTAACCACTGCACAAAGAGGAGACATACGCGCGCAAAGTGTAACAACACGAACACAATGAGGGCACGCAGTAGGAAAGAGAGTGTAAGCGATTACGCAAAGAGTAATGCTGACGGAGTGTGTTGGCAAAACATGCTCAAAGTGTACACAATTTGGCTCTTTTTACCTTATAACATGGGTATTTTTAAAACGAGACCAACGAATAGATGTCGGATATCGATGTCCGTAGTTGTTTTGGAATTCAAGATGGCGAATTCCGGTTTTTGAAAAGCGTTTCAAACCCATGCAATATGGGTATTTTTGGAACGGGCCGATGAATACATAACAGAAATCGATGTCCGGTGTTGTTTTGGAATCCAAGATGGCGACTTCCGGCTTGTGAAAATCACTTCAAACCCATGCAATATGGGTATTTTTGGAACGGGGCCGACGAGTAGATGACGGAAATCGATGTCCGGTGTTTTGGAATCCAAGATGGCGACTTCCGGCTTGTGAAAATCACTTCAAACCCATGCAATATGGGTATTTTTGGAACGGGGCCGACGAGTAGATGACGGAAATCGATGTCCGGTGTCGTTTTGGAATCAAAGATGGCGACTTCCGGTTTGTGAAAATCACTTCAAACCCATGCAATATGGGTATTTTTGGAACGGGGCCGACGAGTAGATGAAGGAAATCGATGTCCGGTGTTGTTTTGGAATCCAAGATGGCGACTTCCGGCTTGTGAAAATCACTTCAAACCCATGCAATATGGGTATTTTTGGAACGGGGCCGACGAGTAGATGACGGAAATCGATGTCCGGTGTCGTTTTGGAATCAAAGATGGCGACTTCCGGTTTGTGAAAATCACTTCAAACCCATGCAATATGGGTATTTTTGGAACGCGACCGACGAGTAGATGGCGGAAATCAATGTTTGCCACCATTTTGAAATCCAGTTGGCGAAATCCGGTTTAAAGTGATTTTCTCAAATCTTGGATTCCAAAATGGCGTCAGACATCGATTTCCGTCATCTACTCATCGGCCCCGTTCCAAAAATACCCATATTGCATGGGTTCAAAGTGATTTTCACAAACCGGAAGTCGCCATCTTGGATTCCAAAACGACACCGGACATCGATTTCCGTCATCTACTCGTCGGCCCCGTTCCAAAAATACCCATATTGCATGGGTTTGAAGCGCTTTTCACAAACCGGAAGTCGCCATCTTGGATTCCAAAATGGCGTCAGACATCGATTTCCGTCATCTACTCGTCGGTCCCGTTCCAAAAATACCCATATTGCATGGGTTTGAAGTGATTTTCACAAACCGGAAGTCGCCATCTTGGATTCCAAAACAACACCGGACATCGATTTCCGTCATCTACTCGTCGGCCCCGTTCCAAAAATACCCATATTGCATGGGTTTGAAGCGCTTTTCACAAACCGGAAGTCGCCATCTTGGATTCCAAAATGGCGTCAGACATCGATTTCCGTCATCTACTTATCGGCCCCGTTCCAAAAATACCCATATCGCATGGGCTCAAAGTGATTTTCACAAACCGGAAGTCGCCATCTTGGATTCCAAAACAACACCGGACATCGATTTCCGTCATCTACTCGTCGGCCCCGTTCCAAAAATACCCATATTGCATGGGTTTGAAGCGCTTTTCACAAACCGGAAGTCGCCATCTTGGATTCCAAAATGGCGTCAGACATCGATTTCCGTCATCTACTTATCGGCCCCGTTCCAAAAATACCCATATCGCATGGGCTCAAAGTGATTTTCACAAACCGGAAGTCGCCATCTTGGATTCCAAAACAACACCGGACATCGATTTCCGTCATCTACTCGTCGGCCCCGTTCCAAAAATACCCATATTGCATGGGTTTGAAGCGCTTTTCACAAACCGGAAGTCGCCATCTTGGATTCCAAAATGGCGTCAGACATCGATTTCCGTCATCTACTCGTCGGTCCCGTTCCAAAAATACCCATATTGCATGGGTTTGAAGCGCTTTTCACAAACCGGAAGTCGCCATCTTGGATTCCAAAATGGCGTCAGACATCGATTTCCGTCATCTACTCGTCGGTCCCGTTCCAAAAATACCCATATTGCATGGGTTTGAAGTGATTTTCACAAACCGGAAGTCGCCATCTTGGATTCCAAAACAACACCGGACATCGATTTCCGTCATCTACTCGTCGGCCCCGTTCCAAAAATACCCATATTGCATGGGTTTGAAGCGCTTTTCACAAACCGGAAGTCGCCATCTTGGATTCCAAAATGGCGTCAGACATCGATTTCCGTCATCTACTTATCGGCCCCGTTCCAAAAATACCCATATCGCATGGGCTCAAAGTGATTTTCACAAACCGGAAGTCGCCATCTTGGATTCCAAAACAACACCGGACATCGATTTCCGTCATCTACTCGTCGGCCCCGTTCCAAAAATACCCATATTGCATGGGTTCAAAGTGACTTTCACAAACCGGAAGTTGCCATTTTGGATTCCAAAACGACACCGGACATCGATTTCCGTCATCTACTCGTCGGCCCCGTTCCAAAAATACCCATATTGCATGGGTTTGAAGCGCTTTTCACAAACCGGAAGTCGCCATCTTGGATTCCAAAATGGCGTCAGACATCGATTTCCGTCATCTACTTATCGGCCCCGTTCCAAAAATACCCATATCGCATGGGCTCAAAGTGATTTTCACAAACCGGAAGTCGCCATCTTGGATTCCAAAACAACACCGGACATCGATTTCCGTCATCTACTCGTCGGCCCCGTTCCAAAAATACCCATATTGCATGGGTTTGAAGCGCTTTTCACAAACCGGAAGTCGCCATCTTGGATTCCAAAATGGCGTCAGACATCGATTTCCGTCATCTACTTATCGGCCCCGTTCCAAAAATACCCATATTGCATGGGTTTGAAGTGATTTTCACAAACCGGAAGTCGCCATCTTTGATTCCAAAACGACACCGGACATCGATTTCCGGCATCTACTCGTCGGTCCCGTTCCAAAAATACTCCCATATATTCCAATAGAAGCTCCTATAGAAGCATTCGGTAGGTACTCAATGAGCCACACAAAGAGTGTGTGTTCACCATTTTCCATCAACACTTTGTGTCGAAGGATGCATTGCAGCGAGAGCAGAAACACAAAGAGGCGTCAAAGAGGGAAGAACCAGTGAGAAAGTGTAGCTGTCGCACTGCACTCAAATTCATGATCAACACAAAGTGCGCGCTCTTTGTGTTTTTCTGTTTTCACTGAGGAGATGCCAGCCCTGTTTCCAGCGTCTTGAAAAAAAGCTTTTCAGCTTAAGGAAAAGAAGTTATGCAGTTTTAGTAAGGGAAGGTAATCTTCTTCTTCTTTCTGGCGTTAACGTCCCCACTGGGACAGAGCCTGCTTCTCAGCTTATTGTTCTTATGAGCACTTCCACAGTTATTAACTGAGAGCTTACTATGCCAATGAGCATTTTTGCATGCGTATATCGTGTGGCAGGTACGATGATTCTTTTATGCCCTGGGAAGTCGAGAACATTTCCAACCCGAAAAGATCCTGGGTGGGATTCGAACCCACGACCCTCAGCTTGGTCTTGCTGAATAGAATCGAAGGTTATAAGCTTATGGAAAAAAAAACTTGAAAGTATCTGGGAGAGAAATTTTCCAGCCTCTAGAAAAAAAAGCGTCTGGAAAAGAAGCTTTTCAGTCTCAGAAAGAGAAGCTTTCCAACCTCTAGAAAAAATAACTTTCCAGTTTGAGAAGCGAAGCTTTATCAGCTTCAGAAAAAGAAGGTATGCAGTTTCTGTAGGGGAAGTTGTTAAGCTTTTGGAAGAGAAGCTTTCAAGTTTCTGAAAAAGAAGCTTTCCAGCCCCTGGAGTTTTACAGCCTCTGAAAGAAATTTTTTCCAACGTCTGAAAGAGAAGCTTTCCAGTCTCTGCAAGAGAAGCTCTTGAGCCTTTGGAAGAGAAGCTCTCTAGCCTCTGGAAGAAAAGCTTTCCTGCTTCCGGAAAAAAATTCAGTCTCAGGAAGAGAAGCTTTCGAGATTCTGGAAGAGTAGCTTTCCAGTCTCTGCAAGAGAAGCTCTTGAGCCTTTGGAAGAGAAGCTCTCTAGCCTCTGGAAGAAAAGCTTTCCTGCTTCCGGAAAAAAATTCAGTCTCATGAAGAGGAGCTTTACATCCTCTGGATGAGAAACTTTCCAGTCTATGGAAAGCTTCTGGAAAGCTTCTCTTCCAGAGGCTGGAAAGCTTCTCTTATAGAGATTGGAATGCTTCTCTTCCAGAAGCTAGAAAGCTTATAGTCCAGAGGCTGGTACGCTTTTTTTAGAGGCTGGAAAGCTTCTCTTTCAGAGGCAGGAAAGCTTCTCTTAGAGAGACTGGAAAGCTTCTCTTCCAAAGGATGGAAAAAATCTCTTAAAAAGGCTGGACAGCTTCTCTTCCAGAGGCTGAAAACTTCTTTTCCAGAGGCAGGAAAGTTACTCCTTCAGAGGCTGGAAAGTCACTCCTTCAGAGGCTGGAAAGCTTCTCTCCTAGAGGCTGGAAAACTTCTCTTTCAGAGGCTTGATTGCTTCTTTTCCAAAGGCTGGAAAGCTCCTCTACCAGAATCTGGAAAACTTTTCACTCATAGGCAGGTTAGTCTATCTTCCAAAGGCTGGAAACTTTTTCTACAGGAATCTGGACAGCTTTTCTTCCAGAAACAGGATAGCTTCTCTTCCAGAGGCTGGAAAGCTTTTCTTCCAGAGGCTTAAAAGCTGCTCTTCCAGAGGCTGGACAGCTTCTTTTCCATAGCTTGGAAAGCTTCTTTTCCAGAGACTTGGAAGCTTTTCTTCCAGAGGATGGAAAGCTCCTTTTCAAGAGGCTCGCAAACTTCTGTTCCAAAGGCTCGAAAGCTTCTCTTCCAGAGACTCGAAAGCTTTTCTTCCAGAGAATGAAAGGCGTCTTTTCCAGAGGCTGTAAAGCTTCTTTTTCAGAGGCTGGTAAGCTTCTCTCTCAGAGGCAGGAAAACTTCTCTTCCAGAGGCTGAAAGCTTCTCTTTCAGAAGCTGGTAATCTTCTCTTATGGAGCCTAAAAAGCTTATCTTTCAGAGGGAATAAAGATTCTCTTCCGAGGGCTGAAAAGCTTCTCTTCCAGAGGCTGGAAAGGTTATCTTCCGGAAGCTGAAAAATTTATCTTCCCGAGGCTGGAAAGCTTCTCTTTTAGAGGCTAGAAAGCTTATCTTCCGGAGACTGGAAAGCTTCAATGGCTGGATAGCTTCTTTTCCAAAGGCTGGACAGCTCCTCTACCAGAATCTGGAATGCTTTTAATCCAGAGGTAGAGAAGCTTCTCTTCCAAAGGTTGGATACTTTCTCCTCAAGAATCTGGACAACTTTTCTTCCAGAAACAGGAAAGCTTATCTTCCAGAGGCTGGAAAGCTTCTATTCGAGACGCTAGAAAGCTTCACTTCCAGAGGCTGGCAAGCTTCTCTTATAGAAGCTTAAAAGCTTATCTTTCAGAGACAAGAAAGATTATCTTCCAGTGGCTGGAAAGCTTCTCTTCCAGAAGCTGGAATGCTTTTAATCCAGAGGTAGAGAAGCTTCTCTTCCAAAGGTTGGATACTTTCTCCTCAAGAATCTGGACAACTTTTCTTCCAGAAACAGGAAAGCTTATCTTCCAGTGGCCGGAAAGCTTCTCTTCCAGTGGCTGGAAAGCTCCTCTTCCAGTTGCTGGAAAGCTTCTCCTACAGAGCCTTGAAATCTTTACTTCCAGAAGCTGGAAAGCTTCTATTCCAGAAGCTGGAAAGCTTCTATTCCAGAAGCTGGAAAGCTTCTCTTCCAGAAGCTGGAAAGTTTTTCTTCCAGAGGCTAAACAGCTTTTCTTCCCGATGCTGGAAAGCTTTTTTTCCACATGCTAGAAAGCTTATCTTCCAGAGGCTGGAAAGCTTATCTTCCAGAATCTGGATAGCTTCTTTTCCAAGGGCTGGAAAGCTCCTCCACCAGAATCTGGGAAGCTTCTCATTCAGAAGTAGGGAAGATTTTCTTCCAAAGGCTGGAAAGGTTTTCTTCAAGAATCTTGACAGCTTTTCTTCCAGAATCAGGATAGCTTCTCTTCCAGAGGCTGGAAAGCTACTCTTCCAGAAGCTACAAAGCTCTTCTTCCAGGAGCATAATTGCTTCGCATTCAGAAGGCGAAATGCTTTTCTAGCAGAAGGTGGAAAGCTTTTATTCCAGAGGCTGGAAAGCTGTTCTTCCAGAGGCTGGAAAGCTGTTCTTCCAGAAGCTGGAAGCTTCTCTTCCAGAGGCTCGACAGCTTCTCTTCCAGAGGCTCGAAAGCTTCTCTTCCAGAGACGGAAGGCTTCTCTTCCAAATGCTGGAAATTTTCTCTTCCGGAGGCAGGAAAACTAACTTCCAGAAGTTTGAAAGCTTGTTTTCCAGAGACTGGGAAGCTTCTCTTCAAGAGGTTGGAAAGCTTCTCTTCAAAAGGCTCGAAAGCTCCTCTTCAAGAAGCTCAAAATCTTCTCTTCCAGAGGCTCGAAAGCTTCTTTTCCAGAGGCTCGAAAGCTTCTCTTCCAGAGACTGAAAGGCTTATCATCCAGATGCTGGAATGCATCTCTTCCAGATGCTGGAATGCTTCTCTATCAGAGGCCAGAGAGCCTCTATTCCAGAGACTGAAACGCTTCTCTTCCAGATGCTGGAAATTTTCTCTTCAAAAGGCAAGAAAACTTTCTTCCAGAAGTTGGAAAGCTTCTTTTCCAGAGACTGGGAAGCTTCTTTTCAAGAGGTTGGAAAGCTCCTCTTCAAGAGGCTCGAAAGCTCCTCTTCAATAGGCTCGAAAGCTCTTCTACAAGAGGCTCGAAAGCTTCTCTTCCAGAGGCTCGAAAGCTTGTCTTCCTGAGACTGAAAGGCTTTTTTTCCAGATGCTGGAATGCTTCTCTTCCAGAGGCCAGAGAGCTTTTCTTCAAAAGGTTGGAAAGCTTCTCTTCAATAGGCTCGAAAGCTTCTCTTCCAGGGGCTGGAAAGCTTCTCTTTTATAGGCTGGATAGCTTCGCATCCAGAGGCTGGAAAATGTTTCTTCCCTAGGCTGGAAAGCTTCTCTTTCACAGACTAGAAAGCTAATCTTCGAGAGGCTGGAAAGCTTCTCTTCCAGAGGCAGGATAGCTTCTCTTCCAGAGGCTGGTAAGCTTCTCTTGCAGAAGCTGGAAAACTTCTCTTCCTTTGGCAGAAAAGCTTCTCTTCTGGAGACTGAAAAACTTCTTTTCCAGATGCTTAATCCTGTTTCTGCAAGAGAAACTTTCCAGTCTCTGGAAGAGAAGCTTTTCAGCCTCTGGAAGTGTTGCTTTCTAGCCTCTGGAGGAGAAGCTTTTCAGTCTCTTGAAAAGAAGCTTTTGAGTATCTGGAAGAGAAGTTTTCCAGCCACTGGATGAAAAGCTTCCCAGCCTCTTGAAGAGGAGCTTTTCATTTTCTGGAAGCGAAGCTTTCCACTCTCTGGAATAGAAGCTTTCCCGCCTTTTTAAGGGACGTTTTCCAGCCTTTGAAAGAGAAGCTTTCTAGTCTCTAGAAAAAAAAAGCTTTCCAGTCTCTTTAAGAGAAGCTTTTCAGCCTCTGGAGAAGAAGCTTTCCAGCCTCTGGAAAATAAGATTTTCTGTCCTGGAAGAGAATCTTTCTAGTTTCTGTAAGAGAAGTTGTTCCAGCATAAGGAAGAGAGGCTTTCTAACTGTTCGAAAAAAAAATAGAAGCTTCTGGTAGATTAGCTTCTAGCGACTGGGAGAGTTTAAGCTTTCTGTAAGTTACGGTCTTTCACCTCTTGTTTTTATTCTAATAAAATTTTCAATCGAAATGTGTGAAAACAAATGAATTAGATCTTTTCCCTCAATTTTGCAATAACCACGACTTAATCAATCTCACGCTCTAAATGTAACTAATTTATCTGACCGATCCCATCGAAACCGTTAATTTTCTTCACAGTTGGTACTTAGCCCTACAACGATGGAGACTTAATTTCCTCGGGTCCCCATTCATTGCTGCTTGATACCCATCTCTCCACAGATCTAACGATCTACATTGTCTCCCGAGTGTTCTTCCCACCGGATGCTATCGCACCTCCTGAACGAATCTTCTTCTCTCATCAACGCACACGACGCACAATTCCTAGAACAGCGACGGCGGCGGCCCTTGTCTTAGCCCATCCTGATCAGGAAGGTGTAACACAGTTATAACAATCGGAAATATTATATTAATCGTGTTTTATAACAGTGGGTTTTAAAAAAGAACGATTTTGCATCTCATATTTTTCAATAATATCAACATTACAGAAATATATTGATATTTTGTTTTCATGCTTTGATATTTTTGTTCCTCTTGGCGGCATTACGTCCTCACTGGGACAGGGCCTGCTTCTCGGCTTAGTATTCAATGAGCATTTCCATAGTTATTAATCGAGAGCTTTCTTTGCCGAAGTTGCCATTTTCGCATTCGTATATCGTGTGGCAGGAACAATTATACTCTATTCCCAGGGAAGTCAAGGAAATTTCCATTACGAAAAGATCCTGGACCGACCGGGATTCGAACCCAGACACCTTCAGCATGGCTTTGATTTGTAGCCGCGGACTCCAACCACTCGGTTGAGGAATATGTAAGATATAAATTTTTATTATTATTTTTATTTGATTATTAGTGTTAATAACAACATTCGTTATAAACAAGTTATATTTCTGTTATCGGGATAATCCCCAATGAGCATACCTAAAGCTAGCTGCTTGGTCACAATCGTGTGTCGCGCCGAACTCTAATGATGCGAAATGTGCGTTTAGACTGTCGTTGCGAGTGATCAACCACCTATCTGGACCCGATCCGATTGTAGGCTTTGTCTAAGGGGGGTCGTCTTGGTCCAGTTGCCGTCATCTTGGGGTAGTGAGGTGGGGAAGAGGAGGATTCGTCAAATTACCACCAACTCGTGAGAATTCGCCCAAAGCTAGGCCTTTTAAGCCCGCACGACTTTTGTCGCGTGTGGCGGCAAGCAGGTAGGCAAGTGCGCTCAAACGGGCGGAGTTTGACGCGAATGAGAAGATAATCATCCACGGCGCGGCGCAATGCAGTATTGCCAGATTTACGGAAATTTTCGTAGAAATGAGGAACTGAAGAGTTTCTATAAACATCTAGGCATCCCGTAACGCATAGTGGGCCCTTTTTGTTGCTTAGCGTTTCAGGCAAGTGAACAAATCCGCCACCGTTTCAAATGTTCTCCCAATAATGTTCATGTCGTCCGCGAAGCAGACAAACTGATCGGATCTCGTGAAAATCGTACCTCGGTTAATGTAATACCAAGTAAATTCCTGTCAAGTGTCTGTTTTTAGAATAAATGCTGTGAAAATCTGGCATCGCTGACGAACTTATGGGGCTGAGCTTAGAACAAACACCCATGATCATCGTCGTCTCACCACCGTTGTCAAAAGACATCATTTTCGTCTTCTTCGAGGGAAGATTGGCGCGAGGCAGCGACCGGCGGATGTTTGTGTGCCAAGTTGTATTTATTTGGTCAATAATTGATATTTAGCAGGTAATAAAAGCATTCGTTTGAAGATGATGATGGGATGATGGGTCGGTTCTACAGAGAAAAAAAAACTCAAAAAAGCACTGAATTCTTTCGTAAGTGTACACTAATTTGATCATGTCCCGTGGAAGAGTAATTGCGCGATCTCGTTATCGGCCTTTTTGCTTTCTTCCTACACGCGTACAAAAGTTCGACGACCCTTCCTGGACTCTGAAGTCCCTTCTCTCCCAACATCGGGTCAGGAATTTCGCTAAATTTAACGACTCTCCTATTTTTGATGAAGATCTATTTCTGTTCCCGTAAAAGACGACGCTTCGAAGCCATTAATCTTCTAGGCCTGGCGGCGGGGGCCCCTTATTCCTGGAATCGGACGGATCCCAATCGGCTGCGGGTCATTAGAATTCGCCCGGTCGGTGGCGTGAAGAAGAATCTCGCACCAATTCGAGAGCTTGCGGTGGCGGCGGGGAGTCGTGACTTGAAACGATTATCGCGAACGCATGCCGAGTAGGGTGCGGTTTATTTTTTGAAAGTCTAATCATATTTTATTCAAAAAAAAGCATGGAAAAAGATTTGAAATCATACATAATTTAATATTTGAATAGTATCAGAAAAAAATTGAAAAAAACTTGTTTCTACTAGAACTAGTTTTAATTTTTGACTAACTTGATGTTCACAAACTTTTCATAAAGTAAATTTTAAAGAGAGTGATGCTAAATTATTCAGAAAGGTTGAAATAACAAAGTTATGTAAACTTCACCGAAGGTAATACCTGAAAATCTACCTTCAAGTCGCTTGCACGTCCTCCCAATCTTAATATTGTAAGCTCAAACTGTGAGGTTTCGCTTTGAATATGCATCAAATTCAGGAGAACACAAGAACTTGGAGGGCTTCGAAACTTAAGGCGCACCCTAATTTCTAGGCAGATATTTCGCGGACCATGTTTGGGCGAATTAATGAATTATGCTAGAGGGCCCCTAAGGAGTTGTTCTGGTTCTGATAGAGTTCGGATTCGTGCCTAGAGAGCACGAAGCAACTCGGATGAGTGAGCATCTTTTGTCAAACTCACCGGGGAGAAGCTCCAAACGTTTAGCAGAGGTTAATTATGGAAATGCCCCACGAACGATGAGATGCGAAAATTTTACCTCGATCGTCGGTTGGTCCCCGAGTTGGGTATTGAAGTGTACCGAAACATAATTATACAATGTAACAGTTCAACATTTATCATTCCCATCCATCAATGAGTGTGTTTGACTTTGGCAAACAAAAATACACGGGAATTCGTTCGATTTGAGTTTGCTCAAACGGACAGTTTTGTACAGCGGGATTTCGTGAAGAATAACGGTGGACAAAGTTTATCGAGGACATCCGGAAGACATTAAAAATTAAATAAATCAGACTTGAATCACTTGAATATTAAGTGAATCTAACCTGAAACACTTGAATATGAAATGAATCAGACATGAACCACTTTAAAAGGAGTAAACAAGCTCTGAAGTACTGAGACGTGAATTAAAATAAACCCTAATAAATGAACAACGAGACGAAACAAACCGGAATGACTGTAGTCTGGGTGTATGACACCTGAATCAATTGAATATGGAGTAACTCAGACACGATTCACTTGAATATAAAGATGAATCTTGATATCAGATAAATCGATATGGAAATAATTATCCCTGAAACCTTTGAATATGAAGTAAACTAGATCTAAAACCCTTGAATATGAATGAATTGATAGATGTCAATCACTTGAATATGAGCTTATCAAAACTGAAATATTTGAAAATGAAGTGAATCGGACCTGAATCACTAGAATATTAAATGAATCAGCACTGCATTCTTCAAAAATGAAGTGTCACATGACATGTATCATTTGGATTTAAAGCGAATCATATCTGAATAAATTGAACAAGAAGTTAATCGGTCCTGAGTGAAGTGAATATTACCTTAAACTCTTGACTATGAAGTGAATCAAACATGAATTACGTGAAGTGAATCTCATCTGAAACACTTGGATATGAAGTGAATTGGACATGGGTCATTTGTTTATATTTATGTTTATTTACTTCGTCTTCAGCATTGCTGTACAGACTGTATTGGTCTTAATCTAATGCAATAATCTTATTCTAGCTTTGAACTTATTTCTACTCACATCAAAGTCAAAAACATCAACATTTAACAAGTTAAAACATCTTTCCATCGGGTGATTTTGTCCAAATACCGTACGATGTCTTGCGGTCCAGAACAACGAACGTGGGCGGGATCTCCGAGCCGGAACAAAAAAGTTCGCTTGTTGCAGAAGATCAGGGCAATCAATCCGATTCGTCAAGACATCGAAAGCAAACATTCTTTGGAGAAATACACGACGTGTTCGCAAAAGCTCGAGCTTGATAAGTTCACAGCGGTTCTCGTAAGGAGGCAGTCTGAGCGGATCGTTCCATGGTAGTCTCCGTAACGCAAAACGCATGAAACAACGTTGCACCTTTTCTATGCGAGTAATATGCGTTTCTTGATATGGTGCCCAGATTTGAACAGCATATTCGAGAAGGCTGCGAACGATTGCGCAGTAAACGGTCTTCAGGGCGTACACATCTTGAAAGTCGGATGCATTACGACGAATGAAACCCAGCATAGCGAAAGCTTTCGTTGTTGTCTTTGAGATGTGTTCAGCGAAATTCAGCTTACGATCCATTATCACTCCCAATTTTTCAAAAATCTGGAAGATTTTGAAAATTTGTCTGGAAAAGTCTGGATCGCTTATGTCGTACATGGAAAACCTTACAAATTATTTACAAAACCTTACAAATTCATTTGAAATTTTATCTGGATCTTCCAGATTTTTGTAAAATGGGTCCTCAAAAATCTGGAATATTCCAGACAAATCTGGAAGGTTGGCAACGCTGCTCCCAGGTCTTTTATCGACGTTACACGTTCAAAGCTGACACCATTTGCAGTGTAGTTGAAGCTCAACTGCGACCGTGATTTAGTGAAGCTTATCACTTTGCACTTCAACGCATTCATTTCCATCCCGTTCATTACGCACCAGCGTGCTACAGCGTCGATGTCTTGCTGAAGAGCAGCACAGTCGACCATGGAACTGATGATACGGTATAATTTCAAATCGTCTGCGTACATAAGGTGCTTCGAGTTCAGTCGATGACTCAAGTCGTTGATGAACAAAATGAAAATCAAAGGACCGAGGTGGCTACCTTGCGGCACGCCAGATGGAGTAGCGAAACTAGTTGATTTGGTGGATCGTAGATTAACAAAGGCGGTTCTGTCTCGTAGATATGATCGTAGCCACTTGACCAACCAGTCGGGAAATCCTAGCCGCTCAAGTTTACGCATTGCTAACTCATGGGGCACTTTATCGAAAGCTTTGGAAAAATCTACGTAAACGCCATCCACTTGGCAGCGTTTTTCCAAGCTAGAGTTCACAGCACTAGCAAAAACCATGAGGTTAGTAGCTGTTGACCGATTCTTCACGAAGCCGTGCTGATATTGCGATATTACTGGCATAGCCGCAGCGTACATTCTACTGTGAACTAAGAGTTCCAGTGTCTTAGCTAAGCAACAGAGAATCGAGATGGGTCTATAGTTTTTCACGTCATGGATATTTTCGGCTTTGTGAATGGGCGTTATGGCAGCAACTTTCCAAGCATCCGGAAAAACAGCTTCCGACAACGACAGGTTGAACAACCGACAAACAGGTGGTCCAAGTACTTCAGCGCAACGTTGAATGAAGACCGGAGGGAGTTTATCAGATCCAGGACCCTTGGAAGGATCGACAGAGTTGAGAGCACTTACGACTTCTGCCACGGCAAACGTTGGAAACGGTAAATGTATGTCGAAAGACGGCAGAGAATTCAGCATCTCATGTGGATCCGATGGAGTTTCAACGTTATAAACGGATTTGAAATAGTCGGCGAAAAGTTCGACAGACCCTTCGATGTCGTAACTTAATGAGTCGCCGTACGACATTTCGGATGGGATTGCCTGCGCATCTTTCCTACTTTTGAAAAATCGCCAAAAAGAGGAAGGATCGGCCTTGACCTCATCTTGAATACGAAAAATATACTCACGGAACGAACGGATATGGAGCTAATCAAATTTGAAACACTTGAATATAATGTGAATGATACCTGAATGTCATAAATTTACTTAAAAAATCAAACATCAATCACTTGGATATTGAACTAATCAAACCTGAAACACGTACATAAAGTGATTCATGAATCACTTGAAAATGAAGTGAATCAGCCCTAACCTGCTAGAACATGGAGTCATACCTGAAAAAGTGGAAAATACAATTACATTCTAAATGAATCAAACCTGAACCACACTATACGTACTTGATATAGGTGAATATGAAGTGCTTCAGACCTGCAGCACTTGGATATAAAGCGAACCAAACCTGAATCACTTGAATATGGAGCGAATCCGAAATGAATCACTTGGATATGAAGCGAATCAAACATAAATCACTGGAAATAAATCCTAAATCTCTTGATAATGAAATTAATCACTGAATCACTTGCACATAAAGCAAATCAAACCTGAAACATTTGAACATTACGTAAATCAAACCTGAAACAGTCGAATATGAGTGAATCAGATTTTTGTTCAATCAGATAAGAATCACTATGATATGGAGCGAACTGAATCACTTGAATATGAAATGAATCAATACTAAATTACTTAATAATAAAATGAATCCGACGTGAAACACTTGCAGGTATGAAGAGAACAAAACTTGAATCTTTTGAATATAAAATGAATCAAGCCTGAGTCACTTGAACATGGAGTGAATTTGACATGATTTTTTTACTCCATATTCAAGTCAAAACTGAAGTACTTGAATATAGAGTGGATCAAACCCGAAAGACATGAATATGAAGAGAATCAGACATCAATCACTTGGATATGAAGTCAATCAAAGTTGAACCACTTGTATATGAAGTGATTCTGACTTGAATAATTTGAATATGATGAATATGAGTCCTGACTGAGTCACTCGCACTCGGAGTAAGTCATACCAGAATCGCTAGAATATGAATCAGATCTGATACACTCCCTAATCACTTCAACTTCCAAATGCCAAAGGTTTTCTGAACAGCATTCTGAAGATTCTATCTTAACAAATTCATAATGTTTAGGTACAGTCATCCCTCCAGACCCAGAGTAAACTGTTTCCTGGATGCTCTTGACTTACCGAACAACTATGCCGAAGACTCAAACTTTCTATCTCATCTGGCTCAAAAGATAGAATTTGTTTCATATGTTTAATTAAATATGCGTACTAGTGCAACCTAGTGGCAAAATTAGGAACCGAACGGTTTGCTATTCGGATGTCCTTTACTTTCTGAACAACTTTGCCGAAGACTCGAGCTTTCTATCTCTTATGGATCACAAGCTAGAACTAGTTTAAAATGTTCAGCTTTACTAGCGCCACCTAGCGGCAAAATCGCGAACTAAACTGTTTGCTTTCCGATATCCTTGATCCCCTGAACAACTTTGCTGAAGATCGCTTCTTTGCAAGTCGTAAGAGATATAGCAATGTGAATTTACCTGTTTTGAGGTGATGCTAAACTTTTTGGGATGTGATTCAATATTCAGCTGAGTGTTGCAATACTTATTTTAGTGAGTCCGTATTTATGACGAGTAGTGTAGTTCACAATACAATGATCAAAATATGACAAAAGTCTGACTTTTGTTTTAACAATCAAATTTCATCCAAAACATTCCAAATCCAACTTCTGGAAAACAAGCTTTCTAGCTTCTGCAAGAGAAGCTTTCCAGCTTCTGGTAAAGAATACTTTCAGCTTCTGTAAGCGAAGCTTGCCAGCTTTTGAAATAGAAGCCTTCCAGCTTCTAGGATAGAAGCTTTCCAGCTTCTGGAAGAGAAACTAGTTAGTTTCTGGAAAACAAGCTAGACGGCTTCTGAAAGAGAAAACTTGAGGCTTTTGAAATACACTCCAACCTCTTTTTACGACCGTTTTTTTACCGACGGTTCTTTTTCCGACCACTTTTTTACGACCGAAATTCAGATTAACGACCGTTTTTATAAATGATCATTATTTTAAAAAGTATTCAAAGTAGAGGATCATGATGTTCAGCAAAATTGTTCTGTAGTTCATGGGCTAACATATGATGGTCATTTAATTGCGGAATTCTGCCACTAGGCGGCGCTAGTGAGCATAGAACTTTTGTTTTGCGGATAGCTCACGATCCTGATCACTTAGAGAAATGGCGTCTTCGGCAAAGTTGTTCAGTAGCTCAAGGACTATCATTATAAACGCTATGAAGTTCAAAATTTTTCCACCAGGTGGCGCTAGTGAGCATGAAACTTTTGTTTTGCGGATATCTCAGGCCACTTAAAAAGATGGCGCCTTCGGCAAAGTTGTTCAGTAGCTCAAGCTCATTATAAATGTTATGAGATTCGAAATTTTGCCACCAGGCGGCGCTAGTGAGTATAGAATTTTTGTTTTCCCGATAGCTCAGGATCCTGACTACTTAGAAAGATGGCGTCTTCGACAAAGTTGTTCAGTAGCTCAAGGGCTATCATTATAAAAGCTATGAGATTTAAAATTTTGCCACCAGACGGCGCTAGTGAGCATGAAACTTTTGTTTTGCGGATATTTCAGGATCCTGGCCACTTAGAAAGATGGCGCTTTCGGCAAAGTTGTTCAGTAGCTCTAGGACTATCATTATAATAGCTATGGGATTTGATATTCCGCCACCAGGCGGCGATAGTGAGCACATAGTTTTTGTTTTTCGGATAGCTCTAGATTATGACTATTCAGAAAGGTGGCGTCTTCGGAAAAGTTGTTCGGTAGCTCAAGCGCTATCATTATAGAAGCTATGAAATTCAAAATTCCGCCACCAGGCGGCGCTAGTGAGCATAGAATTTTTGTTTTGCGGACAGCTCTTAATTATGACTATTCAAAAAGGTGGTGTCTTGGACAAAGTTGTTCAGTAGCTCAAGGACTATCATTATAAAAGCTGAGACATTCTAAATTTTGCCTCCAGGCGGCGCTAGTGAGCATGAAACTTTTGTTTTGCGGTTATCTTAGGATCCTAGCCACTTAGAAAGATGGCGCCTTCGGCAAAGTTGTTCAGTAGCTCAAGCGCTATCATTATAAAAGTTATGAGATTCGAAATTTTGCCACCAGGCGGTGCTAGTGAGCATAAAATGTATGTTTTGCGGATATCTCAGGATTCTGGCCACTTAATAAGATGGTGTCTTCGGCAAAGTTGTTCAGTAGCTCAATGATTATCATTATAAAAGCTATGAGATTCAAAAATTTGCCACCAGGCGGCGCTAGTGAGCATGAAACTTTTGTTTTGCGGTTATCTTAGGATCCTAGCCACTAGAAAGATGGCGCCTTCGGCAAAGTTGTTCAGTAGCTCAAGCGCTATCATTATAAAAATTATGAGATTTGAAATTTTGCCACCAGGAGGCGCTAGTGAGCATACAAGAAGACATACAACAAGACGCCATCTTTCTAAGTGGCCAGGATCCTGAGCTATCCGCAAAACGAAAATTCTATGCTCACTAGCGCCGCCTGGTGGCAAAATTTTGAATCTCATAACTTTTATAATGATAGCGCTTCAGCTACTGAACAACTTTGCCGAAGGCGCCATCTTTATAAGTGGCTAGGATCCTAAGATAACCGCAAAACAAAAGTTTCATGCTCACTAGCGCCGCCTGGTGGCAAATTTTTGAATCTCATAGCTTTTATAATGATAGTCCTTGAGCTACTGAACAACTTTGTCGAAGACGCCATCTTTCTAGGTGGTCAGGATCCTGAGATATCCGCAAAACAAATGTTGCATGCACACTTGTACTGCCTGGTAGCGCAATTTCACTTAAGCAGTGTTGCCAGCTACGAAAAAAAATTTGAACCCTTCATGAAAAACTGGATTACAGTTGAAGAGTATCGCTATGTTGATAAGCATTATATTTTTCTGTTCCGCTCAAGTTTGATGGTTGTGATCTTTACTTTATTCTTCTTAACAGTGTTGCCAGCCACATGAACATTTGTGATTCGGCCGACTGTATGGCACGGCTTTAATTTTTTTTTGGTATTTGCATATCACACCACCATAAAATTGGTTCTTTTGATAACAATCGAGCAGTGTTGCCATCTATTACCAAAATATGAGAACTTGAACGGCCATTTTGGAAAGTTCTTAACCCATGCTTCAACTTCGCCGAATATGTCGAATCAGTATATCCGCATCTAGACATTGCATTTTTCAAAAACATAATTATAACCCTGATTTTTTTTACAACCGTTTTTTTACGACCCCCCTATAACGGTCGTAAAAAGAGGTTGGGGTGTTGATGCTTTTTAGTTTCTAGGCAGAAGATTTTCAGCTTCTGGAGCAGAAGCTTTTAAGCTTCTGAAACAGGAGCCTTTCAATTTCAGAAACAGAAACATTTCAGCATCTGGAATATAAGCTTTTAGCTTCTGGAAGAGAAGATTTTCAGCTTCTGGAAGAAACCAATGTTTTTCGTCTTGTGGAAGAGAAGTTTTTCAGCAAGAGAAGCTTGTCAGCTTCCGGAAAATAAGCTATATAGCTTCTGAAGAGGAGCCATATTCTGGAAGAGAAGCTTTCCAGCTTCCGGAAAGGAAGCGTTCCAGCTTCCGGAAAGCAACCTTCCAGCATCCGGAAAAGAAGCTCTCCAGCTTCTGGCAAAAAGCTTTCCAGCTTCTGTAGGAAGAGCTTTCCAGCTTCTGGAGAGAAGATTTTCAGCTCCTGGAAGAGAAGCTTTCCAGCTTCTGGAAAAAAGCTTTCCAGCTTCTAGAAGAGACGCTTTTCGGCCTCTGGTAGAGAAGCTTTCCAGTTTCTGGAAGAGATGTTTTCCAGCTTCTGGAAGAGAAGCTTTCCGACTTCTGCACGCTCAAAAAAGAATTCTAGAAAACGTGAACTATCAAAAATACACTATGAACTACCATCATGTTTACACATAAACATGATCTAGATTTTTTTCTGTGTGGAAGAAAAGTTTTCCTGTTTCTGGAAGAGAATCATTCCTGCTTCTGGCATAGAAGCTTTCCAATTTCTGCAAGAGAAGCTTTACAACTTCTGAAAGAGAATCTTTCCAGTTTCTTGGAGAGAATCTTTCCAGCTTCTGGAAGAAAAACTTTCCAGATTCTGGAAGAGAAGCATTACAGTTTCTTGAACATAACCTCTCTAGCTTTTGGAAGAGAAGATTCCAAACTTTTGTGAGAAAAGTTTTCCAGATTCTGGCAGAAAAGGTTTCAAGCTTCTGGCAGAGAAGCTTTCCAGCTTCTGGCAAAGAAGCTTTCCAGCTTCTGGCAAAGAAGGTTTCCAGCTTCTGACAAAGAAGCTTTCTAGCTTCTGACAAAGAAGCTTTCCAGCTTCTGAAAAAGAAGCTTTCCAGCTTTTGTAAGAAAAGCTTTACAGCTTCTAGAAGAGAAGCTTTCCAGTTTCTGGAAAATAAACTTTCCAGCTTCTGAAAGAGAAGCTTTCCAGGTTCTTGAACAGAAGCGTACCAGCTTTTTGAAGGGAAGCATATCGCTTCTTGAAAAGATGCAGAAGCATATAGCTTCTTGAAAAGAAAAATACCAACTTTTGGAATTTTTGAGCTCATGGAAGAGAGTATTTTCATTTCATTCATCTCCGGGAAAAGAAGCTTTCTGTATTTGAAAAAGGAGCATTTAGCCTTTGGGACAAGAAGCATTTCAGCCTCTGTAAGAGAAGCTTTCAAGCTTCTGGAAGAGAAGCATAATAGTTTCTTGAAGGGCATCTTATCAGCTTCTCGAAATGCAGCTTTTCTCCTCTGGATGGAAGTTTTTCAGCTTGTGGAAGAAAAGCTTTCCAGCTTCTAGAAAATAAACTTTTTGTACCTGGAAGAGGAGAGCTAATCAACTTATGGAAGTAAAGCTTGTCAGTTTCTGGTAGAGAAGCTAGTTTTGAAAGTGGAGCTTTCCATCATCTGAAAGCTGTCCAACTTTTGGAATATAGGCTTCCCTGCTCCTTGGTTGAATGCTTTCCAGCTTCTGGAAAAAACTTTTCCAGCTCATGAAAGAGGAGCTTTCCAACTCCTGCAAGAGAAGCTTACCAGCTCCTGGGAGAGATTCTTTCCAGCTCCTGGACGAGAAGCACTTCAGCTCCTGAAAGGAAGCTTCCCAGATCATGGAAAACAATCTTTACAGCTCCTGAAAAGAAGCTTTCCAGTTCTTTGAAGAGAAGATCTCCGACTCCTGCAAAAGAAGCTTTTCAACCCCTGGAAGAGAAGCTTTCCATCTTCTGATGGAGAATCTTTCCAGCTCCTGGAAGAAAAGCTTTGGCTCCTGGAGGAGAAGCTTTTCAGCTTCCGAAAGAGAAGCTTTCAGGATTCCGGAAGAGAAGTTTTCCAGCTTCCGGAAAAGAAACTCCCCAGCTTCTGGAAGAGAAGCTTACCAGACCCTGGAAGAGAAGCTGTCCAACTTCTGTAAGATAAGCTTTGCAGTTCCTGCAAGAAAAGCTTTACAGCTCCTGGTAAAGATTTTTTCTTCTGGAAAAGATGTTTCCCACCTCCTGGAAGAAAAGCTTTCTAGCATCTGGAGGAGAAGCTTACCAGCTTCCGGAAGTGTTGGCCTCGTGGCCGTGCGGTTAGCGTTGCCAGGCATTTGAGCGCATCGTGTCATGGGGTGTGGGTTCGATTCCCGCTTCGGCCGTTGATGTTTTTCGTTCAGAAATATTTCTCAGCTGTGCCACTGGAGCATGCTTGTTCGTTGTTTAGTGTTAAGTTACAGTCTGTGCAGCTAAATGGCTGAAGACGGTGTCCGTGTTTTTTAAAAAAAGAAACATTCCAGATTCCGAAAGAGAATCTTCTGGAAGTGAAGCTCTCAACGTTTTTGATGTTTAATTATATTGTCATGGCGCATTCGCAATTTTCTTCTATGCTGCACCATATTTATTGAAAATGTTTCACTCTTTTCTTAGCAATTTTTCGAAATATTTTCAGGTTCTCTAGATCATTAAACTTGAAGTGGAAAATTCGAATTTTGGCTTAAATATGGTTCAAATAGCATTCAAATTAAACGCCTGTCGTGTCAAGAGTAGGATCTGGTTTATTAGCACAATCAACCCTCTCTTTCCCATGATATCTAGCTCCAGTGCCTCATTAATTTTCAACGAGCGCGAGACAAATCCATTCAGATGAATACTATACTATGCAATAGTTCTATATAAATTCTTTATATATAAGAACAATCCAATAGTCAACTTTTTGTTCCAATAGTGAAAATATTTATAAACAATCAAATGAATATAGAAAAACAAGTAAAAAAAAATTAATCTATTAAAAAATGGCGCAGTGCTTTTTTTTATAGAAACGATTTTTGATATAGAAAAAAAATCAATTAAAGTCGTTCGCAAGAATGGATTAAAAACCGGGAAAATTATTTAAAATATACCGGGAAAAAGCGGAAATTTCAAAATCTAAATTTGGTGGCCACCCTGTGAACTTAATGAACGTTTGACCATAATTTGGCAGGAATCCTTCAGGGGCGGTTTTCGTGCTGCGTCTACTTTTATCTATTCTTTGCTGTTTTAACGATTGTGTTAATTTCCCCCAAATGTCGTATACCCGAAAGTTGTACTCGAACGCTATTGTCCCGAATGACCGTTCCCCGGATGACCAGTTTTCCCGAAATGTGGTGCCGTTCCTGGTTAAGTCACTCCATACAACGGAGCGGTTGTTACGAAAGTTGAAAATCTTATATACGCCGTTCTGTTATTCCTGAAATTAGACGTTCTGAAAGTGAAAAATCGAGTTGGTTTAGAGCGGAACGTGTAGAATTTCGTCTGCGAAACACGTAGGGTTGATGAAGTAAGTTTGATTACTTTTCTGACTTGAGTTTGTTTGAATAAGTTTTTAAGATATAATGAAATTTTTTTGCGCAAAAAAATCCACGCAAGTTAAATATTTTGGGAGATTTAAAAAACTGATAATTTTTCGGTATCGAACTTCAACGTTTTCAAATTTAAATTCGACGTAATGACCCTCCTTGTCGAACCCACAGTGCAGTGCTTCACGTTATCTCCACTTTCAAGTGCAAGGATGCAAACGATAATATGTGCAAGAGAAGTGAAACCAATAATCGTGGCGACAGCCAAATTCATGCTTCTTCTCGCTTGGCATGGCAACCTTACTCCAAGACGGATAGGGCTTCTTTCAAACGCGCGAAGACGCTCAGAATGCGCGCGAGAATATCTTTTTCCCGCAAAATACATACAGCAAAACACAATCGTTAGGATAGAATTATTGCATCATCATCATCATCCATCGGCCGAACAATCGAAGACCAACGAACGACGACGAGAGGATCCCATCCCATCGGACCATACTTAGCATACTAATCTGGCCGGAGCGATCCTGATTCTCGCACCGAGTTTCGAAGTTCTTCCTTCTTCATATTTTTATGTTCAATTTCATGTTGTTTTTTTTTTCGCAACCAAACTCATTCGTCGGTTTCTGCTTGATTTTCGTGCGCCGCCACTATCCGGAGATCCTCTTTCATTCACTTTTCGCCCAGTCGGATTTCTTGGGAATTTGGGAGTGGAATGCATTTTTTCTGCGCCTGACCTGGCACTCTCGCCATGGTCGTAGCCAGAGGGAAGCCCAGAAGGTGTCCACAAACAATCAGGCTTCTTACAATCTTACCAGAGATTATTTAGAGGTGTTATCAACAGTCCTCAAAGGACCTTGCAAGGAATCTACCTAAATACTGTTTGGTAACTCAAAAAGTTTCTGCCAAGAATATAGTCTGCAGATTGTTAATCTTAGTGCGGACTTTGGGTGAAAATCGTGAATTACTTTTGAGGTCACTTTACCCTTTTGTATATCCTGGTTACACCCATGACGCTCTCCACGCATCTCCTGTCCGCTCCCGGCTTTCTAGACTCAGGACTACCGATGCTCCTCCGGGTTGTTATGCGATGATGGCCGTTGCTGTCCTGAGTTGTTTTGCTGATTGTGAGAGACCTGTTACGACGATGTGACCAAGAGTAATATTTCAACTCCCGGTGGTAATCGAAACCGACGACTCGGTCTCGGTTTCAGGCGGCCAGGAGGTGTCACGAAATTGTGCACGTAACTAATATTTGCAATGGTTGCTAAGGTACGTGCCGGGAATGACATTAGGCTACGACGGAAAGGTCCCCAAAATAAACACTTGCAAATGGAAATACCTGTTTCGAGCCTGTTGCTAACATCTCATGGTGGCTATTAGCGGATATGATCGCGGTGCTTTGTATATATTTTTTGTGATTATTAAATCTAGCACCTCTCGGCTAGGTATTATCTCGATCTCTTAGACAAACAGTCCTTTGTTTTTATGGACGGGGCATGTGCCAGACTCAGCTGAGATATAGGGACCGGTTTCTGGAATAGTGAATGGCCGAAGCACAATTCATTGAACTCTGCCTCTGCGAAAAGAACGTGCCATTATGGCTGCTGTATCAAGTGTTTGAATAAATGAGGAAATGTGAAGTGGAGCAATTTCTCTCAGATACGGCACTAGAAGCTAAAAATCCTTCTGTTGTCCAACTATTGTTTTATTTTTTTGTCGGGTGTTGAATCACTGCGTCCAATTAGCTTGAACTATTGTGATATCCCCTATTACTGTATGTATAGTACATACATCATCCAGTGATATGTATGTCACTAAATGATCTATGTACTTCTGAGCTCATGAACACCTTATTATTGAGAAATAATGGTCCTGAGCTGCAGTGTGAGGATTCCCCCAGTCTGGTGCAATTACCAACTATTGTTACTTCTGGTGGCAAAATTTCTTACCAATAATAATATCAGTTTTTGATAAAAAGACTTCAGTATTTTAGAAGAGGCTGTTTAGTTTCTGATGAGAAACTTTTCACCATCTCGAATTAAACTTTTCAGCTTCTTTCGAGAAGCCTTTCAATTTATGTTGAACTGAAAAGCTTCTCATCTAATGAGAGGCTAAGAGCTGAAAAGTTGTAGCTTAGAATTGAAACCTTCTAATCAAAAGCTCTTCTCAGAAGCTTAAAGACTTCCAATCAGAAGCTCAAAAACTTCTCAACAGATGCTATTTCTCAAAAAAATTTCTCATCAGAAGCTGTTATAAGATAAGAATTGAAAGCTTATAATCAGAAGCTGAAAAGCTTCTCATCAGAAGCTGAAATCTTATTAGAAGCTTAAAAGCTTCTTATCAGAAGCTGAAAAGCATTTCATCAGAAGTTGAAAAGCTTCTCTCCAGAAGCTGAAAAGCTTCTCTTCAGAAGCTAAAAAGCTCCACATCAAAAGCTAAAAAGCTTTTTATCAGAAGCTGGAAAGCTTCTCATCAGAACCTGAAAAGCTTCTCATCAGAAGCTGAAAAGCTTCTCATCAGAAGCTGAAAAGCTTCTCTTCAGAAGCTAAAAAGCTCCACATCAAAAGCTAAAAAGCTTTTATCAGAAGCTGGAAAGCTTCTCATCAGAACCTGAAAAGCTTCTCATCAGAAGATTAAAAGCTTCTCATCGGAAGCTGTACAGTTTCTTATCAGAAGCTGTACAGTTTCTCATCAGAAGCTGTACAGTTTCTTATCAGAAGCTATACAGTTTCTCATCAGAAGCTGAAAAGCTTCTCATCAGAAGCTGAAAAGCATTTCATCAGAAGTTGAAAAGCTTCTCTCCAGAAGCTGAAAAGCTTCTCTTCAGAAGCTAAAAAGCTCCACATCAAAAGCTAAAAAGCTTTTTATCAGAAGCTGGAAAGCTTCTCATCAGAAGCTGAAAAGCTTCTCATCAGAAGCTGAAAAGCTTCTCATCAGAAGCTGAAAAGCTTCTCATCAAAAGCTGAGCTTCTCATCAGAAGCTGAAAAGCATTTCATCAGAAGCTGAAAAGCTTCTCAACAGAAGCTGAAAGCTTCTCAACAGTCCAAAGCTGAAAGCTTCTCACAGAAGCTGAAAGCTTCTCAACAGAAGCTGAAAGCTAGCTTCTCAACAGAAGCTGAAAGCTTCTCAACAGAAGCTGAAAGCTTCTCAACAGAAGCTGAAAGCTTCTCAACAGAAGCTGAAAGCTTCTCAACAGAAGCTGAAAGCTTCTCAACAGAAGCTGAAAGCTTCTCAACAGAAGCTGAAAGCTTCTCAACAGAAGCTGAAAGCTTCTCAACAGAAGCTGAAAGCTTCTCAACAGAAGCTGAAAGCTTCTCAACAGAAGCTGAAAGCTTCTCAACAGAAGCTGAAAGCTTCTCAACAGAAGCTGAAAGCTTCTCAACAGAAGCTGAAAGCTTCTCAACAGAAGCTGAAAGCTTCTCAACAGAAGCTGAAAGCTTCTCAACAGAAGCTGAAAGCTTCTCAACAGAAGCTGAAAGCTTCTCAACAGAAGCTGAAAGCTTCTCAACAGAAGCTGAAAGCTTCTCAACAGAAGCTGAAAGCTTCTCAACAGAAGCTGAAAGCTTCTCATCAGAAGCTGTAAAGCTTCTCATCAGAAGCTGTAAAGCTTCTCATCAGGAGCTGTAAAGCTTCTCATCAGAAGCTGTAAAGCTTCTCATCAGAAGCTGTAAAGCTTCTCATCAGAAGCTGTAAAGCTTCTCATCAGGAGCTGTAAAGCTTCTCATCAGAAGCTGTAAAGCTTCTCATCAGAAGCTGTAAAGCTTCTCATCAGAAGCTGTAAAGCTTCTCATCAGAAGCTGTAAAGCTTCTCATCAGAAGCTGTAAAGCTTCTCATCAGAAGCTGTAAAGCTTCTCATCAGAAGCTGTAAAGCTTCTCATCAGAAGCTGTAAAGCTTCTCATCAGAAGCTGTAAAGCTTCTCATCAGAAGCTGTAAAGCTTCTCATCAGAAGCTGTAAAGCTTCTCATCAGAAGCTGTAAAGCTTCTCATCAGAAGCTGTAAAGCTTCTCATCAGAAGCTGTAAAGCTTCTCATCAGAAGCTGTAAAGCTTCTCATCAGAAGCTGTAAAGCTTCTCATCAGAAGCTGTAAAGCTTCTCATCAGAAGCTGTAAAGCTTCTCATCAGAAGCTGTAAAGCTTCTCATCAGAAGCAGTAAAGCTTCTCATCAGAAGCTGTAAAGCCTTTCATCAGAAGCAGTAAAGCTTCTCATCAGAAGCAGTAAAGCTTCTCATCAGAAGCAGTAAAGCTTCTCATCAGAAGCTGTAAAGCTTCTCATCAGAAGCTGTAAAGCCTCTCATCAGAAGCTGTAAAGCTTCTCATCAGAAGCTGTAAAGCTTCTCATCAGAAGCTGTAAAGCTTCTCATCAGAAGCTGTAAAGCTTCTCATCAGAAGCTGTAAAGCTTCTCATCAGAAGCAGTAAAGCTTCTCATCAGAAGCTGTAAAGCTTCTCATCAGAAGCAGTAAAGCTTCTCATCAGAAGCAGTAAAGCTTCTCATCAGAAGCAGTAAAGCTTCTTATCAGAAGCTGTAAAGCTTCTCATCAGAAGCTGTAAAGCTTCTCATCAGAAGCTGTAAAGCTTCTCATCAGAAGCTGTAAAGCCTCTCATCAGAAGCTGTAAAGCTTCTCATCAGAAGCTGTAAAGCTTCTCATCAGAAGCTGTAAAGCTTCTCATCAGAAGCAGTAAAGCTTCTCATCAGAAGCTGTAAAGCTTCTCATCAGAAGCAGTAAAGCTTCTCATCAGAAGCAGTAAGCTTATTATCAGAAAGCTGTAAAGCTTCTCATCAGAAGCTGTAAAGCTTCTCATCAGAAGCTGTAAAGCTTCTCATCAGAAGCAGTAAAGCTTTCTCATCAGAAGCAGTAAAGCTTATTATCAGAAGCTGTAAGCTTCTCATCAGAAGCTGTAAAGCTTCTCATCAGAAGCTGTAAAGCTTCTCATCAGAAGCTGTTAAAGCTTCTCATCAGAAGCTGTAAAGCCTCTCATCAGAAGCTGTAAGCTTCTCATCAGAAGCTGTAAAGCTTCTCATCAGAAGCTGTAAAGCTTCTCATCAGAAGCAGTAAAGCTTCTCATCAGAAGCTGTAAAGGCTTCTCATCAGAAGCAGTAAAGCTTCTTCATCAGAAGCAGTAAAGCTTCTTATCAGAAGCTGTAAAGCTTCTCATCAGAAGCTGTAAAGCTTCTCATCAGAAGCAGTAAAGCTTCTCATCAGAAGCAGTAAAGCTTCTCATCAGAAAGCTGTAAAGCTTCTCATCAGAAGCTGTAAAGCTTCTCATCAGAAGCTGTAAAGCTTCTCATCAGAAGCTGTAAAGCTTCTCATCAGAAGCTGTAAGCTTCTCATCAGAAGCTGTAAAGCTTCTCATCAGAAGCTGTAAAGCTTCTCATCAGAAGCTGGTAGATTCTCATCAGAAGCTGGCTAGATTCTCATCAGAAGCTGGCTAGATTCTCATCAGAAGCTGGCTAGATTCTCATCAGAAGCTGTGAAGCTCTCATCAGAAGCTGTAAAGCTTCTCATCAGAAGCTGGCTAGATTCTCATCAGAAGCTGGCTAGATTCTCATCAGAAGCTGGCTAGATTCTCATCAGAAGCTGGCTAGATTCTCATCAGAAGCTGTAAAGCTTCTCATCAGAAGCTGTACTGTAAAGCTTCTCATCAGAAGCTGTAAAGCTTCTCATCAGAAGCTGTAAAGCTTCTCATCAGAAGCTGTAAAGCTTCTCATCAGAAGCTGTAAAGCTTCTCATCATGAAGCTGAAAAGCTTCTTATCAGAAGCTGAAAAGGTCCTCATCAGAAGCTGGAAAGATTTTCATTAAAAGCTGGAAAGATTTTCATTAAAAGCTGGAAAGATTTTCATTAAAAGCTGGAAAGGCTCTTATCAGAAGCTGAAAAGCTTCTCACCAGAAGTAGGAAACGTGTACACGCCTCTGGCTTCGAGGGTGTCCAAATAAAAACGTACAATGTTTTCATGTTGATTTCTTTTGAGACCTAAACCAGGAATGTTATTAGTAAACATAAAGTTTTGCAAAAATTTGAATCTTGTAATAGTTACAAGCATGCGTACACACTTTTTCTTGAATTTTTCCAGTATTCTTGAGGTTATTAGACTAAGTAGAATTTCACAATGGCAGACAATTAATCGCAATAAATAGATTCAAAAGTGCAGTAGAATCGATAATAATATCACTAAAAAATATCGAATTTTACAATTAAAAACCTCAAAATGTCGCTATTTTCTTCACAAAAAGCAAGAAATAATTATAAATTTTCCACAAAAAAAGCCAAAATTTGCAATAAATAAATAAAAATTCACCCACAATAAATCAAAAATTTCCATTCAAAAAATCAAAAAGAGCAATAGCAGTAAATGCAAAGTTGCAATAAACAAACCCAACTGAGCAATTCAAAATGACAATCAATACATGAAACTGTTGTAGAAAATTCCAATATTTAAGTAAAACTTTCCATAAAAATAACGTTTTTGTCTCCAGCATCAAAATACCTCTATTTACTTAATTAAGGGTTGCTGAATCCATTGCCGTTTACAGAAATATCATAGCACGTCTAGTTTTTGAGATATTGGTTGTTGAAAAGGCAAAATTTGACTATTTCAGCCAACTTGCATGCAAGTTTGCCAGCTTGTAAGGCAATTTACTTGCTTAATTTGCCACATAATTCAAACTTTATGTGTTTAACAATGCTTATCATCAAAGTTTATAATACTTTTGATGCGGCAATATTATTTTTTGATGGTTTAGAAAAGTATTGTATTTTGCCATATAAGAGAAACGAAGAATTTTGTATGGAGACAAGCATGTTGAAAAAATCGGTTTAATCTAAATTTAATCGTGAAATTTGAACTAAAATATATCTAAAACGAAAGTTTAAGTCCTCTTTTGCATGTTTGGTGGATAAGATCACAAAACAGTTTGATAAAATATACTTCAAATTTTAGGTAAACATCAATAAAACCAATGTTTTATGCAACTTTGGCGACCTGTATCTAAAAATTGTGACGTGCTGGGAAATTTCTGAGAACGGCATCAGATTCAGTAATCCCAAATCTACTAGAGACACATAATTTGATCCTTGAGACACGCAAAAATGTCATTTTTGTTGCGCTGTGTAATGTGAATAATGTGTGTAATGGATTTCATAAATTTTCAGTCAAACTGAAGCATTGTTTTCACAATTGGAGCTAATTAGTCGTCGTATGTAGATGTATTAATTGCATTTTAGAGTTCGATAATTAATTACGTAAGAATTTAGGGGAGGGGAGAGCGGGGAGATTGGCCGGGTTTGAAAGAATATTTCTTGCCATATAGAAAAAAAAATAATGTTTCATACAAAAAATCATACATGGAGGGGTGGCGAGGTTTCGAAAAATCACAAAAAAAATGTTTTTTTAATACACCCCATCGTTAGGCGCTACAATTTTAATTATTTCGGCAAAGTTGAAATGAAACATGGAACATGGGATATCTAATCTTCCAATATTGTCGCTCCGCCACCAACTCGGATCGCGCCAGTGAGACTCGCGAAGCGCCTCAACTCGCGTGATTACATACATAATATTAGGAACACTTATGTCACTGCTTGGGTTATGTCCAACTACATTGATGGTAGAAGCTTATGCTCTCATGCCCCACCAGCCAGGGAACTGGTGTTTACAAACTAAGCATCATTTGTGGCAACACTTTATGCGGCATGATGGAAATTTGCCGAGCGCGCTAAGTGTTGTTAGACCACTGCATGAAGTGGGTGATGAGGTACAAAAGTAGCGTTACAGCATGCTTAACCATATTTGTAGTACTGAGACAACCCATTAGATCTAAAAATGAACCTATTAGAAGATACTTTAAAAAGCGTTATGTTCGTATGCAAATAAAAAAAAATATTTAGGAAAAAACTCATCTATCGAAGAATACACATTTCTGCAACTGCTGTGGGCAGTTACACCAAAGATGAAAGTGAATTTCCGTATTATGAGCCCGTATTGTGTTTAAAATCACTCGCCACTAGCTCAGTAGAGAAACCTATCGAAGAACAGAGACTTACCTTGTTGTGCTAAACTCGTCTAACGTACCTTCGCCAACTCTGGTTCCTGAATCGGGAATTGTTAATCAACGCATCTACATACGACGACTAATTAGCTCTAATTGTGAAAACAATGCTTCAGTTTGACTGAAAATTTATGAAATCCATTACACACATTATTACACATTATTGGAAATTTAAGTTATTTTTATGGAAAGTTATACTTAAATATTGGAATTTTCTACAACATTTTCATGTATTGATAGTTATTTTGAATTGCTCAGTTGGGTTTGTTTATTGCAACTTTGCATTTACTGCTATTGCTCTTTTTGATTTTTTGAATGGAATTTTTTTGATTTATTGTGGGTGAATTATTATTTATTTATTGCAAATTTTGGCTTTTTTTGTGGAAAATTTATAATTATTTCTTGCTTTTTGTGAAGAAAATAGGGACATTTTGAGGTTTTTAAATGTAAAATTTGATATTTTTTAGTGATATTATTGTCGATTCTACTGCACTTTTGAATCTATTTATTGCTCAAAATTTTTTTATTTATGGAAAACTTTGTTTTTTCTATGCACTTCTTTATTTTTTTATGGAAATTTTTAACTTTTCTGTTGATTTTACCCTTGTTTCTTTACTGGCAAATTTTGCATTTTTTATGAAAATTTTATATTTTTTTATGGGACGTTAATATTTTAGTCATTTCACAATACTGAAGTTTCTCCTGGTAGCCCATTTCGAGATCTGCAGGGACTTATCCCTGGAATTATTCCAGAAATTCTTGTATGATTTTTCCAAGCATGGCACCTGTATCCCAATTGGCGGGGAACGTGCCTCTGCAGCCGGCCTTCTGATACTGTTTTTTTAAATAATTCGAAACTTGTAACCTTCTGAGTTGTTGGGTTAGCAAGTGGCTCGGTAGCTTAGTTGGTAAAAAAAACTCGTCTAGCATACAAGATACGTGGGTTTCAAATCCTACCTGAGCACGTGGATTTTTTTCATAATTTATCCATCTTTACCACGCGTAGCTAATGAGTTTATTTATTTAAAATACCCCATTAAAGATTTTTCAGGAATTACTTAAATAAATTGTTCAAAAGATCGTATCAAAATTTATTCCGCGGGTGTTTCGCGGGTGATCTCCACAAATTTGTCAATATATTTCTTCAGACTTATTTGAATTGGGAATTTTGCATTTGTTTCCACCAAAAAATGGCATTACTACCAGAATTCTTCTAGAACGTATGCAAGCAATTACTCTTGGAACTTCCTAGAATAATTTACACTGGGTTGAGTAATTTTAGCATATTATTGTTGCCAACATTCCTTAAGGAAAGTTTCCTTTTCATTTTATAGAAATCTTATGGTAGAAATTATTATATTTTATTTCAGCTGAATTTTTGAAAGAATTTCATTACTGAAGCTTTTGAGGATATTTTCCAAACGAATTCCTAGCTCTTTTTGTGTCATAAATTTTAAAATTGTGGTTTTTATTATTTTAAATATCCATTGGAGTATCGACTGTACTGTTCTTTATCTTCTCAGAAGTATAAATTTTCAACCTAATTACCACTGTAGTTCTTGATTTTCACGCTTCTCATCATAATTATCTTACGCACAAAATCTCCGACAAAGCATCCCATTCGTGCGCAGTCAGTGAAACAGGATTCATCGAAAATATTTGCACAAGTCATTCGACCTAATTGGGATCCTTTCGTTCCGGTGCAGGATCGCTCTCCGTCGGAAGTCATTCCGTTTCCTTCCTTCCCGATATTTTGCACTTTCCCATTGTGCTCTTATTCAAGCAGGACGAGGCGTTCGGAACGAACGCATATCCTAATGAAAAGGAAGCACATCCTTAATCCGCAATCAAAACAAGGCAAATGTGCCGACAGAGACCATTTCTGGAATATGAAGATTCCGAACCGGGACCTAATAACTAATAATGAAGTGGATCCGAATGCGAGAAAGGCAAAATTATTGGCTTGTCCTGGAACTGTATACCTGCACAGTTTCAGCATGCACAGCAAAAAATAAATAGTGATATCATGTCTTGTTATTATGAGCATTTCCACAGTTATTTTCTGAAAGCTTTCTTTACCGATTAGCCATTTTTGCATGTGTATATCGTGCCCTTGGAAGTCGAGATAATTCCCATTCCGAAAAGATCCTCGATCGGTGGGACTCGAACCTCAGCTTGGTCTAGCTGAATAGCTGCGCGTTTACCGCTACGGCCATCAGGGCCTGTTATGTTATAATAATTCAACTGTAAATTTTCGCAATAATCACGACTTGAATAATATGCAACGAAAGCCGATGTAAATTTACAAATTATTTTTTGCTGTGTACCTGCTTTTCTTGTTCCTTGAATGCGATCGACTCTTAATTTCTGTGTTTGAACAAGTCGTACTGTGCAAATATCTGCCTCTCGTCGTCCAATTTTGTCGTCCAGAAACTTTGTTGTCGTTTCGCTCCGAGACTGGAACCGCACATCAAACGGAGATCGATCAGATCAAACAAGATCCTTCCCTGGAACGACCGGTTCTCTTCTGGTCTGCTGCTGATGTGGTCTGTTTGTCAACGCACTTAGACGGTAATTTGAGAGGTTCAACATGGCAACTTGACAAACGGTCCTTTGGCAAGTTTGTTCTGCAAAAGGCAAAAGTGTTCTTGGCTCGGTGCTCTACCGTTACGATGGCTCTTGGGCTGGTAACGGATGGACAATTGGAAACAGTTATGTGTATGAGAATTGTTCGACTTTCCCACAGCCTGGATCAGCTGGTCCGATTGGATCGAAAAAAGGTCAGTCTGGTGGGTCTCCTGCTTGCGGAAGCGATGGGTCAGGTTGCTTTCTTTCAGTATGAGAAGTTATCTAGAAAATTCAGTTCTTCTTCTTTAGATTAGAGTTCTTCTTGAAGTCATATGATGTTATTTTAAATGCAAAATATCTTAAGGTTCGTAGTCGAATTATTGATATCCAAAACAATGTTATTTTACACATTTTTCCACTGAAGCTAAGAGCTTGTAGCGAAGAATAAAGTAAACCATATTTTATTGGGAATCATTTTGAACTGACGAGTTATAGAAATACCGAACTACGGAGAGCAGGTATGGGATGTATGGGAATTTTAAGGGACCAAAGAATCCATCACAAGAAAACCTGTTTACATGGTTCAGCCTTTAGACAATCCTGATCGGATCAAGATGCCATCGTTGTATTTCATATTGTCCAGCTAATCCTATTATGTCCGAACTAAAAAATGAAAATCTTCATCCGAAGAAACAATCCATTCAACCGGAAAAAAGGGTTTTACCATCCATACCATTCTTCCATTCTTTGCCAATTGTTTCTACATATTGCCCAACAATTCCCTAGTAATTAAAATCCTTTCAAAACTAATCTTTATTTCCTTTTGTTTTCTTGAATTTCTCCTGCAGGTGAGTGGAAAAAAGCAGCTTTCTCCGTAATCGTCGTGATCGATCATCGATCGCATTGAAGCTCAGGATCAGAACATCGAAAAACAGGCGGAGGCGCCTTGCAATTCCAGGGATATAGCAGACTCTGTTATTCGTACGTACCTAAATAGCAAGCGGGACAATACGACTATTTTGCGAATAACACTAATCCCACAATGTTGGTGGTGTTCTTGAGAAAAAAGGAGACATTTGTTTGTGGGTTGGCGTCGTCCCACATATGAGGGATTTTGCTTTTGTGTCCCGTTGAGCTGTTTTGTGATTTGTTCTTCAACATTGCGGGTGATCCATTTCATGAACACAATGATTGACAAGTGGGCATGACCACCGAATTCCAGGACGGCTGAAGGATCATCTTATTTCTTTGAAGTAAGAAACGAATTGGATGATTTATGATAAAAAATTTGTACTTTATAAATGGAATTACGATGTAATTTATTTTTTCCTCTATCAGCTGGATAACTTCTTTTGCAAAAACTGGAAAGTTTCAATTCTAGAAGCTTGGTAATTTTCTCATACAGAAAATGAATAACTTCTCTTCCAGAGGACAGAAGCTTCTCTTCTAGAATCAGAAAAGCTTCTCTTCTTCTTCTTCTTCTTTCTGGCGTTACGTCCCAACTGGGACAAAGCCTGCTTCTCAGATTAGTGTTCTTATGAGCACTTCCACAGTTATTAACTGAGAGCTTACTTTGCCGATTGACCATTTTTGCATGTGTATATCGTGTGGCAGGTACGAAGATACTCTATGCCCTGGGAATCGAGAAAATTTCCTTTACGAAAAGATCCTCGACCAGCGGGATTCGAACCCACGACCCTCATCATGGTCATGCTGAATAGCTGCGCGTTTACCGCTACGGCTATCTGGGCCCCACGGGCTTCTCTTCCAGATGCTGAAAAACTCATATTCAGAAGCTCAGAAAAGTTTCTCCTTAAAGTGGATAGTTTCTCTCCAGTAGCTCCAAACCTACTCTCCAGAAGCTGAAAATTTTCTTTTTTCCAGAAGCCCAGGGAAACTTCTCTTTCTGAAGCTGGAATGTTTCTCTTCCAGAAGCCCCCGAAAACTTCTCTTTCAGAAGCTCCGGAAAGCTTTGCTTTCAGAACATGAAAAGCTTTGCTTTCATAAGCTCCGCAAAGTTTCTCTGTCAGAAGCCCCGGAAAACTTTTCTTTCACAAGCCCCGGAAAGCTTCTCTTTCAGCAGGTGGAACGCTTCTCATCAGAAGCTGAAAAGCTTCTCATCAAAAGCTCAAAAGCTTCTCATCAGAAGCTGAAAAGCTGGAAAGCTAATTTTCCAGAAATTGGAATGCTTCTCTTAAAGAAGCTGGAAAGCATCTCCCAGAAGCTGGAAAGCTTGTCTCCCAGAAACTGGGAGCTCATCTTTCAGAAGCTGGAATGCTTCCCTTCAAGAAGCTGGAAAGCTTTTTAACAGAAGCTGAAAAGCTCCTCTTCAGAAGCTGAAAACTTCTCATCAGAAACTGAAAAGCTTCTCATCAAAAGTTGAAGACCTTCACATCCGAAGTTCAAAAGCTTCTCATCAGAAGCTGAAAAGTTTCTCATCAGAAGCTGGAAAGCTTCTCATCAGAAGCTAAAAAGCTTCTCATCCGAAGCTGAAACACTCGTCATCAGATGTTGCAAAGCTTCTCATCAGAAGTTGAATAGCTCCTCATCAGAAGCTTAAAATCTTGTCATCAGAAAGTTAAAATCTTCTCATCAGCAGCTGAAATTTTTTTTATAAGATACCGAGAATCTACTCATCAGAAGCTGTAAAGCTGCTCATCAGAAGCTGTAAAGCTTCTCATTAGAAGTTCAAAAGCTTATCCTCAGAAGCTGAAAAGCTCCTCATCATAAACTGGAAAGCTTCTCTCCAGAAGCTGGAAAGCTTCTCTCCAGAAGCTGGAAAGCTGCTCTCCAGAAGCTTTCTCCAGAAGCTGGAAAGCATCTCTCAAGAAGCTGGAAAGCTTCTCTCCAGAAGCTTTCTCCAGAAGCTGAAAAGCTTCTCTCCCGAAGCTGGAAAGCTTCTCTCCAGAAGCTGGAAAGCTTCTCTCCAGAAGCTGGAAAGCTTATCTCCAGAAGCTGGAAAGCTTCTCTCCAGAAGCTGGAAAGCTTCTCTCCAGAAGCTGGAAAGCTTCTCTCCAGAAGCTTGAGAAGCTTCTCATCAGAAGCTGGAAAGCTTCTCTCCAGAAGCTGGAAAGCTTCTCTCCAGAAGCTGGAAAGCTTCTCTCCAGAAGCTGGAAAGCTTCTCTCCAGAAGCTGGAAAGCTTCTCTCCAGAAGCTGGAAAGCTTCTCTCCAGAAGCTGGAAAGCTTCTCTCCAGAAGCTGGAAAGCTTCTCTCCAGAAGCTGGAAAGCTTCTCTCCAGAAGCTGGAAAGCTTCTCTCCAGAAGCTGGAAAGCTTCTCTCCAGAAGCTGGAAAGCTTCTCTCCAGAAGCTGGAAAGCTTCTCTCCAGAAGCTGGAAAGCTTCTCTCCAGAAGCTGGAAAGCTTCTCTCCAGAAGCTGGAAAGCTTCTCTCCAGAAGCTGGAAAGCTTCTCTCCAGAAGCTGGAAAGCTTCTCTCCAGAAGCTGGAAAGCTTCTCTCCAGAAGCTGGAAAGCTTCTCTCCAGAAGCTGGAAAGCTTCTCTCCAGAAGCTGGAGAAGCTGGAAGCTTCTCTCCAGAAGCTGGAAAGCTTCTCTCCAGAAGCTGGAAAGCTTCTCTCCAGAAGCTGGAAAGCTTCTCTCCAGAAGCTGGAAAGCTTCTCTCCAGAAGCTGGAAAGCTTCTCTCCAGAAGCTGGAAAGCTTCTCTCCAGAAGCTGGAAAGCTTCTCTCCAGAAGCTGGAAAGCTTCTCTCCAGAAGCTGGAAAGCTTCTCTCCAGAAGCTGGAAAGCTTCTCTCCAGAAGCTGGAAAGCTTCTCTCCAGAAGCTGGAAAGCTTCTCTCCAGAAGCTGGAAAGCTTCTCTCCAGAAGCTGGAAAGCTTCTCTCCAGAAGCTGGAAAGCTTCTCTCCAGAAGCTGGAAAGCTTCTCTCCAGAAGCTGGAAAGCTTCTCTCCAGAAGCTGGAAAGCTTCTCTCCAGAAGCTGGAAAGCTTCTCTCCAGAAGCTGGAAAGCTTCTCTCCAGAAGCTGTAAAGCTTCTCTCCAGAAGCTGAAAAGCTTCTCTCTTTTTTAAACTTCTTCCAAAAGCTTGAAAGCTTCTTTCCCGAAAGCTCGAAAGCTTCTATCCCAGAAGCTGGAACTATTTTCTCCGAGAATCTGAAAAGCTTCTTTCTCAAAAGCTGCAAATTTTCTCTGCCAGGAACTGTAAATCTTCTTTTCCAGAAGATGGAAAGTTTTTTTAAGAAGCTCTACCAAAACGTGGAAGTCTTTCTTTTCAGAAGCTGGAACGTTACTCTTCAAGAAGCTAGGAAGCTTCTGTTCTGGAAGCTGGAAAGCTTCTCTTTCAGAAGTTGGAAAGCTCTCCATAAGATGGGAAGCTTTTTTACATAAGCTGAAGAGCTGCTCTTCCAGAAACTGGTAATCTTTTAATTAAGGAGCGGGAGAGCTTCGTTTCCAGCAAATGGGATGCTTCTTGTCCTGAAGCTAGGGATATAAAGCTGCAATCTCTTCCAGAATCTGGAAAACTTCATTCTTTTACAGATACTAGATAGCTTCTCTTTCAGAAACATGAAAGCTTCTTTCCCAGAAGCTGGAAACCTTTTCTCCCAGCAGATGGAATGCTTCTCTTCAAGAAGTTAGAAAACATCTCTACCAGAAGCTGGAATGCTTCTCTTCCAGAAGCTGGATAGTTACTCATCAGAAGTTGAAAAGCTTCTCATCAGAAGCTGAAAAGCTTCTCATCAGAAGCTGAAAACCTTCTCATCAGAAGCTTAAAAGCTTCTCATCAGAATCTGAAAATCTTTTATTCAGAAGCTGAAAATCTTCTCATCAGAAGCTGGAAAGCCTTTATCAGAAGCTGAAAAGCTTCTCATCAGAAGCTGAAAAGCTTCTCATCAGAAGCTGAAAAGCTTCTCATCAGAAGCTGAAAAGCTTCTCATCAGAGGCTGAAAAGCTTCTCATCAGAAGCTGACAAGCTTCTCATCAGAAGCTAAAAGCTTCTCATCAGAAGCTGATGAGCTTCTCATAGGAAGCTGAAAAGCTCCTCATCAGAAGCTGAAAACTTTTATTCAGAAACTGCAAAGCTTCTCATCAGATGCTGAAAAGCTTCTCATCAAAAGCTTCTCATCAGAAACTGAAAAGCTGGAAAGCTAATTTTCCAGAAATTGGAATGCTTCTCTTCCAGAAGCTGGATAGTTACTCATCAGAAGTTGAAAAGCTTCTCATCAGAAGCTGAAAAGCTTCTCATCAGAAGCTGAAAACCTTCTCATCAGAAGCTTAAAAGCTTCTCATCAGAATCTGAAAATCTTTTATTCAGAAGCTGAAAATCTTCTCATCAGAAGCTGGAAAGCCTTTATCAGAAGCTGAAAAGCTTCTCATTGTTCACGCACAACGCGAACAGTGTGCAACATTTCAACCTTGATCAGTTCAGTCATCGTTTTCACCATCTTGTTGTTGATCCTGTTTATGTAATCCATTTCCCCCTATTCCCATTCATGTAAAACAACCACATAACTAACCTCGAGTCGCCGCGAGTATTTCGGCTACCACCACTAACAAACACCCTTTCCTACCTGAACCTCACACACACACACTACTTCACGCAACCCTACCGACAAACTTGAGCTCTCCATCATCACACCACCCGGACCACCGATTGCAGCATCCAGTATGTAGTACATAAGACAGTGGAAATTTCCCACCGAAGCCATTTCACTGTGCATGCAATGAATCCTTCTACCTGCAGCCTACTTAAGGAGCTTGCGTGCACAGAATTCATTCATTCAGTATTCAGTATTTAGCCGTTGTATGGCACGCGTAATAAACCGTCATAGTTCGAAAACCGATACCAAAAGCGTTTCCCTCACCGAAAGCAGCCCAGCCAGTAGTCCTTTTCAGGACTGTTGTTAAGACATCATATTCACAGTCTGAGCTATCGACACCCCAGGCATTCCTTCAGGGGAAGGAATTGGCCGATCATCCCTGGCATTCCGAAGAGGAATTGGCCGCCGAAGCAGGGATCCTTCAACCGAAAGGATTGCCCTCGTCAACTACTGTCCGTGATCGGACACTCATCAGAAGCTGAAAAGCTTCTCTCCCAGAAGCTGAAAAGCTCTCCCAGAAGCTCAAAAGCTTCTCTCCCAGAAGCTCAAAAGCTTCTCATCAGAAGCTAAAAGGCTTCTCATCAGAAGCTGACAAGCTTCTCATCAGAAGCTAAAAGCTTCTCATCAGAAGCTGATGAGCTTCTCATAGGAAGCTGAAAAGCTCCTCATCAGAAGCTGAAAACTTTTATTCAGAAACTGCAAAGCTTCTCATCAGATGCTGAAAAGCTTCTCATCAAAAGCTTCTCATCAGAAACTGAAAAGCTGGAAAGCTAATTTTCCAGAAATTGAAATGCTTCTCTTAAAGAAGCTGGAAAGCATCTCCCAGAAGCTGCTAAGCTTGTCTCCCAGAAAATGGGAGCTCATCTTCCAGAAGCTGGAATGCTTCCCTTCAAGGAGCTGGAAAGCTAATTATCAGAAGCTGAAAAGCTCCTCTTCAGAAGCTGAAAACTTCTCATCAGAAACTGAAAAGCTTCTCATCAAAAACTGAAGACCTTCACATCAGAAGTTGAGAAGCTTCTCATCAGAAGCTGGGCAGTTTCTCTTCAGAAGCTGGATAGCTTCTTATCAGAAGCCAAAAAGCTTCTCATCCGAAGCTGAAAAACTCGTCATCAGATGTTGCAAAGCTTCTCATCAGAAGTTGAATAGCTCCTCATAAGAAGCTTAAAATCTTCTCATCAGAAAGTGAAAATCTTCTCATCAGCAGCTGAAATGTTTGTTATAAGATACCGAGAATCTACTCATTAGAAGCTGTAAAGCTGCTCATCAGAAGCTGTACAGCTTCTCATTAGAAGTTCAAAAGCTTTTCCTCAGAAGGTAAAAAGCTCCTCATCATAAACTGGAAAGCTTCTCTCCAGAAGCTGGAAAGCTTCTCTCCAGAAGCTGGAAAGCTTCTCTCCAGAAGCTGGAAAGCTTCTCTCCAAAAAGTTGGAAAGCTTCTCTCCAGAAGATGGATAACTTCTCTCCAGAAGCTGGATAGCTTCTCTCCAGAAGCTGGAAAGCTTCTCTCCAGAAGCTGGAAAGTTTTTCTCCAAAAAGTTGGATAGCTTCTCTTCCAGAAAGTTTCTCTTCCAGAAAGTTTCTCTTCCAGAAAGTTTCTCTATCAGAAGTTGGAAAACTCCTCTCCAGAAACTGGAAAGCTTCTCTTCCAGATGCTGGAAAGCATCTCTCGCTAGACAGCTTTTTCCAGAAGCTGGAAAACTTTTTCCAGATGCTGAAAAGCTTCTCTCCCGAAAGCTCGAAAGCTTCTATCCCAGAAGCTGGAACTCTTTTCTCCCAGAATCTGAAAAGCTTGTCTCTCAGAAGATGCAAATTTTCACTCCCAGGAACTGTGAATCTTCTTTTCCAGAAGATGGAAAGTTATTTTTTTAGAAGCTTTTTTTTTTAAGAAGTCTTTTTTTTTCAGAAGCTGGAACGATACTCTTCAAGAAGCTAGAAAGCTTCTCTCTTGGAAGCTAGGAAGCTTCTGTCCTGGAAGCTGCAAAGCTTCTCTTCCAGTAGTTGGGAAAGCTCTCCATAAGATGGGAAGCTTTTTTACATAAGCTGGAGAGCTGCTCTTCCAGAAGCTGGTAAGCTTTTAATTTAGAAGCGGGAGAGCTTCGTTTCCAGCAACTGGGATGCTTCTTGTCATGAAGCTAGGGATGTAAAGCTCGAATCTCTTCCAGAATCTGGAAAACTTCATTCTTTTCCAGATACTAGATAGCTTCTCTTTCAGAAACATGAAAGCTTCTTTCCCAGAAGCTGGAAACCTTTTCTCCCAGCAGATCGAATGATTCTCTTCAAGAAGTTGGAAAACATCTCTACCAGAAGCTGGATAGCTACTCATCAGAAGCTGAAAAGCTTCTCATCAGAAGTTGAAAAGCTTCTCATCAGAAGCTGAAAACCTTCTAATCAGAACCTGAAAACCTTCTCATCAGAAGCTTAAAAGCTTCTCATCAGAATCTGAAAATCTTTTATTCAGAAGCTGAAAATCTTCTCATCAGAAGCTGAAAAGCCTTTATCAGAAACTGAAAAGCTTCTCATCAGAAGCTGAAAAGCTTCTCATCAGGAGCTGAAAAGCTTCCCATCGGAAGCCGAAAAGCTTCTCATCAGAAGCTGAAAAGCTTCACATCAGAAGCTGAGAAGCTTCTCATCTGAAGCTGAAAAGCTTCTCTCCCAGAAGCTGAAAAGCTTCTCTCCCAGAAGCTGAAAAGCTTCTCTCCCAGATGCTGAAAAGCTTCTCTCCCAAAAGCTGAAAAGCTTTTCTTTCAGAAGCTGAAAAGCTTCTTATCAGAAGCTAACAAGCTTCTCATCAGAAGCTGATAAGCTTCTTATCAGAAGCTGAAAACTTTTATTCAGAAACATCAAAGCTTCTCATCAGATGCTGAAAAGCTTCTCATCAAAAGCTTAATAGCTCCTCAAAAGCTGGAATGCTTTTTATCAGAAGCTGGAAAGCTTCGAATCAGAAGCTGGAAGCTTCTCAGGAATTGAAAAGCCGCTCGTCATAAGCTGATAAGTTTTTCATCAGAAAAGCTTTTCTCTCAAAACCTGAAAAGCTTCGCATTAGAAGCTGAAAAGCTTCTCTCCCAGAGACTGAAAAGCTTCTCATTAGAAGCTGAAATACTTTTTATCGGAAGCTGATAAGCTTCTCATTAGAAGCTGATAAGCTCCTCATCAGAAGCTGAAAAGCTTCTCATCGGAATGCTGAAAATCTTCTCTTCAAAAGCTGAAAAGCTTCTATTCAAAAGCTGAAAAGCTTCTCATCAGAAGATGGGAAGCTTCTCATCAAAAGCTGGAAAGATTGGAAATTTTCTCTCCCAGAAGCAGTTTTCTCACAGAAGCTGGAAAGCATTTTTTCCAGAAACTGCAAAGCTGGAAAGCTTCTCTTCCAGAATCAGGAAAACTTCATTATCTTCCAGAAATAGGAAAGCTTCTCTTCCAGAGATTTGAAAGCTTCTCTTCCAGAAACTGGAATGCATCTCTTCCGAACGCCGGAAAGCTTCTAATCCAGAATCTGGAAAGCTTCTCTTCTAGAACCTAGAAAGCTTCTCTTCCAAAGCTGGTAAGCTTCTCTTCCAGAAGCTGGGAAGCTTCTCTTACAGAAGTTAGAAAACTTGTCAGAAGCTCCGGAATGCTGCTCCTGCACAAGCCCAGGAAACTTCTCTGTCAGGTCTCCGCTTTTAGAATCGGGAATGCTTTTATTACAACAGCTAGAAATGCTGCGTGGAAAGTGGATATTCACTTAACAAATTCATGGATCACATTTTCATTTGTGCAACCAGAAGACTGCATTTATTCGAACCATACCTTCCAGACAGTCTACAACAATTCTGCGGTCTGTTTTGGACCTTTTCAGACTAACATCGATATTCTCTGCACATTCAAGGGACTCATACGCATCGATTCATGCCTCTCTGGAGACCACATATCATCCAAAAGGGCCTGAAACCGGTTTACATTCGAGTTGACCTCGCCTACAGATATTCAGACTCGACAACACTACCACTGTGATTGCATAACTTCAACTCCGTCTGAATTGGTGTGAAACCGTCGTCCCAGACTCGTAAGAAAAAAAGACCGTTGGAGTTGGAGCATAGAATGCGCAGCCGTAGGCGTTTTCTGATTGCCGACTTGTGATATGCTTGCTTGCGCGAAAAGAAAACATCTCCTCTGCGAGCCTGGGCAGGGCTGGTAAAGACTGAGTGTAGGGCTGGCTGAGTGTCTTGAAAGTAGAACACTGGAACAACTGACAACTGACAACTGAAAATTGAAAACTGAAAACTGAAAACTGAAAACTGACAACTGAAAACTGAAAACTGAAAACTGAAAACTGAAAACTGAAAACTGAAAACTGAAAACTGAAAACTGAAAACTGAAAACTGAAAACTGAAAACTGAAAACTGAAAACTGAAAACTGAAAACTGACAACTGAAAACTGAAAACTGAAAACTGAAAACTGAAAACTGAAAACTGAAAACTGAAAACTGAAAACTGAAAACTGAAAACTGAAAACTGAAAACTGAAAACTGAAAACTGAAAACTGAAAACTGAAAACTGAAAACTGAAAACTGAAAACTGAAAACTGAAAACTGAAAACTGAAAACTGAAAACTGAAAACTGAAAACTGAAAACTGAAAACTGAAAACTGAAAACTGAAAACTGAAAACTGAAAACTGAAAACTGAAAACTGAAAACTGAAAACTGAAAACTGAAAACTGAAAACTGAAAACTGAAAACTGAAAACTGAAAACTGAAAACTGAAAACTGAAAACTGAAAACTGAAAACTGAAAACTGAAAACTGAAAACTGAAAACTGAAAACTGAAAACTGAAAACTGAAAACTGAAAACAGAAAATTGAAAACTGAAGACTGAAAACTTTTACCAGCCCTGTTGCTGCGATCCGCCCGAAAGGACCCAGCACAGCATCCAATTTCTGCGAGTTCTGTTTTGCTACACTCTCTCTCTAGTCTTGCTCGGTTGAAACGAATCTTGGTGGGGGTCCAATCTGGATCCTCTTCGTACTCCCCAGTTCTTCATTGCAGCACTCCTCGACTCGAACATGACGGTTTGCCAGCTTTATTATTATTAGGCGAGCCGATCGTCGTGTTTATGTGTTTTCTTTCTTTCGACGGCGACGACGACGACAATGATCCTGGAATCGCTGGAGAGCTGGAGAAGGAGGTTATGCGCTCCAGAATGCCACGGCTTCAAGGGTATTAAGAATTAAGATTAATATCTTCTCAGTGCTTGCCGACAAAACCCCGGGTGAGGAATCGCGAGATTTGGAGTTCGCTCTCAGACGGTGGGGACTCGCAGATTTCTGGAGGAAACGGACCGGGAGAGACGAAATGTTTGCGGTGATGGTTAATTTAAGCTGACTCCTTTTTTATGCGATCTCTCGGGTGGGGTCCTCTCTCGTTTCCTTTACACTTCCCCACATATTGGAGAAGTTTATTTTTATTTTTATGTTTTGCATTGGTCCAATCTTCTCCAGTAGTGAAGTGGAGGGCTCCATAATTAAATGTGAAAGTTGATATGCGCGGTGCACATTCAGTTGTTCTGTTCGTCCCATTTTGAATGTGGATTTCTGTGGAAGGAACAACTCCCATTATTGGCTGAATTCGCGAGGGTCGAACAAGCCGTAGAAACGATCAAGGCAAGGAGGTGATAATAATAGCAAAATTATGCAACGTGGAGAGAAGACCATAAATGTCTCGAAAATTAACGATTTCCGTTCTTTCATCGCTGATGGTTGTGCCACACCTAGGATCGTCTATGAATTTTTAAGTAATTCTTAAGTGTAGAACTAGCCCTCGTGCGTTAAAATACACTCAAATAAAGATTTAAAAAAAAAAAAAAAAAAATTAAGTAATTCTCGTAGACGACTTGTTGAAATAATATTTTGCCATTTTTGTTCTTGTTCCCATGTGATTTTCTTAAAATATTATAGTGGCTCTTAATAATCCTTATATTGAGCTTCATTAAATAGAAGTGAGACGAATTGTTCAAATTCAATATCTTCAAGACTGCGTTGAAATGTATCGAAAGCGAAAACTTCATGTAGTCAAATTTTAGCAAATAGGAAAATAAGGGATTAATACACATACAGATTGAAGACAACATTGATTCGTTGAAGATTGAAGAATGAAGCCTGAAAACATGTAATCTGAAAGTTAAAGACTAAAGAAAGCAGGGGCGACGCGTAACCTCACTTCTTACCTGTTCTACGATACCAAAAAATGATATTTTGACAGATTTACAGTCAAATGAAACAATTAAATGATTGAATGCAACTATTTTAACTATTCTCTACTTCTAGATACTTATTTTTTACGAATATGCATGGATTTTTAAACGTAGAACAGGTAGATTTGAGGTTAGGGAATCGCCACTGAAAGAAAGGCAAGTAAAGGCTGTACAATTAAGACTGAATACTGGAAGACAAGACACTAAAAGACTGAAAGACTGGAAGACTGGAAGACTGGAAGACTGGAATACTGGAATACTGGAAGACTGGAAGACTGGAAGACTGGAAGACTGGAAGACTGGAAGATTGGAAGACTGGAACACTGGAAGACTGGAAGACTGGAAGACGGGTAGACCGGTGAACTGGAAGACTGGAAGACGGGTAGACCGGTGAATTGGAAGATTGGAAGACTGGAAGACAGGAAGACTGAAATCACAAACTGGAACCCAAAACCTCCAGATGAAAAACTAGATTTTTACCAAAACATATTTTTAAGCCTATGAATCCAATCAAAATCTCATAATGCTTACCGGTATCCTTGCATTGTCATTTAAAATTTATAACAATCACTTTGAAAAAGAGTTATACACCCGATTCTGTTTTTGCACGGATTTTTTTTTTACACGGCCGTGCAAAAAAAGTTTCCATACATTTTTTTCCGCCAAAACCTTATTTTTGCATGAAACGTCGAGAAATGATGTTACTTTTTTTACACGGTTTTTGAAATTTTGAACTGAAAACTTTTTTTGCACGGTAGGGGAATTAGGGGCATAATGGACACGTTAAGCAAATGTTCGTTTTAAGACCCTTAAATGGCAATGTTTTTAATTTACCCCTGGCTAGTTTTCAAGTTTGATGTTAGTACGACGTGCCACATTCATTCATAGTGATAAAAATAAATTATATGTCAGAAAAGCGAGATAGAAAATTGGGTCGAAAACAAGGCTGGTAAAAAGGTATCGGGGCGAAATGAACACCTGTATGAAATTTAGTTATTCCAACATATTCAATGACTGTCAATCATTCCGATATGCAAAAGGACTCTCCCTCAATCATAATAGCTAAAAAGAACCTTTCTGGGTTCGTTACTTTGCTCAAAAAATAGATTCTTCCACGGTCTTGCTTATATGCCAATTTGAAACTGAGAAAAATTTTAAGTCAAATTTTAAAGAGCAATTGAAGCAAAAAATAAATTTTTTTACCGTCAAGCATTTCAAATGCATTACAGATTTCATGCAGTGAATGAACTTTTGATGAAATATGTGTATTATTAGATATTGAGAGGGTGTCCATTTCGCCCCGTATGTTCATTATGCCCCTAATCCCCCTACGCATCCCCCGTGCAAAAACAGAATCGGGTGTACTGCAGTTTTTGCGAAGTTTCCACAATACTTTTGGAATCGCTGAATTCGTGTAAGAATCACGAGATTCACATCAATTTCTCCGAAATCTCAGAACTCCAACCCATTGAAAAACCAGAATTCCATTCAGATTCCATGAACTCCCACTGCAGTGACACAATTCCATCAGGAATCCTACGAAATCATATCTTAACTCCAGGAGTTATCTACATTAAGGAATTCTCTATCGGGCTTAATAATCTTTCCGGCTTCTGGAAAAAAAGCATTCCATCATATGGAAGAAAAGCTTTCCAGTTTCTGGATGAGAAGCTTTCCAGCTTCTGGAAAAGAAGCTTTCCAGCCTCTGGAAGAGAATCTTTCCTACTTCTGAAAGAGAAGATATACAGCTTCTGGAAGAGAAAATTTCCAGCTTCTAAAAGAGAAGCTTTCCAACTTCTGGGAGTAGCTTTCCAGCTTATGGGGAGAAGCTTTCAAGCTTCTGAGGAGAATCTTTCCAGCTTCCGGAGAGAAGCTTCCCAGCTTCCGTAGAGAAGCTTTCCAGCTTCCGGAGAGAAGCTTTCCAGCTTCCGTAGAGAAGCTTTCCAACTTCCGAGGAGAAGCTTTCCAGCTTCTGGATAGAAGCTTTCGAGCTTCTAAAGAGTAGCTTTCCAGATTTTGAAAGAGAAGCTTTCCAGCTTCCGGAGGAGAAGCCTTCCAGCTTCTTACAGATAAGCTTTCCAGCTTCTGAAAGAGAAGCTTTCCAGCTTCCGGAAGAGAAGCTCTCCAGCTTCTAGGGAGAAGCTTTCCAACTTCTGGGAGTAGCTTTCCAGTTTATGGGGAGAATCTTTCCAGCTTCTGGAGAGAAGCTTTACAGATACCGGAGAAAAGCTTTCCAGCTTCCGGAGAGAAGCTTTCCAGCTTCCGGAGAAAAGCTTTTCAGCTACCGGAGAGAAGCTTTCCAGTTTCCGAAGAGAAGCTTTCCAGTTTCCGGAGAGAAGCTTTCCAGTTTCCGGAGAGAAGCTTTCCAGCTTCCGGAGAGAAGCTTTCCAGCTTCCGGAGAGAAGCTTTCCAGCTTCCGGAGAGAAGCTTTCCAGCTTCCGGAGAGAAGCTTTCCAGCTTCCGGAGAGTAGCTTTCCAGCTTCCGGAGAGTAGCTTTCCAGCTTCCGGAGAGAAGCTTTCCAGCTTCCGGAGAGAAGCTTTCCAGCTTCCGGAGAGAAGCTTTCCAGCTTCCGGAGAGAAGCTTTCCAGCTTCCGGAGAGAAGCTTTCCAGCTTCCGGAGAGAAGCTTTCCAGCTTCCGGAGAGAAGCTTTCCAGCTTCCGGAGAGAAGCTTTCCAGCTTCCGGAGAGAAGCTTTCCAGCTTCCGGAGAGAAGCTTTCCAGCTTCCGGAGAGAAGCTTTCCAGCTTCCGGAGAGAAGCTTTCCAGCTTCCGGAGAGAAGCTTTCCAGCTTCCGGAGAGAAGCTTTCCAAGCTTCCGGAGAGAAGCTTTCCAGCTTCCGGAGAGAAGCTTTCCAGCTTCCGGAGAGAACGCTTTCCAGCTTCCGGAGAGAAGCTTTCCAGCTTCCCGAGAGAAAGCTTTCCAGCTTCCGGAGAGAAGCTTTCCAGCTTCCGGAGAGAAGCTTTCCAGCTTCCGGAGAGAAGCTTTCCAGCTTCCGGAGAGAAGCTTTCCAGCTTCCGGAGAGAAGCTTTCCAGCTTCCGAGAGAAGCTTTCCAGCTTCGGAGAGAAGCTTTCCAGCTTCCGAGAGAAGCTTTCAGCTTCGGAGAAAGCTTTCCAGCTTCCGGAGAGAAGCTTCAGCTTCCGGAGAGAAGCTTTTCCAGCTTCCGGAGAGAAGCTTTCCAGCTTCCGGAGAGAAGCTTCCAGCTTCCGGAAGAGAGCTTTCCAGCTTCCGGAGAGAAGCTTTCCAAGCTTCCGGAGAGAAGCTTTCCAGCTTCCGGAGAGAAGCTTTCCTTCCGGAGCTTCCTCGGAGAGAAGCTTTCCAGCTTCCGGAGAGAAGCTTTCCAGCTTCCGGAGAGAAGCTTTCCAGCTTCCGGAGAGAAGCTTTCCAGCTTCCGGAGAGAAGCTTTCCAGCTTCCGGAGAGAAGCTTTCCAGCTTCCGGAGAGAAGCTTTCCAGCTTCCGGAGAGAAGCTTTCCAGCTTCCGGAGAGAAGCTTTCCAGCTTCCGGAGAGAAGCTTTCCAGCTTCCGGAGAGAAGCTTTCCAGCTTCCGGAGAGAAGCTTTCCAGCTTCCGGAGAGAAGCTTTCCAGCTTCCGGAGAGAAGCTTTCCAGCTTCCGGAGAGAAGCTTTCCAGCTTCCGGAGAGAAGCTTTCCAGCTTCCGGAGAGAAGCTTTCCAGCTTCCGGAGAGAAGCTTTCCAGCTTCCGGAGAGAAGCTTTCCAGCTTCCGGAGAGAAGCTTTCCAGCTTCCGGAGAAGCTTCAGCTTCGAGAGAAGCTTTCCAGCTTCCGGAGAGAAGCTTTCCAGCTTCCGGAGAGAAGCTTTCCAGCTTCCGGAGAGAAGCTTTCCAGCTTCCGGAGAGAAGCTTTCCAGCTTCCGGAGAGAAGCTTTCCAGCTTCCGGAGAGAAGCTTTCCAGCTTCCGGAGAAAGTTTCCAGCTTCCGGAGAGAAGCTTTCCAGCTTCCGGAGAGAAGCTTTCCAGCTTCCGGAGAGAAGCTTTCCAGCTTCCGGAGAGAAGCTTTCCAGCTTCCGGAGAGAAGCTTTCCAGCTTCCGGAGAGAAGCTTTCCAGCTTCCGGAGAGAAGCTTTCCAGCTTCCGGAGAGAAGCTTTCCAGCTTCCGGAGAGAAGCTTTCCAGCTTCCGGAGAGAAGCTTTCCAGCTTCCGGAGAGAAGCTTTCCAGCTTCCGGAGAGAAGCTTTCCAGCTTCCGGAGAGAAGCTTTCCAGCTTCCGGAGAGAAGCTTTCCAGCTTCCGGAGAGAAGCTTTCCAGCTTCCGGAGAGAAGCTTTCCAGCTTCCGGAGAGAAGCTTTCCAGCTTCCGGAGAGAAGCTTTCCAGCTTCCGGAGAGAAGCTTTCCAGCTTCCGGAGAGAAGCTTTCCAGCTTCCGGAGAGAAGCTTTCCAGCTTCCGGAGAGAAGCTTTCCAGCTTCCGGAGAGAAGCTTCCCTTCCGGAGAGAAGCTTTCCAGCTTCCGGAGAGGAAGCTTTCCAGCTTCCGGAGAGAAGCTTTCCAGCTTCCGGAGAGAAGCTTTCCAGCTTCCGGAGAGAAGCTTTCCAGCTTCCGGAGAGAAGCTTTCCAGCTTCCGGAGAGAAGCTTTCCAGCTTCCGGAGAGAAGCTTTCCAGCTTCCGGAGAGAAGCTTTCCAGCTTCCGGAGAGAAGCTTTCCAGCTTCCGGAGAGAAGCTTTCCAGCTTCCGGAGAGAAGCTTTCCAGCTTCCGGAGAGAAGCTTTCCAGCTTCCGGAGAGAAGCTTTCCAGCTTCCGGAGAGAAGCTTTCCAGCTTCCGGAGAGAAGCTTTCCAGCTTCCGGAGAGAAGCTTTCCAGCTTCCGGAGAGAAGCTTTCCAGCTTCCGGAGAGAAGCTTCCTAGCGTCTGGAAGAGAAGCTTCCCAGTTTCTGGAAGAAAAGCTTTCAGCTTCTAGAAGTTCAGCTTATCAGAGAGAGAAGCTTATCTGCTCTGTGAGAAAAAATCCTGAAGATTTTCTGGAAGAAATACATATCAGTTTCTGGAGGAGAAGCTTTTCAACCTCTGGTACAAAAACTTTTTAGCTTCTTAGTTTTCCAGGTCAATAAAAAAACATGTCACATATTGTTTGGATCTTATAATATCTTTACAAAGGCACTGGACTTCCGGGAGGCATTTTCCCTGCTCTTTCGAAAAAGCTTTTCTTAGCTTATCATAAAGTGCGTAGGTCATCACTATCTCACGCATCTCAGCTGGAGTCCGCACGTCACATCCGCCTAAAGCACGTCAAAGAAAAAAACTCTCCAGCTGAGCTACTCACAAAAAAAAAGAGTTTTGTTCTAATGAAGAAGCCACTCTAGGCGCACAACCAGAAAATCAGCATATTATCAATCGATCGCTTTGGGCCAACCGCTTTTCGCTTCAACAACTCCCCTTTCTCCCGCTGCTGATGCCTCTATCTTGATTATACTTACATACAGTATTGGACAACACATTTGCAACTTTTCCGGTTCTTCCATACAAAATGGTCGCTTTTGGTAGGATAGATCTCAGTTATTCAGAACGTGAATTTCACCATGCACTTTGAGAACGAGTTCAAATCTAATATCGATTTGACTGAAGTGAATTATTGATCAAAAAGTAAAACTGTTATTGCCTTTAAGCTTGTAATTGCAAAAGTCATAGAAAAAATATGTTAGAATCCATGTCTGAAGAACTGTGAAATTTTCATTCAAAGCGCCCTCTTAAGCGGTGTTGTAAGAAACTCAAATTCTAATAACTCTCGATTGATTTGTTTTTTCATGCGTGAGTTGTTAATCACAGAACTCAGCAGTTATTAAATCATGAGTTGGCTCATCTGTTTGACTCATTGTCTCGTATTTCCGTTCCACTCAGATAAAGCAATGATTTCTTGTTAGTCTGGTAGAATAATAGTAATCCTTTCACACGTAAATAACAAATTCAGGTTTCACATGTTTTGGCGGGCTTTATGTCTAAAGCATTTTTAACGGCTTGAGTATGATCGAGTGATTTTGCACGAAAATCTCTCAAGCATGATGTTTTCGAAGCAGATCTTTAACGAGTTTCTCTCGCGGGAGATCCCATTGATTGAGATTTGAGTGTGACTCTGTCAACACTGCTCTTAATTAGACCATTGTGCATATAAAATCTCAAAAGTTGCAAATGTATTGTCCAATACTGTAGTGGATAGAACGTCTTCGTTCCGGGTCTTCGTTTCGTTTTCGCTCGATCGGCACGACCATCACCGATTTGAATTGGCAAGGCTTGCATGAAAGTGTAGGCAAAGGAGCAAAAAGCGCTCCATTCATTCATTCTTTCGTCTGACGGGCGCGATGGATTCGCGGAATTTGCCGGCATGTTGCTGTTTGTAGCCCTGTCCAGATGATTATTATTCACAATTTTTCGCGGCGGTAGTCCCAATTGTGCACACAGTTTGAAGCAGAATAGCAAAAAAAAAAATCGAGAGATGAACCATCCAGGAGGGAGCTTCACAGCAGCCACAGTAGGGTATGGCATATGTTTTTAAAAATCCTCAAAATCAAAATTTTTTGTGCTCTTTTGAATATAAAATCATGGAAGATTTGCCGTTTTATATACCGATTCACGACATTAATAGGATTACATCGTTTAGTGTCAATTAAAACATTTCGAAATTATGTGGCAACATGCTTAAAACTCAAAATTAGCTGAAAAATAAATAGAAAAACATAATTTTTCTTGAATATGTTACTTCCCTGCACTAGATTTAACCAAGGTGTTCGTGAATTCGCCACCCACCATAAGAAATCAACGTAGGTGACGAATTTAGGAACTTGAATTAAAAAAAACTTGGCGAAAACTGGTGAAGGTGATCAATAAACTCGACCAGGAATTCTTCATGTTCCTCTAGAAATTTCTTTAGTATTATACCAGCATGTCCTGCAGGAATCACTCATGTAGTTTTTCCAAACGTTTGAAATCTCTTGAAATCTCTTGAAGTGAAATTTCTTAAAAAAAAAATCCAGGCTAGCGCTTACTACGATAGTTATCCCAGTAATTGTTTCGATCATTCCTACACAAGTTTCTTCAGGGATTCCGTTTAACATTTTAAGACAGTAGCCTGGGATTGAACCCATGACCATCTGCTTATGAAGCAGAAGCGGTAACTATTACACCACCTAGTAGCTACTAGTACTAGTAAAACAAATTTGATTTCATAAATTTAGAAGAAAATTGAAAATAAAAAAATATTGGTTGAGAAATAATAATGTTTGATAACTCCTAATATTTTTGCCTAAAACTTTTAAGATTCTTTTTTTATGTCATGGAAATTCAGAAGAGCACCCTATTTCAGATTCTGCACCAGGGAGAAGAATTTATCGTGATCGTTTTTTTTTTCTTGCATTTGGGGATTTTCGAGACCTGGACCACTGCTCCATGGCTAGGAACCGAGCGAGACCAAAGCGAGAGCACTTACTCTTCTCACTTTTTAAAAGGCCGGTGCGCAATTATTTCTAATAGATTATTTTTTGCGATGGTTTGCTGTGCGCGATTTGAATACGATCATGTGTCTGAACGAAGGCGATGAAGTAATGGAGGTATAGCGCAAAAAAATAACTTAGTGGCGCTCCAGGAGGCTTTTGGAGGTCTCTTATTTCGTGTCCGATGTTTGGAGGCATTCCCGCTCGGAGGAGGCCAAGCTCGCTTCGTAACGGCCAAATTCCAATCCAATCGATTGAATGCCGTTGGCGGATGGAAATAAAGTAGAGGGAATGAAGGTTTAAATTAGGTTGTAAACGATGGAATACTGGCGATTTGTTTGTGGAAATTTAAATCGGTAGGTAGAGCGGAATAATTACGCTGACACGTTAAAAATTTTGCAACAGGTCAAAAATGAAGAAGACGGTAAATTGTAGAATATTATCATTTCTTCTTTTCATTACAACCCATCCGTGACTGAGCTTGCTAGTCATTTTGGTATTTTAGAAGCTCTTCTATATTAAACAAGGTTACTTTTCCGTTTATACTATTTTTACAATGGTATATCAAGTGGCGGTCACAATATGTCACGTGGAAATTAAAATGCCGAAATTTCATTTACGGCATTTTCAAACTGGTGTTACAGTTGTACATTCAGCTTATTTCAAAAAATCCTGAAAAGTTGTACATTTTCTAGGTTCTGGTAGAGAAGTTTTCAATCTTTTTGAAGGAGGCAGGATTTCGGAATTTTCAAAAGCAGTTTTTTTCGTTCAAAATCAAGAAAATTTACAGGAAAATGTATTCACTGTATTCTGTTCTCCAACCGAAACACAGTAAACACATTTTCATCTAATAATATTTAGTTTCAAACAAAAAAAAATGCTTTTGAAGTTTCGATGATGACGATGATTACGATGACGGAGCGTTGATCGTTAAGCAAAGCTTTCCAGCTTCTAAAAGATAAGCTTCTAAACCTTTCAAGAAAAACTTTTTCAGTTTCTGGAAATGGAGCTTTTTAACTTCTGAAAAGAGAGCTCCCAAGTTTCTGGAAGCAAAGCTTTCCAGCTTTTGAAACAATAGCCTCCCAGTTTCTGAATGAAAAGCTTTCAGCTTTTGCATGAAACGCTTTCAAAAGAAGTTTCCTATCTTCTGGAAGAGAAAGCTTCTACAAAAGAACCATCCCAACTTATGACGAAAAGCTTTCCTGTAGCTGTTCTATTATCATTAATATCAACAACCTGAGTCTGATTCAAATATTAATGCTAACAAGAAAATACCGGAAGAAATTTCAGGACTTTCAGCCTGAGTCTGGTTCATCTTAGTATTTCCAACAGCTGATCGAGAGTCCAGCTGCTTGAGCAGAAGCTTTTGTAGGGAAACTATTTCAGCGTCTGGAAGAAAATAATTTCAACTTCTTAAGGAGAAGGTTTTCTGATAGCTTTCCAGCTTATGGAAAAGAAAATTCTGAAAGAGATAGCTATTTGGCTTATAAAGTTGTATTGCTTCTGAAAGAGAAGATTATCAGTTCCCTGAAAAAACGCTATTCAGCTTCTGGAAGAGAAGCTTTTGAACTTCTGGAAGGCAAGATTTTCAGCTTCCAGGTTCTGGAAGAGACGCTTTTCAGCTTCTAGAAAAGACGCGTTTCAGTTTCTAGGGATTCTATGACACTACCCCGAACGCCACTACCCCGAATGCCACTACCCCGAACGCCACTACCCCGAAAGCCATTACCCCGAATGGGTCATTACCCCGAACGCCACTACCCCGAATGGGTCACTACCCCGAACGCCATTACCCCGAATGGATAACATGTTGAGACATATTCTAGTTAGAGAGTGGGGAGATAATTGTACGATTCCTTTTGAGTATTTCACGAGTTTGCCTCAAAAATGTATTTTTCAAATATTAGAAGATAAAAAACCAGCTAGTTGTTCAGCAAATAATTTTTACACACTAAGTTTTGTCCTCTAATTTTGGGAAGATTCACACAGCCACATTGCAATGCTCTGAAGAACAGCCTATTTTGAAAAGAAGGGTGAATTTATTATGAGAAGGATAGCTATAATATGTACAAAATTAGGATGTAGTAAAGTCTCTTATTGGACGTCGGAAGCCACTTCCTTTACTCATTTTTATAGGTGTCGGGCATTAAGATTAAGATCTTCTTAAAGATTTTGTTTCGTAAACGATGATAATGGAAGTTCACCCTGAGATAGTCGCTGCAAGTGTTGTTCTATGGAACCCGCCTAAAAACCAACCTAATAGACGACCGTTCCACTATCGCACTTGTACATTTGTACATGTTAGAAAAATCGGCGGCCTTTGATTGACGCTACAGTAAGATCTTTTGCTGATTTTTGGGATCATTAATTTGAATTTCTGTGAGATAACCATAAAAAAATATTTTTTTGGTTCAAGATAATGAAGAAATGATGATGGCAGAAAAGTGGTGAGTAAATTCATAAGAGACCTGTCTGTTTTAATACAAGAAGATAAAAGATAGGGAAAATTCCCGATTAGAATTATAGCAGGAATCACTTTAGTGAATGCCTTCAAGATATATTCCTTTATAAAAAGCTGTTCTAAATGGAAATATTAGTGACTAGCTTATCCGACAAAAACGTGAAAGAACAGCCTATTTAAAAAAAAAAGGGCAAATTTCTGGTGAAATGTTTGCAGCTATGACGTGAATGATCACTGTAACAACGTGATGCTATGACACAACCTATATTCATAAGAAAGAAAAATATTTGTTCAAAAACAAAATTTAAATATGAACACCACCAACAAGTCCAAATACCGGTGATTACACATCTGTTAAGCAACACCATATTGAGGGTTATGGATTCGAATTCCTTTCAGTCAATAAAAGGCTTATTTTATTAAAGCCCATTCACAAATTTCGTAACGCTGAAGGGAGCAAAAAGGTTTGTGGGTGATTGTCCTCAAAATGTTACAGCCAGCCCATTCACAATATGTAGAATTTCCATACAAAAAAAAAGTACGAGGGGGTGGGTAGGTGTTAAAAATGGCAATTGTTGGCGAAATGAAATTTGTGAATGAACCCTTGAATTGCGAAGGTGCCCACTGAGCTGATAAACAGGCACTGTCTCAGAAAGAATGAGAATAATATAGTTGCCATCTAGATATTTCGAAAGAATAAATATATGATGAACATTTTACCGACGAATTTTACGTGCCATTAATTACCAGCCTTCATTAGAGACGCATTTTTGCACGCAAAACAAGATACTCTACTGTATCTCATACTATTCGGGGTAATGGCTCATTCGGGGTAGTGGCGTTCGGGGTAATGACCCATTCGGGGTAATGGCTTTAGGGGTAGTGACCCATTCGGGGTAGTGGCGTTCGGGGTAGTGGCGTTCGGGGTAATGGCGTTCGGGGTAATGGGATGGAGCCGTTTCTAGGATAGAAGCTTTCCAGCTTCTGGGAGAGAAGCTTTCCAGCCTCTGAAAGAGAAGCTTTCCAGCTTCTGGACGAAAAGCTTTACAGCTTCTGGAGGAGAAGCTTTTCGGCTTCTGAAGAAAAAGAGCAATTCCACCGAACATGACAATTTTATTTTTAAATTTAATTTGTGTATTTTTTAAATCGCCTGAAAATTTGCATACAGATTCTTTATGACCAAAAATGCCATTTTGCACCTTCAAACCGCCATTTTGAATCTCGCCTTATTTTTGAGAAGGGCGTATCGGAAAATGCATGGCAAATATTTAAAAAACTGTAACTCGAAAACGGTTTGTCCGATCGATTTGAGATCTTCTACAAAGTTGTAGGTATTGCTTAGGACTATATGGAGAAAAATATGCACGGTAAAAAGTTACAGATTATTTTTTATTTCAAAAACAAAATTTTAAAATCGATTTTCTCCAGAAACGCAGTTTGGATTTTTTTTTTGATATGTTTTAGGGGACAACTTATGTGATTTATTGCACAATGTTTCAAAATGGAAGAATTATGGACAAAAAAGTTATGATTTTCTTTTTAAATTACAGATTTTGAAAAAAAAAATCGAAATAGAGGAAAACAATAATTTTTTATGTGATTATTTGAAAGTACAGAAAAATTGCAATCGAAAAGTGTTGAAGAACGAACTAATCATCCTTTTTGAGTTTAATCTAGTTACCGATCAACACATCTCCCTAGTTACCTAATTGTTTAGACAGACTAACAAGTGAAAATTATATTCATTCCCAATCCAACCTTCGTCCTGTAAAGACCTAAATATAAGAAGTTCCTCGTTCAGCCATTGCGTTTCAATCACCACTTCAAGAAAAAGTACTTAAGTAAATTTTTTCTAGGTTGCATCAATTTCGAGATATACTCATATTTACATAAAATTTTCAAATAAAAAAAGTAAAATAGGCCCTTTTCAAACATATTTCGTGTTTCTCCATTCCAGAAATATTTTATTTTGATTGAGTGAATCGTAGCTGAATTGTTTATTGTTTGATCAAAACCTATATACTAAAGTTTTTAAAAAAGTATGCACGGTAAAAAAAATATAAACGAAATTTTCAAATGAAAATTTGAAGTTCATTGTTCTTAAAAACCGTAAAATTGATGTTTTTAATTTTTGGATATGTTTTGCAGCATATTGTTTGTAATTTCTTGCACAATGCCTCAAAACGGAAAATTTTTAGATAAAAAATAAATTATTTAAAAAATAAATAAAACAAATTTATGTAAAACGATATTTTTGGTGCGTTTTTTTGTTTTGAGTACAGAAAAATAACAATATATTTTAAATATGAAAAATTTCTATCGAAAAATATTCAAGTAAAATTTAGCTGAGATGCATCACTTCCGAGATATACACGGTAAATCTAAACGTGGCATTAAAAATGTGATTCTATCACAACGGTGTACCTTTGGTCCCCAGGACTAAGCCCGGCTAATGGGTAAAGCCCTCTCATTGCGGCAAGATCGTACAACTGCAATTGTATTTACTTCTTAATTATATCAACTTTTTTCTTGTTATCGTCACAGCTCAAAAATTGTCTAACTTCAATTTGTGTTTCAGAGATAGGGATAAACGAGTGATATTTCTGAGTGCCTTGAACTGTTTTTGTCCTTGAAAATAGTTGGTTAAGTTCTTGTGCAATGATATCATATTCCTCAGTAGTTGAATAACAAAAGAAGATTTGTGTAAGCTGCTCTTCTTTCCGATTTTGAGCCCAATCATATAGTTCCTTAGCATTTTTTATCGGATGTTCACGTTCTTTGGTAAGACTGGCTCTGGTAGCTATACGTTTTAGTGTCCCTCCTATGGCATCGCATGGCCCTTTTCCATGTGATGTTGCAAAAAATACCATTCAACTTCTATATCATATTTGATTTTAAATTGCCAAAGAGTTGAAAAGTTCTTCCTATTTTTATACTGTGATGCAGCTCCGTCAGACATAAAATATATCTTGTTGACAGTTAATTTGTGATCCAACTTAAATGATTGACTTTGCCATCTTGTTATTATTATGTCTTATTAAAAAAATCTGTCATTATTTTTTACCGTGCATATTTTTTTTCCAAATAGTCCTAAACAATACCTACAACAACCGCAAAATATATCCAAAAATTAAAAACATCAATGTTGCGGTTTTTAAGAACTATTAGCTTCAAATTTTCATTTGAAAATATCGTTTAAATATTTTACCGTGCACTCATTTTTTCAATACTTAAGCATAAATGTTTTGATCAAACGATAAACGATTTAGCTACGATTCGCTCAATCAAAATATTTTTTTTTTCTGGAATGGAGAAACACGAAATATGCTTGAAAAGGGCCTATTTTTCTTTTTTTATTTGAAAATTTTATATAATATGAGTATATCTCGAAATTGATGCAACCTAGAAAAAATTTACTTAAGTACTTTTCGATTGCAATTTTCCTGTACTTTCAAATAATCACATAAAAAAATATTGTTTTCCTCTATTTCGATTTTTTTTTTCAAAATCTGTAGTTTAAAAAGAAAATCATAACTTTTTTGTCCATAATTCTTCCATTTTGAAACATTGTGCAATAAATCACATAAGTTGTCCCCTAAAACAAATCCAAAAATAAAAATAAATCGAAACTGCGTTTCTGGAGAAAATCGAATTTAAAATTTTGTTTTTGAAATAAAAAATAATCTGTAACTTTTTTACCGTGCATATTTTTCTCCATATAGTCCTAAGCAATACATACAACTTTGTAGAAGATCTCAAATCTATCGGACAAACCGTTTTCGAGTTACAGTTTTTTAAAGATTTGCCATGCATTTGCCGATACGCCCTTCTCAAAAATAATGCGAGGTTCAAAATGGCGGTCTGAAAGTGCATAATGGCATTTTTGGTCATAAAGAATCTGTATGCAAATTTTCAGGCGATTCAAAAAATACAAAAATAATCGGGTTTGCGAAACGGCGTGGAACCGCTCAAAAGGTTTTCAGCTTCGCCTTCCAGATTCTGAAGGAGAAGCCTTCAAGCTTTTAAAAGAGAAACTTTCTAGATTCTGGAGCAAAAGCTTTCCAGCTTCTGGAAGAGAGCTTTCTAGCATCTTAAAAAGAAGCTTTCCAGCTTCTGAAGGAGAAGCCTTCCAGCTTCTGGAAGAGAAGCATTCCAGCTTCTGAAAGAGAAGCTTTTTAGCTGTTGAAGGAGAAGCTTTCCAGCTTCTGGAAGAGAAGCTGTCCAGCTTCTGGAGGAGAATTTTTTCAGCTCTCTGAGGAGAAGCTTTCCAGCTTCTGGAAAAGAAGCTTTTCGTTTTCTGGAAGAGAAGCTTTTGTTTTCTGGAAGAGAAGCTTTCCAGCTTCTGAAAGAGAGACTTTTCAGTTTCTGGAGGAGCAGCTTTCCAGTTTCTAGAAGAGAAGCTTTCCAGCTTCTGGAAGAGAAAAAAGAGAAAAGATTTTAAGCTTATGGAAACGTTGCTTTGCAGCTTCTGGAAACGAAACTTTTCAGCTTCTAGAAATTAAGTTTTTGATAAGAGTAGTAGCTTTTGGATAGAAGCTCTCCAGCTTCTGGAAGAAAAACTCTTCAGCTTCTGGAATAGAAGCTCTTCTGCTTCTGGAAGAGAAGCTTTCCAGTTTCTGAAAATAAAGCAGCCTTTGGTAGCAATGTTTCCCAGTTTTTTGAAGCAAAACTTTCCAGTTTCTGGAAGCAAAACTTTCCAGCCTCCGGAAGAGAAGTTCTAGTTTCTGGAAGACCTGCTTTCCAGTTTCCAGAAAAGAAGCTTTCCAAGTACTGGTAGAGAAGCTTTGCAGCTTTTAGATGAGAAATTTTGCAGCTTCTGGAAAAGAAGCTTTCCAGTTTCTGGAAGCAAAGCTTTTCAGCCTCTTGAAAAGAAGCCTACCGGCTTCTTGTTGAAAAGCTTTTAAGCTTCTGGAAGAATAACTTTTCAGCTCTGGAAGAGAAGCTTTCCAGCTCCTAAAAACAAAGCTTTTTAGCTTCTGGAAACGAAACTTTCTAGCTTCCGGAAACGAAACTTTCCAGCTTCTGGAAACGAAGCTTTGTAGTTTTTGGAAGCTCAGCGTTTCAGCTTCTGGAAACGAAGCTATCCAGTAGGCCGTCCCTTATTCTTGGAAAATGCGAAATGTTATAAGTTCGTCATTGTAAAGTGCTCGTTTTGGTTAGAAAAAAATCAGGTAAAAATTTGAAGTCCGCACGTGGACGCTAGGTGGTCCCCATAGATTTGAATGGAGAAGTTTCAGCTTTAGGGAGTTCAATGCTTTGCGAAAGCTTAAGCCCAATAGTCCGTTTTTGCGCGTTATTGAAGTGATTTCATATCCCAGCTCTTGTACGTTGATACCTTGAGATTGTGGCTCCAGTCGATGGATTGGTGAGCTTATTTTGTTCTTGTGATAACCCAAATTTGTATCATGGCAATGTTTCAATTATTTAATCATTTAACAAACTATTGATGGTTCGGCACTATAAGTATGGGTGTACGCCCTTGTTCCTATGTTCTAAAAAAAATAGATACACGTACACATTTTTCTATGTTTTTGTCGCAATTACTAAAAATAACCTCGGAATATTTCGACATGTCGATGCTTTGATAGATAACTTAAATTGAGGCTACATGAATCGCATCACTCGATTGTCCGACATTTCCCCGAAAACCATTTCCCCGAATGATTTCTTCCCGAAGGATTTTCTCCCGAAAACCATTTTCTCGAATGAATTGTTTCCCCGAATGTACCGTTTCCCCGAAAGCTTTTTTCAAAGACATTTTTATTTATTTAAAGAAATATCAGTTAAGGTAGCATCCACAAATTACGTAACGCTCTAGGGGAAGCGAGGAGTAGGCTCAAACCTTACGGCTCAAACAAAAATTTGAAATTTTTCATACAAAAAGCGTTACAGTTGGATGAGGGGGTCACAAATTTCCAATTTAGGCGTTACTTAATAAATGGACGCTGCCTAAGACTATATTCAGCAAGCTTGATAATCGCCTCAAACGAATGATTCTCTTATGAATGTTTTGAATCGTTAAACGAAAGATGAGATATTTGGAGTGAAAATGACAGTTTTTACTGGCAAAATATGTTAACACTTGTCTGCCTAAGATATTCGTCACTTACACGGACGACTAAGCCTCAAAATCAGTTGGAACGCTAAATTCAACCCACTATATCTCGGCTGTCCTAAGTCCGATTTACAAAATTTTGGCACCTACAGAAATGTATGGGCTTCTAGATTCATGTCAGGTTTTTGAAATATTTTTGGAAACTACCGTTTGATTTGTAGTACTTAAAACACCGGAGCAAGTCCTAAAAAAATTTCTAACCACCAGTAATTTGTAGATAACTTAGAATTTATCGCGATAACCTATAGATTTTTTTATTGTTTGATGATCGTATTAGTGTAACCAAACAATTGGCATTGAATTTTTGATTGTTAGCTGTTCAAAGAACTACAATATATTCACAAAACTACGTAGAATACAGAAAAAATGCATTTTCAACTATAACTTGAAATTTATCGCGATGACCCAAACATTTTATGATCTTAAAATATACTCATATTTAAAGCCATCAAATATGCAGAACACTGATAATGAATTTCTGTTGGAAAAACTACAATATTTTCACAAAATAGTGAAAAATTCAGGAAAATACAGGTTTTCTACAGTAATTTCATATTTATCGCAATGACTCATCAGATTTATAATTTTAAATTCTTCGTATGTTCATGAGAAACAAATTTCCTGAACATCGTTGATCGCTGTTTGTTTAAAGAACTACAATATATTCACAAAACTGCGTAGAATACAGAAAAAATACATTTTCAACTATAACTTGAAATTTATCGCGATGACCCAAACATTTTATGATCTCAAAATATACTCATATTTAAGGCCATCAAATATGCAGAACACTGATAATAAATTTCTGTTGGAAAAACTGCAATATTTTCACAAAATATTGAAAAATACAGTAAAATACAGGTTTTCTACAGTAATTTCTTATTTATCGCAATGACTCATCAGTTTTATAATTTTAAACTCTTTGTATGTTCATGAGAAACAAATTTCCTGAACATCTTTGATTGCTGTTTGTTTAAAGAACTACAATATATTCATAAAACTTCGTAGAATACAGAAAAAATACATTTTCATTTATAACTTGAAATTTATCGCGATGACCCAAACATTTTATGATCTTAAAATAGACTCATATTTAAGGCCATCAAATTTTCAGAACACTGATAATGAATTTCAGTTGGAAAAACTACAATATTTTCACAAAATAGTGGAAAATTCAGGAAAATACAGATTTTCTACAGTAATTTCATATATATCACATAGACTCATCAGTTTTATAATTTTAAATTCTTCGTATGTTCATGAGAAACAAATTTCCTGAACATCGTTGATCGCTGTTTGTTCAAAGAACTACAATATATTCACAAAACTGCGTAGAATACAGAAAATATACATTTTCAACTATAACTTGAAATTTATCGCGATGACACAAACATTTTATGATCTTAAAATAGACTCAAGGCCATCAAATTTTCAGAACACTGATAATGAATTTCAGTTGAAAAAACTACAATATTTTCACAAAATTGTGAAAAATTCAGGAAAATACAGATTTTCTACAGTAATTTCATATATATCGCAATTACTCATCAGTTTTATAATTTTAAACTCTTCTCTAAATGTTCATGAGAAACAAATTTCCTGAACATCGTTGATCGCTGTTTGTTCAAAGAACTACAATACTTTCACAAAATCTTGTATAATACACAAAATTCTGAAATATCTTCTGCAATTTATTGATTGTCTCTAGACCTTATCAATTTAAAGACAATGCTTCAATTGTTAGATATAAAAATAAACATATTTTAAAACATTTTTTATGTTTTTCAAAGAACTACAACATTTTTACAAAACTGCGAATAATACAGGAGAAATACGATCCTAACAACAGTTTGAATTTTTTTTGCAATGATCCATGGGTTTTGTGCTTTTAAAGTATTCTCATATCACTTGTCCGCCTAAGATATTCGTCACTTACACGGACGACGAAGCCTCAAAATCAGTTGGAACGCTATATTCAACTTACTATATCTCGGCTGTCCTATGTCCGATTTACAAAATTTTGGCACCTACAGAAATGTATGGACTTCTAGATTCATGTCAGGTTTTTGAAATATTTTTGGAAACTTTGCCAATTCCTGTACACAACTTGAAATTTATCGCGATGACCTCTAGATTTTTTAATGTATGATGATTGTATTAGCGTAACCAAACAATTGGCATTGAATTTTTGATTGTTAGCTGTTCAAATAACTGAACATATTGACAAAACTGCGTAGAATACAGAAAAAATGCATTTTCAACTATAACTTGAAATTTATCGCGATGACCTAAACATTTTATGATCTTAAATCTTAAATCGCAATGACTCATCAGTTTTATAATTTTTAACTCTTTGTATGTTCATGAGAAACAAATTTCCTGAACATCGTTGATAGCTGCTTGTTCAAAGAGCTACAATATATACACAAAATCTTGTATAATACAGAAAATTCTTGAATTTCTTCTGTAATTTATTGATTGCTTCTAGATCAATTAAAAGATTTGCAGTTTTTTAAGTTATAAAAATATATATATTTACAGAACATTTTTGATGTTTTTAAAGAACTACAACAGTTTCACAAAACTATGAATAATTCAGGGAAATTACGATCCTAAAAACAGTTTGAAATTTATTGCAATGATACATGGATTTTGCGATTTTTAAAATTTTGTCATAATGCGTCATCGCAATGAATATCAAACTACACTAGACATGACGAAATTTATAAATTGTAAAATTCATGGGTAATAGCGATTATTTTTAACTATAGCTCAAACTATTTTTTTTTCTGCCATATGCTACGCATTTTATAATATATGTTGTGATTCGTTAAATGTACAAATTACAATGAAAAATGTTTGGTAATATAAATTCGAACTTCATTATTAGATAAGTTTCAAGTTATGTACAAACAAACGCTTATTTTTTTAGACTAGCTTCAGTGTTTGTAGTACTACAAATCAAACCATAGATTCCAAGCACATTTCTATAACCGCACATGAATCTACAAATAAGGACAAACTAGGGTTGAAGCGATCCACTTTTTTTTAACACCGTCATCCATATAAGTAAAATATCATTAATTGCGTTATTATTAGTAAATTGAAAAATGATGTCATTGCAACAATAATGGACTAGCAACTACTAGTTGTAAGTCTCAAATATGAGAATAGTTTAAAATCACAAAATCGATGGGTCGTTGCGGTAAATATGAAGTAAGATTGTTGATTTATGGTTTATGATATAAAAAAATATAATAAAATCATGAAAATGGTAACTCTTTGTCATAATTATTATACTGCAACGGAAATCTGATATATTTCTATTATAATAAATAATAATAATTAGATATGATTTGTGCAAATATTATCAATAAATAGAAATTGTTATATTACCAATTTTGTAAACTGCTTGTCGTGCTTTGAAACAAAATTTATAACTGCTCTATTTTTTATATATATTACGTTGAGAAAATTTCAAATCGTAAACACAACTACTATGAAAACGCAACCATAGTCAGAGACTGTTCTGTAAAATTCGTGTTTTTGTGAAAATGTTGTAGTTCTTAGAGCAAATAGCCATTATAATTGTTGAGAAAGTTTGTTTTTTTTTTCAAAACTTAATAACGGTATTGAAAAATAAAATCAATTAGTCATCTTGATAAATATGATACAAGAGCAGAAATAGTATATTCTTGTATTACATGGTATTTTGTGAAAATATTGAAGTTTTTTAACGAAACTTCATCAGTTAATTTACACAAGCTTGCCAACTCTAAATGATAACATTTTATTTAACATTTTCAAATTATAAAATCCATGGAACATTGTGGTCAAATGCAGGCTGTTATTAAGATCTAACTTTTCTGGTATTTTTCACAGTTTTGTGTAGATGTTTTAGTTCTCAAAAAATCTCCAAAAATGTTCTGTAGATATATTTACTTTTATATATGAGTATGCTCCAAACCCTTAAAATGAAATGATCTGGAGGCAATCTGTGATTTGCAGTTGGCTGACAAAACGTCGAAAGGTGGGAATTGGAAAAGAACGAAATGATCTTAGAAGAATTATTCTCTTCCGAAAGAATAAATAATTTGATATTTTTTTCTTTTCGATGTGTTATTCCTTTCGACGTTTTGTCATTCAACGTTTGTTGTGTTTTGATACGTTCTGTCAATTTATATGTGAATCTGAAAAATTTTAAACTGTGGAGATTATAAGCCAATGCGGCAATTTCAACATTACAGGAGAAATTTTAAATGTTACTGTATTATACATGATTTTCGAGCACACTTATTTTTCTTGAAAATTTACAACGATTTAGAAAATTATACAGATGGTAAAATGTTTAAACTTCGGTAGCAACAGAATATTTTTGTATTATACGGTAATTTGTGAAAATATTGTAGATCTTTCAATAAAATTTCATCGATCATGTTGTGCAAACTTGACAACCCTAAATATGAGAATATTTTAAAGTCACAAAACCCATGGATCATTGCAAAAAAAAAATCAAACTGTTTTTAGGATCGTATTTCTCCTGTATTATTCACAGTTTTGTGAAAATGTTGTAGTTCTTTGAAAAACCTAAAAAATTTTTTAAAATATGTTTATTTTTATATCTAACAATTGAAGCATTGTCTTTAAATTGATCAGGTCTAGAGACAATCAATAAATTGCAGAAGAAATTTCAGAATTTTCTGTTTTATACAAGATTTTGTGAAAGTATTGTAGTTCTTTGAACAAACAGCGATCAAGGATGTTCAGGAAATTTGTTTCTCATGAACATATAAAGAAGAGTTTAAAATTATAAAACTGATGAGTCATTGCGATAAATATGAAATTACTGTAGAAAATCTGTATTTTCCTTAATTTTTCACTATTTTGTGAAAATATTGTAGTTTTTCCAACAGAAATTCTTTATCAGTGTTCTGAAAATTTGATGATCTTATATATGAGTGTATTTTAAGATCATAAAATGTTTGGGTCATCGCGATAAATTTCAAGTTATAATTGGTCGGTGTTCAGACAGACCGGACTAGGTGATATTTTCACGTTCTAAAGATACGTTAAGGTCTCCATTTATTCTGATTTTTTCGATGCCATTTTGATACAGATGTATCATCAAATAGTTAGGTTCTATTATTACAGCAAATGATGCCAATATTTTGATATTTCGAATGCATGGGGTACGTTTTCCTGAAACCATTAAAAAACACTTGGTCCAATATGTCTGAATACCGACCAATTGAAAATGTATTTTTTCGGTACTCTACGCAGTTTTGTAAATATATTGTAGTTCTTTGAACAAACAGCGATCAACGATGTTCAGGAAATTTGTTTCTCATGAACATATAAAGAGATTAAAATTACAAAACTGATGAGTTGTTGCGATAAACATGAAATTACTGTAGAAAACCTGTATTTTCCTGAATTTTTCACAATTTTGTGAAAATATTGTAGTTTTTCCAACAGAAATTCATTATCATTGTTCTGCAAATTTGATGGCCTTAAATATGAGTCTATTTTAGGATCGTAAAATGTTTGGGTCATCGTAGTAAATTTCAAGTTATTATTGAAAATGCATTTTTTCTGTATTCTACGCAGTTTTGTGAATATATTGTAGTTCTTTGAACAAACAGCGATCAACGATGTTCAGGAAATTTGTTACTCATGAACATACGAAGAGTTAAAAATTATAAAACTGATGAGTCATTGCGATATATATGAAATTACTGTAGAAAATCTGTATTTTCCTGAATTTTTCACTATTTTGTGAAAATATTGTAGTTTTTCCAACAAAAATTCATTATCAGTGTTCTGCAAATTTGATGGCCTTAAATATGAGTCTATTTTAAGATCATAAAATGTTTGGGTCATCGCGATAAATTTCAAGTTATAGTTGAAAATGCACTTTTTCTGTATTCTACGTAGTTTTGTGAATATATTGTAGTTCTTTGAACGGCTAACAATCAAAAATTCAATGCCAATTGTTTGGTTACATTAATACGATCATCATACATTAAAAAATCTATAGGTTATCGCGATAAATTCTAAGTTATCTACAAATTACTGCCGGTTAGAATTTTTTTTAGGACTTGCTCCGGTGTTTTAAGTACTACAAATCAAACGGTAGTTCCCAAAAATATTTCAAAAATCTGACATGAATCTAGAAGCCCATACATTTCTGTAGGTGCCAAAATTTTACAAATCGGACTTAGGACAGCTGAGATATAGTGGGTTGAATTTAGCGTTCCAACTGATTTTGAGGCTTCGTCCTCGGTGTGTTAAAAAAGTTAAGTTCGATATTCACATTTTATTATGCTAAGAATCGTAATAAAAATACATAAAATGTTTCGAAAGAACATTTAAGAGATGAACAAATTTGACGCTTGTTGCTTGTTCGAACCTTATTCATCTTAATGACATCTAGCTGAACGGGCAAAGGCAGAATAATTAAATGAAGTTTGACTGGTTGAAAACAAATTGCATGATTCAAAGACGTGACCCTTATGAAATCTTCACTGTATGAAAACTACGAAAGAATGTATGAGTCACCAATGTCGTTTTCGTTTTAAGGAACTGGGTCAGTGATCAACACACAAACAACCCAACGTCGAGCAAATTGTAACTCGGTCGAACCTGAATCGGGTTGGAGTTGTGACTGTGAGTCAGAGCGACCAGTTCCATGTTTCGCCAGTTCCAACCTAGGCTCAAAAACGAATTCGACATAAGTTGATTTGGGACGCATTTGACAGTCCAGCTATCATTCGATCATTATTTCCGCGTTAGTTGATTGTGTTTCTTAAAACATAAGCACTACAACTGAGAACGTAAAAGGCTGGTTTTCAATTTTATAAAAATCTCTTCTTTAGAAAATGGGTTGTTCTTCTTTATATTACTGGTCTAATAATCATTGGCATCAAAATATTATCATCGTAGGCAGTTCTTTAAAGCTTTGCTGGTTTGATATTGTTCTGCTTGCAGCTGCTACTGATTTCATCATATATCTGCCCTTCTTTTATTTGAAGGCTTTTCTTCATAGATAAATATATCAGTATAAAATAACAGAGCTACTGAAACTTTAATCAGATTTTTTCTGGTTATTACATGCTACTGGTTCAAATGTTATTGTGAGAACAAATACTATAGATTCTAATATTTTGATCCAATATTTTCAATGCTTTCAATCTTTTTTATCTAATTAAGACTCAATTACTCTTAATTACTTAACTTAATTAGGAGTTTTTTTTTTCAAATAGGGTGGGTGTACCAGTTATTGACATAGTGGTTCCCTATTTCGCCATACGTGATAACTTTGATGTCTTCTAATTTTGAAAATTTGTGTGTGTTGTATTAGTTAGATTTAAGATATATCTTGATGTTAAAACATTCAAAAAGATTTAAAATGTGAAAGTTATCAAAATTTCACATATGGCCAAATAGGGAACCACTATGACCATAACTGGTACACTTTCAGTAGGCGATTTTTTCTGTTTAATTAGTGATTATTAGCATTTTTAGTATTCATTACTAACATGTTCTCTGTATTCAACGTTTTCGACTAGATGACCCATGTAGGAACGATTTGGAAAAATTGACGTTCGGGTAAATTGTTTCTATTCAAGACATAAAAAAAAAGATTTTTTCATGAAAACCAATATTGATTGTCAGGGGGAGAGGAAAGACTAGAAGGGAGACTCAAGGTTCAATTATGTAGTGCAAGATATAATAGATTCTAAGGATCCATGGTTTCACTATAGCTAGTCACTAAGTGTAACGAAATTACGTTTAACCTAGTGGACATATGGCACGAAGACGTTTGGCCAAATAAGGCATCTTTGTGTAATAATGCAAAACAATGTGAAAGAACAGCCTATTATTAAAAGAAGGGAAATTTAAGAGTACTCCAAAGATACCGCTTCAAATAAAACTGCCTATCATGTGCTCGCTATTTTTATCAGGGTATCACAAAAATAAATCTAAGTTGTTTTAAGCCAAATGATCGTGGCACATTATTTTGAACATCTCTAACCTTAAACACATGGATTTTTATAACATATTAATCAGTTTTCATCTAATCTTACATCAGCTAACACGTTAAATACTTTTTGGCAGCAGGAACATGGGTAGTTTTATTTGAGATGAACCAGCCTAGGGCTGAAAATCTCTGAAATAAAGATATGTAATAATAATAATAATAATGGATAGCTTTCAGTATGTCATTTACATTACGATTTTTTCGGGGAAATGGTACATTCGGGAGAATAATTTTCGGGAAAATAGTTCATTCGGGAAAACGTCATTTGAGGAAATTGCATTCGGGGAAATGGTTTTCGGGGAAATGTCGGACAATCGCATCACTCCCCAGGTGAATCCTAATTATGTAGCGTTTGAATCCTCCCACTAACAGAACTTTTTCCTTTGATTGAAAACCATAGAGATGCAGAGGTGATCTCATTCTCTAGTAGCAATGGACGTCACCCACCATAACATTCCTTCCCTTCCCCGATGACCGGAAGGACGTGGCCGGCGCCGTTATTGACATGACTAAGTTTGAAGTTCTCGAAATCGTACATTGAAGATGGTATGCTACTCTCAAGCTGCATCTGTTGGTTCCCTGTACAATTTTCATTATTCCGATATATCAAGGAGTAGTAGCTACGAATTGTACGGTCATCAATGCTCATGAGTAATTCCACCGAACATGAATTTTTTTTAAATTTAATTTTTGAATCGCCTGAAAATTTGCATACAGATTCTTTATGACCAAAAATGCCATTTTGCACCTTCAGATCGCCATTTTGAACCTCGCCTTATTTTTGAGAAGGGCGTATCGGAAAATGCATAGCAAATCTTTAAAAAACTGTAACTCGAAAATCGTTAAAATACACTCAAATAAAGTTTAAAAAAAAAAAAAAAAAAATGTAACTCGAAAACGGTTTGTCCGATCGATTTGAGATCTTCTACAAAGTTGTAGGTATTGCTTAGGACTATATGGAAAAAATATGCACGGTAAAAAAAGTTACAGATTATTTTTTATTTCAAAAACAAAATTTTAAAATCGATTTTCTCCAGAAACGCTTTTGGATATGTTTTAGGGGACAACTTATGTGATTTATTGCACAATGTTTCAAAATGGAAGAATTATGGACAAAAAAGTTATGATATTTTAAAAAATTACAGATTTTGAAAAAAATTGAAATAGAGGAAAACAATATTTTTTTATGTGATTATTTGAAAGTACAGAAAAATTGCAATCGAAAAGTACTTGAGTAATTTTTTTCTAGGGTGCATCAATTTCGAGATATACTCATATTTATATAAAATTTTCAAATAAAAAAAAGTAAAATAGGCCCTAATGCTCTCACGGTTTCAGACTTACCTTTATACTACATAGGTACTTCACACCACGAAGTTTGTGTACCGCATTTTTTCAATGATGATTGCTACAGTGATAAAACTTGACAACATAGCGCATTAATTTTGTACCCATGAAGTACGTTTAAAAAAAAGCATCGTTTTTCTTTATTCATTTACCATGTCCAAATGTATGGGTATGGGAAAAACGTGTTTGTTCATCATACCTACTAACACATGCAAAAGTGATGAAAACCCTTGTGGAGCCTGTTTAGTAGAATGCCTGTAAATATACAAAATGATGAGTAGTACTGGTCCTTTTAATTCTACTATTGTGTCCTGAGCGGCGCCACGCCAAATCGGTAAACGATGAAACTCGACTACCTTGGATTCAAATGGAATTTTGCACATAGTTTCGATACAAAAAAAAATATTTTAAATTGCACCATGTTGAAACTGCCCTTAAAACATGGGATGTTAATGTGGAAAGAGATAAACGTAACATTGTTGGTGGAGCATCTGGAGTAACTCATGAAACGGGCGTATTTTCTTAAGTTTTATGATATTAATATAATTGAATCCTAAATATCTAGAAAACGGCTAGTTTTAGGAAGATCATTGTTATTAGCATTTTTGAATTGTTTTTGGATGAAGAATCATATTACAGCAGGGGATTTTTTTTTATTATCGGACAATTTGGGCCGGAGGTTCTCCGATTTGCATGAAATTTTCACCAGAGGTAGAGCTCGTGGATACATGACCAAAAGTGAAATTCAAAAAAAATCTAGTGGCCTATTTTCCCGGAAAACTCTAGATGAATTTTCACGATTTCTCTATATACCTCAAACTTTGAAAATTCATATCTCCTGAACTATGCATCGTAGAACAAAAGTTTTTCAGTGAAATCGAAAGGAAATTTTCTCAGCAATCTATTAAAATATAAAATGAAAAACATTTCTGGGAAAATTTTTTCACCATGGAGAAAATTGTCGGAAAAATAGCGAAAAAACTATCGTCTGTATCATGAAAAATTTTCAAAAAAATAATTTTTGTTTCATCAATCCATACTCTAACTTTCGTCCATAGACGCCAAAGTGGTATCTTTTACCGTTTAGGCAACAGAACGGAAAAACCGATGACCACCCGCACGCTTCCCATAGGAAAATGTGTTCTATTGTGGGCCTCATAACCGTGCGCTAACGGCGGCACTAATTTACACGCATTGTAAGTGCAACACAGTAAACCATCCTTTCCTTTCCAGTTAGAAGAAGCTTTTCGTCAATCGGACCACTCTCCATTGGTCAGTTTGGTGTTTTGTGCGCCCTTGATCAGCAACGTTATTTAGTATTAAAGCTGTTATGAGCCCCACAATAGAACACATTTTCCTATGGGAAGCGTGCGGGTGGTCATCGGTTTTTCCGTTCTGTTGCCTAAACGGTAAAAGATACCACTTTGGCGTCTATGGACGAAAGTTAGAGTATGGATTGATGAAACAAAAATTATTTTTTTGAAAATTTTTCATGATACAGACGATAGTTTTTTTCGCTATTTTTCCAACAATTTTCTCCATGGTGAAAAATTCTCCGAGAAATGTTTTTCTTTTTATATTTTTAATAGATTGCTGAGAAAATTTCCTTTCGATTTCACTAAAAACTTTTGTTCTACGATGCATAGTTCAGGAGATATGAATTTTCAAAAGTTTGAGGTATATAGAGAAATCGTGAAAATTCATCTAGAGTTTTCCGGGAAAATAGGCCACTATAATTTTTTTGAATTTCACTTTTGGTCATGTATCCACGAGCCCTACCTCTGGTGAAAATTTCATGCAAATCGGATAACCTCCGGCCCAAACCTGTCCGATAATTAAAAAAAATGCCCAGCATCAAAACGTCTTTTCTAAGGCCAGAAATTGAATTTTCATAAATACACCAAAGGTTGCTCTATTTATTTTTCAGTGTAAATTTTTTTACAAAGCCTATTTGATTGTCTACCATCCCTCCTCAGACACTATTTCTCTATTACAAACGGTTTCCGAGGTACAATTTGTTTTAAATGGTGGTGCCAAAATACATACGCCCTTATCAGAAGTTACTCTCGATTCTAAACTATCCCCAATTATATGAGATAATTTTCGTCTCATATACTTAATAAATCTGCGCTGTTTCATCCAAATCGGAATGGTATATGTCAGATTTCAGCATTTTATGGACGATTTCGCGTAGAACCGCTCATCCTTCGCCAGATACGCGTATTTCAACCTCAACTGTAAAGCCGTCTTCAGTGTTGTGTACTTGACTTGACTTGGTTTGTTTTGTTGAAATCAAAATAAAATTTTCCGGAATGGAGAAACACGAAATATGTTTGAAAAGGGCCTATATTTCTTTTTTTATTTGAAAATTTTTGTATAAGTATGAGTATAATCTCGAAATTGATGCAACCTAGAAAAATTTTACTTAAGTACTCTTCCAATGCATTTTCTGTACTATCAAGTAAACACATAAAAAAATATTGTTTTCCTTTACTTCGATTTTTTTCAAAATTTGTAATATTTTATAAAATAATAACTTTTTTGTCCAAAATTCTTCCATTATGAAACATTGTGCAATAAATCACATAAGTTGTCCCCTAAAACATGTTCAAAAATAATAAAAATCACTGATGCATTTTCATAGAAAATCGATTTTTTTTATTAAAAAAATCTGTCATTATTTTTTACCGTGCATATTTTTTTCCAAATAGTCCTAAACAATACCTACAACAACCGCAAAATATATCCAAAAATTAAAAACATCATTGTTGCGGTTTTTAAGAACTATTAGCTTCAAATTTTCATTTGAAAATATCGTTTAAATATTTTACCGTGCACTCATTTTTTCAATACTTAAGCATAAATGTTTCGATCAAACGATAAACGATTTAGCTACGATTCGCTCAATCAAAATATTTTTTTAAAATAAATCTGTAATTTAAAAAAAATCATAATTTTTTTGTCCATAATTCTTACATTTTGAAACATTGTGCAATAAATCACATAAGTTGTCCCCTAAAACACATCCAAAAATATAAAAAAAAATCCAAACTGCGTTTCTGGAGAAAATCGATTTTTAAAATTTTGTTTTTGAAATAAAAAATAATGTGTAACTTATTTTTACCGTTTTCGAGTTACAGTTTTTTAAAGATTTCCCAACTAACATTCACTCATTCAACAAACACCATTATGGCAGTTTTATTCAGCATTATGTTTTATAACATTTTAATAATTTTTATAGCCAACCTTTGTTCAGGCGTTGTTTACACAAATATGGAGAAACTTTAAGGCACGTCGTTGAATACCATCTTTATTTTTCCGCTTTAAAATCGTTTTACAAGCATGTAGTTCAGCTTTTATAGGGCTGGTCCAAAAATAATTAAAAACGAATAAAAAACAAAAAAATGTTTTTCTAGGCACTTTAATGTAGTGCACACAAGTATCATGATCAACAACCATATTCAAAAATCGCCTGGATACTGGATTCGAACTCGAGCCCTTCCAATCATCAGCGGTATGCCTTGCCATCTTCGCCATCCTAGATTTGGATGAATAAACCGTCCAGTGCAAAATATAAACCTCTCATAGCTGAATATTGGTCATGTTTGAGCTTCTATTCGACAACGTCTAATCAAAGCATGGTACGCTAATTAACATCTGAACAAAAATATTATTCAGTTGCTGTTTAGTGCTGATCCAAGCTGAGTTCAGTCGGCTATTTTTTGCGCACATTGAGACAATTAATGTCAATAATGGTCGAAAATAATGTTTATTTACACAAATTAAAATCAGTCCGAAATTATTGATCTTATTTCATAATAAGTTTTAGTTTGTTCAAAACTTCAATTTGAATGATTCATTTACTTAAATTGAAATAATTTTGTTTTATGAATTATATATTTAATAATTAATTATTTTACTGATTCGTGTTTTTCATAAACCTATTAAGCATTAAAGAAATAATTCTCTGTATGAATATGTTTAAATCATTTTTATTCAGTTGTGAAGAAATTTAATTTCAAAAGTAGCTCGCTATAGAAATTTCTTTAATCAATTCTGTCAAAGAAATTTCCACTTTTCTTGTATGGAACAACATCCCGAGCAGGCCAGAAAAAGCTTTGCAATAGCAAACTATAACATGGATAGCTAAAAGTGATATTAACTTGATAGATATAAGATATAAAAGATCTGGAAATGATATCTAAAATTAACAAAATTGTCATGCCATATACAAGATATGACCAATAGCTGCGAGCTATTTATTAGATCTGCGAATATCAAATTTTTCAATAGATCCAGAAGTTCCAGGAACAAAATTTTGATATTGTATTCAGATCTTTTATCTCTTATGCCAATCAAGTCAATAACACGCTTTGTTTGTAAGTTTTTTCGCTCCTACTCCTATATTTCTGAAGGCTAACTATGTTTATTTCTGAACAGCTATTTCAAAAAGTTTTAAGGATGCATAATTTATGAGCTTTGAAATGCATTCGTAACTCAACACGAATTTCGGATATTTTGTCCATTTTATGAAATTTAGCTATAGTGTGATCTCTTTTGCAAGGCTTATTTATTGCTGAACAATGTTGTTTGTTTAGTCGTTATTTTGGCCTCAATTGGATCAACTGTTCTTATAATATACTGAAGCTGAATTAGGGTTTTATAAAATACTTATTCAGCTCTTAATCATGTTTATGTTCAACATGTGGAAATAGCTGAAGTGCGAAGCAAATAAAACGTTAGTTCGTCTTCTGAAATATCCCTTTATACATATACATTTGTTTGGTGGAATACTGGCTTTTTTAGTTGGGGAAAACATGTCTTGTTCAGCTCATTAGTAAAACAATCTTGACTAGTCGAATGAGAATCTTTGGAAACTTTAATAAGTGGTGATTCAACTTTTGTTCCTTTCAATGCATAACGCTGAACAATGACCTAAGTTCGTATTTGAAAAGCATCTTCTCAGCTTGCTATAGGGCAACATTTTTATTCAACTGTCATTACCATTATTAAACAATAATTGAACATGCATGCTTATTTGTGGCACTGAATTGTTAGTTGGGTTGCCATGCATTTTCCGATACGCCCTTCTCAAAAATAAGGTGAGGTTCAAAATGGCGGTCTGAAAATGCATAATGGCATTTTTGGTCATAAAGAATCTGTATGCAAATTTTCAGGCGATTCAAAAAAATACAAAAATAATCGGGTTTGCGAAACGGCGTGGAAACCGCTCTCATGTTTATGCTTAACCCTCTACCGGATGCTTTATTTTTTACCGCTAAAAATATTCAAATAGCGATAACTTTTTGTTTGTCGATATTTGTGCATCATTTTTTCAAAAGCCCTCAAATGAATATTTGTCGATATTGATAATTGGTCATCTGGATCCGGAGATACTCCAAAACTCCTTGGGGGCCGACGCGTAGCCATAACCCACGTAAATATCTCAGGCTACAGAATTTTTATCGTGTTCGGATTTACACACCACGGAATGATACACTAATATGAGTATGTTGTGAAAAAATGAAGCAATTTGGTGCAGCCGTCTTTGAGTAATGAGCATTTATGTTTCTGGTACCGCGCAGGATAAAGATCTTGAAATCTCTAAAAAAAGCTCAATCGTAATTTTCAGATTTCTTCAAGAATACTAAACCGATTCATATGATTTTTTCAGAGTAGCTCCTTATTACATGGCATTCTACAGTACACATTTTATTCTTTTGATAAATTGACCAAAAACAAAATGCCAGGCAAAGACATTTGTATGGAGAATGTCGGTCCCCCAAGGAACATCGGAATATCTTCAAAACTAGCTCACCAATGATTAATATCCACACGGATTCTTAAACTAGAAGAGATCTTGTGAAAAAAATGGTGTAAAAATAAAGACAAACAAAAAAGTTATCGCGATTGGAATATATTTTAGCGGTAAAAAATGAAGCTACCGGTAGAGGGGTTAATCAAATGCTTGTTTCTATTAATAAAACTAACATGCATTCTCCATTTGACAACTTTATTGGCACGAATTAGGGCAGAATGTTTTTTCCATTTTGATATTGATTGGGTTTCAGTATCCCCACCTCGAAATAAAGATAGCTCATTTCCCAAAAAAAAAAAAAAACATTTCTTTTTGCTTCATTGTTGTTTAAACAATGCACACTGGTCCAGGAAGCTAATTTAGGCGGACATGAGGTTTTCGTCAAGATTTATTGATTTTAGAGCCATAGTTTATTCTGAGAATATGTTCAGAATTTTCAGTACTACAAAATGTACGGAACAAAAATTTTTTTACGGTGATCGCAAGAGTGACGCATACGCCAACTTTTTTATTTTAACGAATCGTAAGTTGGTATGTTCAGCAAAGTTGTAGCAAATGATCATAGAAACAACTTTGCCGAACAAACTTTTTCTCGGTTTTGCTTCAGAGCCGAGATAATTAAGTATTTTTAATAAAAAATCGTTTTTTGCTCCTAAGTGTTTTATTTTTTAGTTTTATTGGCCTACTATGTTCTACAAAGTTTTTGTACTTATCATTTGCTACAACTTTGCTGAACATACCAAAGTTGTATTTCTTATGGTTTTCATGTTATTTGAGTTTTTCATCTTAAAATTAGCTATTTTGTATGCCTTGTATCTCAACTATGAGCACCTCAAAAAAATATATCTTTCCACCAAATGATTTTGCAGTCTTTCAAGTACCTGTGTGCAAAATTTGAGAAGATGATATTTTTCTATCTTGTTTAAAATCGTTTTTACTAATAGACGATATGAGATAAATCCATATTTATTGAATACTAGTGGTCCCGGCAAAACTTCGTCTTGCCATCAAGTAGGGTGTTGAAAAATGTCATGGAACCTCCTATACAAAATGACTAATTAGTTCTCTCCCATTTTACCAAATTCTCTGAAAACTTCCCTAAACTTTTTTGTCACAGGAACACGTCGGAACCCTTCAAGAAATCAACAGTGAAAGAATTGTGCAAATCGGTTGTCCCGTTCTCAAGCCATTTCGTGACATACAAACACCACTCCATTTTTATTTATATAGATTCATATATTGAATATTCATACATGTTCAACACACAAAAGTCATGGCTACCTAAGCATATCAAACCAAAGGTAACACGTGTATTTATATAGAAATATAAAGTACATCGTTTTTCAGTTGTTTTCGATTAACTTGGAAGCTTCTGCAAGAAATTCATCGTCTTTTCCTCTGCCTGTATTTAATCTATTCCTAAGCAAGATCACCGGGTTGGAAGTCAACATAAGCCGTATAAAATACTTATACAAAATTTACAGTTCGATTGAATTCTGTGGCATGATTTTCCCAGAATCTTCTGATGGATTCCACGTTTCATGTTTTTTCTTTGGTAATGCGGCATGCCGGACAACACCACTTCCGTGCAATAGTTGTAGACGTATCAGTAAGTGTAACAGCATTCTAAAGGATCGCCACGAAAAGCCCTCGAAGGAAGGTTAGGGCTGAGACTGTACGAACCTCTTCCAGCTGGTAGGAACTCAAATGGGCGTAACACGGCATGCCATTTTTTACGGGAATTAGATATTGTGTATTTCTTTCACTACTGAACTGCGAAGTGCGGCCTCATAAGTCTGAAAGTGTGAATAAAAGTGAGGGATTGCATTGAATCCTGTTAGTGTCTTCAGAGCACTTATTCTTTGATTTACGAAGAATAAGTCCCCCGAAGACACTTACCCGATTTGATTCAATTGCGCACTTTTTTTATCGTTTCCGCACTTGTAATAACTTCTTTTCACGGATCTCAATCATTTTAAAAGTGGTCAACTTTAATCGGAAGATTAACGAGGAGGCATTTGAACAGTTTTTGTTAGAAACGTACTATTAGTATCGATTGGTATGTACTCTCTCCAACGGTGCAAAAACTACTTTCGCATGGAGTGATGTTGTCCGGAATGCCGCCGAAGAAGCATAAAAAATGGGGAATAAATCCATCAGAAGATTCTGGGAAAATCATGCCACAGAATTCAATCGGACTGTAAATTTTGTATAAGTATTTTATACGGCTTATGTTGACTTCCAACCCGGTGATCTTGCTTAGGAATAGATTAAATACAGGCAGAGGAAAAAACGATGAATTTCTTGCAGAAGCTTCCAAGTTAATCGAAAACAATTGAAAAACGATGTACTTTATATTCCTATATAGATACACGTGTTACTTTTGGTTTGATATGCTTAGGTAGCCATGACTTTTGTGAGTTGAACATGTATGAATATTCAATAAATATGGATTTATCTCATATCGTCTATTAGTAAAATCGATTTTAAACGAGATAGAAAAATATCATCTTCTCCAAATTTTGCTCACAGGTACTTGAAAGACTGCAAAATCATTTGGTGGAAAGATATATTTTTTTTGAGGTGCTCATAGTTGAGATACAAGGCATACAAAATAGCTAATTTTAAGATGAAAAACTCAAATAACATGAAAACCATAAGAAATACAACTTTGGTATGTTCAGCAAAGTTGTAGCAAATGATAAGTATGAAAACTTTGTAGATCATAGTAGGCCAATAAAACGAAAAAATAAAACACTTAAGAGCAAAAAAACGATTTTTTATTAAAAATACTTAATTATCTCGGCTCTGAAGCAAAACCGAGAAAAAGTTTGTTCGGCAAAGTTGTTTCTATGATCATTTGCTACAACTTTGCTGAACATACCAACTTACGATTCGTTAAAATAAAAAAGTTGGCGTATGCGTCACTCTTGCGATCACCGTAAAAAAATTTTTGTTCCGTACATTTTGTAGTACTGAAAATTCTGAACATATTCTCAGAATAAACTATGGCTCTAAAATCAATAAATCTTGACGAAAACCTCATGTCCGCCTAAATTAGCTTCCTGGACCAGTGTGCAATGCTACGCCTTGCCTATCCTACCACAGTTGGAGAGAGAAATTTTCGCCGTATTTAGGCTTCATCGATCCTCCTGAGAGAGCTAAATCACTCATCCTCCCACTACAGACTACGAACTGAAGCGAACGGGACCCTGCACCATCGAGGGCATATCCTTTTAATCCGCTCTTTGTGCAAAGTGACGAAGGGCAGTCAACCGGTGGCGGCGACAACGACAGGTATAAAAGACGAAGAGTTTAAACTTTTAAAGATCCCTTGAAATTTCTGCGCACCATCCCGATCAGAAATTAATAACAAAATTATAACTACCATTGGCATATATTTAAGCGCCAGCCGGTCAAAGTTTGTATGGGATTTACTGTGGGAAAACTCACTTTTGCAAAGATAAATCGCCAGAGGTCGCCCATAGTGCTCGATAAAAATTCTGAACTCAGATCTCAGTAGGTATTTCTACGATGAACAACATTGTCGAAGACCGCAAAGCAATCCGATGCTTGTGAAAAAAGTTATTAAGCTTATACTGTTCGTAAATTTTGCCAGATTTTGTTATTATTGTTATTCCTTTACGTGTTAATCAACGCCGTCTTGTCAATAGGTCTTCATTGAATAACTTTTTTTCATAAGTGTCGGATTGTTTTGCGGTCTTCGGAAATATTCTTCATCGTAGAAATACCTATCGAAGTCTGTGTTCAGCATTTTTATAGAGCTCTATGGGCGACCTCTGGCGATTTTTCTTTGCAAAAATGAGTTTTCCCATAGTAAATCCCATAAAAACTTTCACCGATCGATCTGAAATTTTGCACGGTTGTTATGGGACCTAAATGCAATCCTAAAAGTGGACTGGAGCGGGAATCTTAATTTTGTCCCACACTACCAGACACCTACTTGTTACTCATATATTTATCTAAATTAGGTACAATAATTGAGATTGAAAAATAAGTTGTAATGAAGGCCATTATAAATTATATAGTATATATTATATATAAAAGAATCGTGTACAGAGACCAATATTTTGTAAGATATCTCAATATTACAAACGTTTATATAACTGTGGTATTTTATTTTGTTATGTCTTTCTGATCGGGTTGGGACCGATCCCGTTTGCTTTTGTGTCCAGAATGTTTGGCACTTGCGCCCAGAGGGATTATGATTTCACCTATTTTCGACATTTATGACGAGGTGATAAATTTATAAATCACAAGTTACCAGACATCGATAGATGCATCCGAATTCTTGAGATCACTTTCGTTTCCGCTGTCTCGACGTTTCAAAAGAAGCGAAGGAATTCGCTCAAAGGTGTGAACTATGCGGCGGCGGCGTGCGTGGTGTGAAAATCAGCTGGGAAAAATTGCCAATAATACAAAAAGCTGGTTTGAGAGGATTACGATCCAGGGTCGTTTCCTGCCGTGGCGTTGATTTCATGGGAAAGTCGGATTGGTTTTGGCAGCGGCAGAGGTCAGCCAAACACAAATGGATTCGATCAATATTTGATTGCCATTTTGCGAGCACAAACGTCTTCGCGGTAACGTTTGGTAATACTGGACTGACTACGAAACGTACGTGCGTAAATAAGCAAGTCATTACAGAAAACTACCTTCGTTTTGTGGGGTTATTAATAGACAAATAGAATACAGAGCTGAAAAGACCAGGTCTAGCAACTCGGGTTGTTTTATTGGCTTTGATGCGGCGCGGCACGATAGAACCTTGTTAAATATGCAGAGCTTGTGGATAGTTTTGCTTGCGATATTCGATGCGAATGAATTTCAGATCCAACGATGACCACCAGAGAGTTTCAATGAAATTTGATCTTAGATCGTAGATTGTAGTAAGATCGCCCGATAAATATAGAAAATCGAGGAATTTTAAAGAGGTATGATGAAAATATTTGAAACATTTCAAGTTTTAAAGAATTCATTTCAAAATTGCGATGTTTTAGAACTAAAATTAATTGAGAGTGACCTAATTAACCCTGTCGAAGCATGTATTTTAGCTGCATCGACGATACCTAACATATTAGCAGTTCAAAACTCTAAAGTATGATCAAAATTGAGTTCAAAACGCAACTAAATTGAATATCTCTGATGCGTATGCGTAACGGATTCAGTTAAGGTGAATCAGCATATTCCTAAATCGTATTAAAGCTTCAGAGTCACTAATCTCGAGAAGCAGCATTTGACGGATTTCACGCCAACTCGACACGCGATTGGCAGCACCCCTTCAGAATTCAATGAAACTTTCTGGATATCAAAAGTATGTGAAACTAAGATACTTTGCATATTTTGTTTTATCAAAATCTATCAAGACTAACATTTGGAAAGAATCAAAGTTTTTTTACTTATTTTTATAAACCCGTATAACTCAAAAACGGTAAGACCTACAAAAAAGTGTTGTATGGGGGACTGTCGTGAAATTTCCTGAAATTTCCTGACGTTTAAGAAAAAAAATTGAAAAAATAAAAAACATTTTCTACCCTGAAAAAAAAAAATGTTTCAAAACTTTAAAGTCAATTTAAAAAAACGGCCACTTCAGATTTTGATTATCCTTAAGCAAAAAGTTTCGTAATTAAATTTACTAAAAGTCGTCCATACATTGCAAATTAGGCATATTTTAGAGAAAAAAGTTTTTCTAACATCGATTTTTTTAAGTCCAAAATGATTTTTTTATTTAATTTTTATTTCGCTTTAAATAGTCTAGTATTTTCAAGTTATAAATGAGTTTTAATCACAAAATAGATCATATTTGTTTTATTGGGAGTAGTTAAAAGAAATAAAACGGAATTATACAGAGTTTTTTTTAATTAAATTTTACTGAATAAATTGAATATTTTTGGTTCATCCTCTGAATTGGTATACCGTTTGGCCAGAAAGAAGCTGACTTTTTTTTTTTAATTTTTATAATGAGCTGCATCTCCATCTGACTTAAAAATAACTTTTGATTTGTTTAACAACATTTATCAATTTTGAAATAAATAGCTGAACTGCTGCTGTGTCATGGGTCTAATATTATAATAAAACTAACATTTTCCAATTTATTATCTTTTTTATGGTACATCTAGAATTGGTGTATCGTTGCTTGGGAATTATTCCAGTGATATCCGTGAGCGTTATAATTTTCAGAAAAGTCGCCAATTACCAGTATTTAACCTTGTTTTAAGGAGTATATTTTGTTTCGTAGAAAAGCAGACTGTTATTTGCAAATAAAATCATGAGTTATGGGCTTATCAACTTTTTTAGGTAGATAGCAGTACAAACATATTCATTATTTCTTATTCATCTGGCGTTTAACGCAGGTACGTTTGGTAAGTTTTTTTGTTTCATAAAACTTTTCCTAGAAGAGAATTTAATGGGGTATGGATAAGGTTGTTACTTTTCAATGTTTGCAATACTGTTGTGATACCTTTCAAACCATAAAAATCCGTCGGATTGTTAGACGGAGTTGATTTTCTCATAGGCAGAGGCGAAGTCCATTGATTGCCTGCATTTAAAAAACATAATCACTGTATAATTCCGTTTTTTAACTACTCTAAATAAAAAATACAATCTATTTTCTTTTTACGAAACTTTTTGCTTAAGGATGATCAAAATTTGAAATGGTCGTTTTTTTTAAATCGACTTTTGAATATTTTTTTTTGTGTAGAAAATGTGTTTTTATTTTTTCAATATTTTTTTCTAAAACTTCAGGAAATTACACGATAGTCCCCCATACAACACTTTTTTGTAGGTCTTACCGTTTTTGAGTTATACAGGTTTATAAAAAAAGGTAAAAAAAAACTTTGGGACTTTAAAAATTCGATGTTAGAAAAACTTTTTTCCCTAAAATATACCCAATTTGCAATGTATGGACGATTTTTAGTAAATTTAATTACGAAACTTTTTGCTTAAGGATGATCAAAATCTGAAATGGCCGTTTTTTTTTAAATCGACTTTAAAGTTTTGAATATTTTTTTTCAGTGTAGAAAATGTGTTTTTATTTTTTCAATATTGTTCTCTAAAACGTCAGGAAATTTCACGACAGTCCGCCATACAACACTTTTTTGTAGGTCTTACCGTTTTCGAATTATACGGGTTTATAAAAAAAGTAAAAACAAACTTTGACCCTTTCCAAATGTTAGTCTAGATCTATTTTGAAAAAACAAAGTATGTAAGGTATCTTAGTTTCACATAGTCTTCACACCCAGAAAGTTTCATTGAATTCTGAAGGGGTACTGCCACTCCCTTTGTCGAGTTGGCGTAAAATCCGTCATTTAATAATAGTGTTTATTTTTTATTTTGGCTTTGCGCACTACACAAGACCGAATTATTTTAGAATTTATAAAGAATTGAAAGAAAAGGATTTATAATTAAGTTGACAACAAAATTTAACTCCGTTGTGCAATTTGTGTTTTCAGTTAAACATAATCAGGGTGGCTACTACCTGGAAAAACCTGGAATTATCAGGGAATTGCGTTCAACCTGAAAAAAACTGGAATTTTCAGGGAATTTCGATCATAATCAGGGAAATTATTTTGAGGCAGTAATTCGTGATGGAATACGTTCACCGCAAATGATTTTTGCTACAAATCTCTCTCCAATCGAAAAAGAAAATCGGTTGCGCCGCTGTTTCAGCTGTTCAGTGAGGATCCTATCGAGTCTGAAATTTTGTCGGCTTACCAGAACATGATTGATGTTTTTAATATCTCTATATTTTATCAGTAAAAGATTAACATATCTAGGGCTGGTAGCAGGCTTCTTTTAAGAAACCATTGCATAAAGGTCTTTAAAAAGTCTCTATTTTTAATAAAAGGTCTAAAAAGTCTCTATTTAAACCAAAAGTCTAAAGTCTTTTTTTTTTCCTTATCTTGCCTGCAGATAATTATGAAGCAAAATGTTTTCTCACATTTCTCGAGAACAGCATCAGGAATTCTCCTAGTGGTTTCTCCAGAGGTTTCATTTGGAATACTATATCAGGAACTAATTCAGGGTTTTCTTTTTCAAGAAATGCATCTATCATTTTTTTCAGTAATTTTTCAAACGATGCCTACAGGAATTTCTCCAGAATTTGCTTCAGGAAATCCCTGAGCACCTGAACGATACTACCTCCAGTAATTTTATCAGAGATTACTTCAAACAATCCAAAGACTATCCTAGCACTTCTTCCAGATATATTTTTTCACTTTTCAACCGAATTCTCCGGTTGTGACTCTATGAGACATTACAAAGATTACCAAAGAATTTCTTTCAAGAAAACCCGCAAAGGTTAATTCCAGAGTTTTTGATAAAATTCGTTCAAAGATTTTGTTTTCAAGAAACTCGACAATAATTTCTATGTCATTTCATCTAAGATTATTCCATAAAATTTCTCTAGCATTTTCTCCAGCAGTTCTACACTATTTTTTCGGAATTCCGTCCAAGAGTTCCTTCACAGAATCCTGCGAGATGTTATTCAGAGATTCGGAAGATTTTTTTTTTTCAATTATATTAGCAATAATCTTGAAAATCTTCTCAAAGTTCTCTAAAAGAGTGAGCCCTTCTAGAAATCATTATTCATCAAGGGTGACTTAAGAACATACACAAGTTTTAATAGAAGTTACCCTAAGATTTGCTCTAGGATTACATCACGATTTTTTTTTTGTTCAATAATTTTTAGTTTTCTGGAAAACTTTATTCACATTTTCCTGGAGAAATGCATGTAAAACTCCTGGAAGAATGATTGAATATTTGAAAACTTCCTTGAGAAATCTCTTAGAATTATTGGAAGAATTCCCAAAGAAATCTTAGAAGCAATCTCTGGACTATTCCTGAAAGTATTCTTTGAGTAATTTCTAGCTAAAATCTTACAGAAATTCTGAAGGACAATCTTGTAGAAAATCTTGAAAAATCCTTGGAGATATCTGGAGGAGTTTTCTTGAAAATATATAATAATATAAGAAGGAATTCCTAATGGAAGCCCTGAGGTATTTTTGTGGCATTTTTCGGATAAATACAGGTTTCATTTTGAGATATCCAAAACAATTTTTTCTGGGGAATTCCTTAGGAAAATTCTTAGAGAGTTTTCATGGCAAATAATCACTAAATGAACACCTGAAGAAAAATTAAAATATCTCAAGTAAAGATATCTATTCATCCATCTATTATGAAGAAATTATTTGTCGTGACTCCAAAAAAAAAGTTTTAGATATATTCTCAAAGAAATGTCTAGTTCGATCACACTGTTTTCTCTTGATTTCTGATAGATTTCGTTTTGTTTTGTTGATGGAAATAAATGGTTTACAATTTTTTTTTATGTACTAGAATGATCTGTTCAGTTCACGATGATGAACAGAGATCTTACAAACGAAATAAAAGACATCATCATTTACAAATACAATTCATTTGAAATAAACTTAAGCTTTGGTATTCCAATATTAAATATTCTAATATGAAGGTAGTATCATATTAGAATATTTGATATTGCACAGTTAAAAATAATGAAGATTACACGTCATGTTAACTTCATTTATGCGATGTAAACATGACGTCATGTAAATTTAAGTCTGAAATCATGTAAAAATGTGTTATATGTCATGTAATCACACAGAATCCTGCTGGATTACATGACATATAATTGAAGTTTACATGACATATCATGTAAATATCCATGATATGCCACGCTCCAATTATGTGCATTATTATTTACGATTGGGAGTTCTATTTTACTGGCATGATAGACATTCTCCGAACATCCGATAGCAATAGTGTCCCACAGGTTTGAAGCTTGAAGATGGGTTTTATCATGCACCGTTATCCCCCGATATAATCAGAACTGTAGCAGAAGACGATAAATAGGCTCTCATGATGTGTTGCGGTTCATGATTGTTACAGCGCGCGATAAGTGAGAGATATTCTCAATTTTATCAGGATTCAATTCCTGTTGGTTAGGTAGGCGGTGTTACTAGTCTATTTATTCAATTATAGCGATGGATAGAACTGAAGATGTTTGATCTTATTGTGATGCAGTGAGATGGAGAAAGATCGCTCTAAACAAGAATGTAACAAATATGGGCCTGGGATTGAACCCACAACCTCCTACTGGGGTTTTCTTTCAAATTTTATTGACGAATATCTTAACATTGATCTATGGTCATTCAAGAATTTCTGTAGAAGTTTTTAAAGTCAATTTTGTGAAGAATTCTTTTGAGGATTCATCAAGGAGTTTCTTCCTTGCTTTCTCTTAAAATTAGTCAATTGTTTACTAGTTTTTCTTAAATATTGATCTTAAATATTAAAGGAATGAGTTTTTTTAATGATTGTAAAAAATTCTTGAATTAGTATTTTAAACACCCCTAAATATGCATACTCTTCAAATTCAACACCAAATTTCTTCTATGATATTTTTGGAATATATCTTGGGAATCCTAAGCTTATTCATCTTGATTTTTTTTTGTAACAGATTTTTCACAAAACTCTCATGATCATTTCTTTAACGGTTCCTCCAGGAATTTCTCTAGAGTTCTTTCTAGGAATATATTGGAGGATCTATTCACAATTCCTGCAGAAATTTACTGAGAGGTTACTTAATTTTTTTTTGTTAAGGGTTTCCTCCAATAAAACAACCAGCAATTCCCTCAAATGCATTGTTTCAGGCTATCATGCAAAGCATTCCATCCTGAATCACGAATTGCAGGGTTCTTAGCTCCGGATTCCCGCCAATCCCATCCATTTCTCAAGGACAATTTTGACCGTTTTTCGACTGGTTATCGCAAGTGCTCTCAAACAAAACTGCAAATACCGGCTCGGCCTCGTATGCGTCAATGTCATCTCTGCCGGTCGCTGGAAAGAAAAGTTCAACAGTTCATCGATTCCGTTGGCGGTGCGCGATTGCATCACAACTCATACACATATGTTCCTTCGGCTGATTCCCTCGAAACGAGGTCATTTCTAATTTCATTCATAACGGGGCGTAGAATTGCTACGGGTTCTTGCTGATAAGCAAGAAAGTTTGAGCGAGCGCGCGCGCCAAAGAAAGTATATACGTTGTCGTCGTCGTTTGAGAAAGGGTTCCCAACATCGAAGAGGTTCACATCTGGTGTGTTTATGTTTGGGCTGCAAAAATTGTAACAACTTATTGTTCACAGATAGAAAAATCCATGTATATTTCAGCGTAAAATCATGCACATGCAGGGAATTCTAAACTTCTCACAAATTTACATGAACCCTAGTGTAAAATTACATCAACATCATGTAAATTTATGCGAGTTGTCGCGTAAACGGTTAGAGTCCATGCTCGATTACACGATATATAACGGAAACTTACAAGATGTTATTGTAATTTTACATGATGTGACTTGTAAATTTTCGACAACTCTGGCATCCCTATATGTGCATGATTTTACGTTGGAATTTACATGGATTTTTCTTTCTGTGTTGTGAATAATCGCACTTCCTGTCGTCGATATATAGCGGAGCTGTTTAGAAAACAGTGGCAGCAAACTGCATTCTGCTGTAATCGGCGTCGCGACATTGATGACTGTTGACTCAAAGGGAAATTATTAAACTGCGATAGGGATTTGACACTACTACCAACTAGCTGACGTAATGGTCGATTGCAGGATTTGAAATAGTGGTGAAAAAATCAATGCTTGAGATGCTGTTTTGAGTTGAAAATAGATCTGCTCATTCAAATTCGACATTTACAACGTTGAAGGTCGTTTACAAGATAATAGTATGTTTGTCTTTTATAAAAACTGTAAAGCATCGCTTCTGGAAGCGAAAATTTAAGCTTCCGGGAAAAAGGTTCTAACTTCGGGTGAAACTTTATAGCAGAAATAAATGATGAGATGATATAGATACAGTCTCTTCGACAAAGCTGCAAAACGTCAGTCCTTAAAATTGGAATGGTTTTTCTTTTAAAGTCTGAAGGTGTTCACCAAAACCCATTTACATCCAAATCCAAATGCAATCGAATTAGAAATGAAATCTTATCGAATTTGAATCGAAATCCTTTCGAAATCCAATCCAAATCCATTCAAAATTTAATTTAAATCCAATCGGAATCGTATCAAAATCCAATCCAAATTAATTCCAAATCCAATCAAAATTTAATCGATATTCATTCGAAACCCAACAGAAATCCATTTGAATTCTAATCGAAATCCAATAAAGATCCAATAGTATCCAATCGAAATTCAATTGGAAACCCAATCGAAATCTAATTTAACCCTTCAGTCGTCGCTCGATTGTCACCGTCAGAACCACCACGCTGATGCTGTGTACGAAAAGCGAGGTTTTTTCATCAATGTTGTACCAAATACAACAGCGCGACGACTGAAGTGTTAAATATAATCGACATCAAATCGCAATCGCAGTCAGTGATGGCAAGCTGCAAACAGGTCTGCTGAATCGGAACAAACACAACACAAAATTCTCGCGAGCGTGTACTCGCTGATTTACTCGCATCTGTCGCGCTCGCGAGTAAACGAAGCTAAAGTGATCCGTAAACGTGTTCGGAGCTTTTCAGAGTCAATTGCGCTTTCTGGCTTGAAAGGAGGTTTTGGTTTTGGCAAACTGATAGTTTACTGTAGAATCTAAATCCAATCGTAATACAATCGACATCCATCCGAAATCCATTTAAAGTCCTATCTAATCCAATCCAAATCCAATCAAATCCAATCCAAATCCAATCCAAATCCAATCCAAATCCAATCCAAATCCAATCCAAATCCAATCCAAATCCAATCCAATCCAAATCCAATCCAAATCCAATCCAAATCCAATCCAAATCCAATCCAAATCCAATCCAAATCCAATCCAAATCCAATCCAAATCCAATCCAAATCCAATCCAAATCCAATCCAAATCCAATCCAAATCCAATCCAAATCCAATCCAAATCCAATCCAAATCCAATCCAAATCCAATCCAAATCCAATCCAAATCCAATCCAAATCCAATCCAAATCCAATCCAAATCCAATCCAAATCCAATCCAAATCCAATCCAAATCCAATCCAAATCCAATCCAAATCCAATCCAAATCCAATCCAAATCCAAATCCAATCCAAATCCAATCCAAATCCAATCCAAATCCAATCCAAATCCAATCCAAATCCAATCCAAAATCCAAATCCACAATCCAATCCAAATCCAATCCAAATCCAATCCAAATCCAATCCAAATCCAATCCAAATCCAATCCAAATCCAATCCAAATCCAATCCAAAATCCAATCCAAATCCAATCCAGAATCCAATCCAAATCCAATCCAAAATCCAATCCAAAATCCAATCCAAATCCAATCCAAATCCAATCCAAATCCAATCCAAAATCCAATCCAAATCCAATCCAAATCCAATCCAAATCCAATCCAAATCCAATCCAAATCCAATCCAAATCCAATCCAAATCCAATCCAAATCCAATCCAAATCCAATCCAAATCCAATCCAAATCCAATCCAAATCCAATCCAAATCCAATCCAAATCCAATCCAAAATCCAATCCAAATCCAATCCAAATCCAATCCAAATCCAATCCAAATCCAATCCAAATCCAATCCAAATCCAATCCAAATCCAATCCAAATCCAATCCAAATCCAATCCAAATCCAATCCAACATCCAATCCAAATCCAATCCAAATCCAATCCAAATCCAATCCAAATCCAATCCAAATCCAATCCAAATCCAATCCAAATCCAATCCAAATCCAATCCAAATCCAATCCAAATCCAATCCAAATCCAATCCAAATCCAATCCAAATCCAATCCAAATCCAATCCAAATCCAATCCAAATCCAATCCAAATCCAATCCAAATCCAATCCAAATCCAATCCAAATCCAATCCAAATCCAATCCAAATCCAATCCAAATCCAATCCAAATCCAATCCAAATCCAATCCAAATCCAATCCAAATCCAATCCAAATCCAATCCAAATCCAATCCAAATCCAATCCAAATCCAATCCAAATCCAATCCAAATCCAATCCAAATCCAATCCAAATCCAATCCAAATCCAATCCAAATCCAATCCAAATCCAATCCAAATCCAATCCAAATCCAATCCAAATCCAATCCAAATCCAATCCAAATCCAATCCAAATCCAATCCAAATCCAATCCAAATCCAATCCAAATCCAATCCAAATCCATCAAATCATCAAATCCAATCCAAATTCCAATCCAAATCCAATCCAAATCCAATCAAATCCAATCCAAAATCCAATCCAAATCCAATCCAAATCCAAATCCAAATCCAATCCAAATCCCAATCCAAATCCAAATCCAAATCCAATCCAAATCCAATCCAAAATCCAATCCAAATCCAATCCAAATCCAATCCAAATCCAATCCAAATCCAATCCAAATCCAATCCAAATCCAATCCAAATCCAATCCAAATCCAAATCAATCCAATCCAAATCCAATCCAATCAATCCAAATCCAAATCCAATCCAAATCCAATCCAAAATCCAATCCAAATCCAAATCCAAATCCAAATCCAAATCCAATCCAATCCAATCCAGAATCCAATCCAAATCCAATCCAAATCCAATCCAAATCCAATCCAAATCCAATCCAAATCCATCCAAATCCAATCAAATCCAATCCAAATCCAATCCAAATCCAAATCCAAATCCAATCCAAATCCAATCCAAAATCCAATCCAAATCCAATCCAAATCCAATCCAAATCCAATCCAAATCCAAATCCAAATCCAAATCCAAATCCAATCCAAATCCAATCCAAATCCAATCCAAATCCAATCCAAATCCAATCCAAATCCAATCCAAATCCAATCCAAATCCAATCCAAATCCAATCCAAATCCAATCCAAATCCAATCCAAATCCAATCCAAATCCAATCCAAATCCAATCCAAATCCAATCCAAATCCAATCCAAATCCAATCCAAATCCAATCCAAATCCAATCCAAATCCAATCCAAATCCAATCCAAATCCAATCCAAATCCAATCCAAATCCAATCCAAATCCAATCCAAATCCAATCCAAATCCAATCCAAATCCAATCCAAATCCAATCCAAATCCAATCCAAATCCAATCCAAATCCAATCCAAATCCAATCCAAATCCAATCCAAATCCAATCCAAATCCAATCCAAATCCAATCCAAATCCAATCCAAATCCAATCCAAATCCAATCCAAATCCAATCCAAATCCAATCCAAATCCAATCCAAATCCAATCCAAATCCAATCAAATCCAATCCAAATCCAATCCAAATCCAATCCAAATCCAATCCAAATCCAATCCAAATCCATCCAAATCCAATCCAAATCCCAATCCAAATTCCAATCCAAATCCAATCCAAATCCATCCAAACCAATCCAAATCCAAATTCCAATCCAATCCAAATCCTATCCAAAATCCAATCCAAATCAATCCAATCCAAATCCAATCCAATCAATCAAATCAATCCAAATCCAATCGAAGAGGATTCTCTCAGAATCTGAACGAGATATACTCTCAGCAATCCGAAGAGAGGATTGTCTCAGAATCTAAGAGGACACATCTCAAAAAATCCGAAGAGGGATTGTCTCAGAATCCTAAGAGAATTCTCTCAGGATCCTGAGAGGAATTCTCTCAGAATCCGAAGAGATTCTTCAGAATCTCGAAGAGGGAATTTTTCAGAATGCTGAGAGGTATTCTCTTTAGAATCCTGAGAGGAATTCTCTCAGAATCCTGAAGTATTCTCTCAGAATCCTGAGAGATTCTCAATCTCGAGAGATCTCATAATCCTGAAGGGATATCTCTCAGAATCCTGAAAGTGTTCCCTCAGAATCTAGAGGATCTAGACTGGAGAATTCTCTCGATCCTGAGAGGAATTCTCTCAGAATTCCGAAGAGGATTTTCTCAGAATCCTGAGAGGAATTCTCTCAGAATCCTGAGAGGAATTCTCTCAGAATCCGCAAGAGGATTCTCTCAGAATCAGAGAGGAATTTTTCAGAATCTGAGAGGTATTTTCTTAGAATCCTGAGAGGTATTTCTCTCAGAATCCTGAGAGGATTCTCTCAAGAACCTGAGAAGGATTCTCTCAGATCCTGAAAGGGATTCTCAGATCCTGAGAGGATTCTCTCAGAATCCTGCGAGGGATTCTCTCAGAATCCTGAAAGTATTCTCTCAGAATCCTGAGAGGAATTCTCTCAGAATCCTGAGAGGGATTCGCTCAGAATCCTGAAAAAGTATTCTCTCGTCATCTCCGAAAAGTATCTCTCAGAATCCTGACAGGGATTCTCTCAGAATCCAGACAAGAGATTCTCTTCAGAATCCAGACAGGATTCTCTCAGAATCCAGACAAAGATTATCTTGGAATCCTGACAGGGATTCTCTCAGAATCCTGAGAAGATTCTCTCAGAATCCTGAGAGGGATCTCTCATAATCCTGAGAGGATTCTCTCAGAATCCTGAGAGGGATTCTCTCAGAACCTGAGAGGATTCTCTCAGAATCCTGAGAGGATTCTCTCAGAATCCTGAAAGATTCTCTCAGAATCCTGAAGATGCAATTCTTCAGAATCCTGAAAAGAATCTCTCGTCAACGAATAAGGGATTCTCTCAGAATCCAACCAAAAGGGATTCTCTTGAGAATCCAGACAGGATCTCTCAGAATACTAGACAGAGATTCTCTCAGAATCCTGAGAGGATTATCTCTCAGGAATCCTGAGAGGGATTCTCTCAGAATCTGAGAGGGATTCTCTCAAATCCTGAGAGGATTCTCTCAGAATCCTGAGAAGGGATTCTCTCAGAATCCTGAGAGATTCTCTCAGAATCCTGAGAGGGATTCTCTCAGGAATCCTGAGAGGGATTCTCTCAGAATCCTGAGAGGGATCTCTCAGAATCCTGAGAGGATATCTCTCAGAATCCTGAGAAGGATTCTCTCAGAATCCTGAGAGGGATTCTCTCAGAATCCTGAGAGGATTCTCTCTCCAGAATCCTGAGAGGATTCTCTCAGAATCCTGAGAGGGAATTCTCTCAGAACCTGAGAGAATTCTCTCAGAATCCTGAGAGGATTCTCTCAGAATCCTAGAGGATTCTCTCAGAATCCTGAGAGGGATTCTTCAGAAATCTGAGAGGATTCTCTCAGAATCCTGAGAGGATTCTCTCAGAATCCTGAGAGGATTCTCTCAGAATCCTGAGAGGATTCTCTTTCAAGAATTCCTGAGAGGATCTCTCAGAATCCTGAGAGGGATTCTCTCAGAATCCTGAGAGGGATTCTCTCAGAAATCCTGAGAGGGATTCTCTCAGAATCCTGAGAGGGATTCTCTCAGAATCCTGAGAGGATTCTCTCAGAATCCTGAGAGGGATTCTCTCAGAATCCTGAGAGGGATTCTCTCAGAATCCTGAGAGGATTCTCTCAGAATCCTGAGAGGATCTCTCGAAATCCTGAGAGGCATTCTCTCAGAGCTCCTGAGAGGGGATTCTTCAGAGTCCTGAGAGGGATTCTCTCAGAATCCTGAGAGGGATTCTCTCAGAATCCTGAGAGGGATTCTCTCAGAATCCTGAGAGGAATTCTCTCAGAATCCTGAGGGTTCTCTCAGAATCCTGAGAGGATTCTCTCAGAATCCTGAGAGGGATTCTCTCAGAATCCTGAGAGGATTCTCTCAGAATCCTGAGAGGGATTCTCTTCAGAATCCTGAGAGGATTTCTCAGAATCCTGAGAGGGACTCTCTCAGAATCCTGAGAGGGACTCTCTCAGAATCCTGAGAGGGACTCTCTCAGAATCCTGAAGGGACTCTCAGAATCCTGAGAGGATCTCTCAGAATCCTAGAGGACTCTCAGAATCCTGAAGAGGACTCTCCAGAATCCTGAGAGGGACTCTCCAGAATCCTGAGAGGACTCTCTCAAATCCTAGAGGGACTCTCTCAGAATCCTGAGAGGGACTCTCTCAGAATCCTGAGAGACTCTCTCAGAATCCTGAGAGGGATTCTCTCAGAATACTGAGAGGATTCTCTCAGAATCCTGAGAGGGATTCTCTCAGATCCGAAGGGATTCTCAGAATCCTAAAAGAATTCTCGTCATCGAAGGATTCTCTCAGAATCCGAGAGATTCTCTCAGAATCCAGACAGGATTCTCTCAGAATCCTGAGAGGATTCTCTCAGAATCCTGAGGGATCTCTCAGAATCCTGAGAGGGATTCTCTCAGATCCTGAGAGGATTCTCTCAGAATCCTGAACGAATTTTTCAGAATCCGAGAGGGATTCTCTCAGAATCCTGAAGAGGATTCTCTCAGAATCCTGAAGATTCTCTCAGCAGGATTCTCTCAGAATCCGTGAGAGGGATTCTCTCAGAATCCTGAGAGGGATTCTCTCAGAATCCTGAGGAGGGATTCTTCAGAATCCTGAGAGGGATTCTCTCAGAATCCTGAGAGGATTCTCTCAGAATCCTGAGAGGATTCTCTCAGAATCCTGAGAGGGATTCTCTCAGAATCCTGAGAGGATTCTCTCAGAATCCTGAGAGGGATTCTCTCAGAATCCTAGAGGATTCTCCAGAATCCTGAGAGGGATTCTCTCAGAAATCCTGAGAGGGATTCTCTCAGAATCCTGAGAGGATCTCTCAGAATCCTGAGAGGATTCTCTCAGAATCCTGAGAGGGATCTCTCAGAATCCTGAGAGGGATTCTCTCAGAATCCTGAGAGGGATTCTCTCAGAATCCTGAGAGGATTCTCTCAGAATCCTGAAACGATTTTCTCAGAATCCTGAGAGGGATTCTCTCAGATCCTGAGAAGGATTCTCTCAGATCCTGAGAGGACTTCTCTCAGAATCCTGAGAGGGATTCTCTCAGAATCTGAGAGGATTCTTCAGAATCCTGAGAGGGATCTCTCAGAATCCTGAGAGGATCTCTCAGAATCCTGAGAGGATCTCTCAGAATCCTGAGAGGATTCTCTCGAGAATCCGAGAGGATTCTCTCAGAATCCTGAGAGGGACTTCTCTCAGAATCCTGAGAGGATTCTCTCAGAATCCTTGAGAGGGATTCTCTCAGAATCCTGAGAGGGATTCTCTCAGAATCCTGAGAGGATTCTCTCAGAATCCTGAGAGATTCTCTCAGAATCCTGAAGGGATTCTCTCAGGAATCCTGGAGAGGATTCTCTCAGAATCCTGAGAGCGATTCTCTGCAAATCCTAGAGGGATCTCTCAGAATCTGAGAGGATTCTCTCAGAATCCTTGAGAGGGATTCTCTCAGAATCCTGAGAGGGATTCTCTCAGAATCCTGAGAAGGATTCTCTCAGAATCCTGAGAGGGATTCTCTCAGAATCCTGAGAGGGATTCTCTCAGAATCCTGAGAGGGTTTCTCTCAGAATCCTGAGAGGATTCTCGTCAAGGGAATCCTGAGAGGGATTCTCTCAGAATCCTTGAGAGGGATTCTCTCAGAATCCTGAGAGGGATTCTCTCAGAATCCTGAGAGGGATTCTCTCAGAATCCTGAGAGGGATTCTCTCAGAATCTTGAGAGGATTCTCTCAGAATCCTGGAGAGGGATTCTCTCAGAATCCTGAGAGGGTTTCTCTCAGAATCCTGAGAGGATTCTCTCAGAATTCCTTGAGAGGGATTCTCTCAGAATCCTGAGAGGGATTCTCTCAGAATCCTGAGAGGATTCTCTCAGAATCCTAGAGGATTCTCTCAGAATCCTGAGAGGGATTCTCTCAGAATCCTGAGAGGATCTCTCAGAATCCTGAGAGGGATCTCTCAGAATCCTGAGAGGGTCTCTCAGAATTCCTGAGGGACTCTTCAGAATCCTGAGAGGACTCTCTCAGAATCCTGAGAGGGACTCTCCTCGAATCCTGAGAGGGATCTCTCAGAATCCTGAGAGGGACTCTCTCAGAATCCTGAGAGGGATTCTCTCTCAGAATTCCTGAGAGGGACTCTCTCAGAATCCTGAGAGGATCTCTCAGAATCTGAGAGGATTCTCTCAGAATCCTGAGAGGGATTCTCTCAGAATCCTGAGAGGGATTCTCTCAGAATCTGAGAGCGATCTCTCAGAATCCTGAGAGGACTCTCTCAGAATCCTGAGAGGGACTCTCTCAGAATCCTGAGAGGGACTCTCTCAGAATCCTGAGAGGACTCTCTCAGAATCCTGAGAGGGACTCTCTCAGAATCCTGAGAGGACTCTCTCAGAATCCTAGAGGGACTCTCTCAGAATCCTGAGAGGGACTCTCTCAGAATCCTGAGAGGGACTCTCTCAGAATCCTGAGAGGGACTCTCTCAGAATCCTGAGAGGGACTCTCTCAGAATCCTGAGAGGATTCTCTCAGAATTACTGAGAGGGGGATTCTCTCAGAATCCTGAGAGGGATTCTCTCAGAATCCAGAGAGGGATTCGCTCAGAATCCTGAAAAGAATTCTCTCGTCATCGGAAAAAGGGATTCTCTCAGAATCCAGACAGAGATTCTCTCAGAATCCAGACAGGGATTCTCTCAGAATCCTGAGAGGGATTCTCTCAGAATCCTGAAACGAATTTTCTCAGAATCCTGAGAGGGATTCTCTCAGAGTCCTGAGAGGGATTCTCTCAGAGTCCTGAGAGGATTCTCGTCCAAGAAATCCTGAGAGGGATTCTCTCAGAATCCTGGAGGGATTCTCTCAGAATCCTGAGAGGGATTCTCTCAGAATCCTGAGAGGGATTCTCTCAGAATCCTGAGAGGGATTCTCTCAGAATCCTTGAGAGGATTCTCTCGAATCCTGAGAGGGATTTCTCTCAGAATCCTGAGAGGGATTCTCTCAGAATCCTGAGAGGGATTCTCTCAGAATCCTGAGAGGGTTTCTCTCAGATCCTGGAGGATTCTCTCAGAATCCTGAGAGGGATTCTCTCAGAATCCTGAGAGGGATTCTCTCAGAATCCTGAGAGGGATTCTCTCAGAATCCTGAGAGGGATTCTCTCAGAATCCTGAGAGGGATTCTCTCAGAATCCTGAGAGGGATTCTCTCAGAATCCTGAGAGGGATTCTCTCAGAATCCTGAGAGGGATTCTCTCAGAATCCTGAAGGATCTCTCAGAATCCTGAGAGGGATTCTCTCAGAATCCTGAGAGGGATTCTCTCAGAATCCTGAGAGGGTTTCTCTCAGAATCCTGAGAGGGATTCTCTCAGAATCCTGAGAGGGATTCTCTCAGAATCCTGAGAGGGATTCTCTCAGAATCCTGAGAGGGATTCTCTCAGAATCCTGAGAGGGGATTCTCTCAGAATCCTGAGAGGGATTCTCTCAGAATCCTGAGAGGGATTCTCTCAGAATCCTGAGAGGGATTCTCTCAGAATCCTGAGAGGGATTCTCTCAGAATCCTGAGAGGGACTCCTCTCAGAATCCTGAGAGGGACTCTCTCAGAATCCTGAGAGGGACTCTCTCAGAATCCTGAGAGGGACTCTCTCAGAATCCTGAGAGGGACTCTCTCAGAATCCTGAGAGGGACTCTCACAGAATCCTGAGAGGGACTCTCACAGAATCCTGAGAGGGACTCTCACAGAATCCTGAGAGGACTCTCTCAGAATCCTGAGAGGGACTCTCTCAGAATCCTGAGAGGGACTCTCTCAGAATCCTGAGAGGGACTCTCTCAGAATCCTGAGAGGGATTCTCTCAGAATACTGAGAGGGATTCTCTCAGAATCCTGAGAGGGATTCTCTCAGAATCCTGAAAAGAATTCTCTCGTCATCGGAAAAGGGATTCTCTCAGAATCCAGACAAGAGATTCTCTCAGAATCCAGACAGGGATTCTCTCAGAATCCTGAGAGGGATTCTCTCAGAATCCTGAGAGGGATCTCTCTCAGAATCCTGAGAGGGATTCTCTCAGAATCCTGAGAGGGATTCTCTCAGAATCCTGAAACGAATTTTCTCAGATCCTGAGAGGGATTCTCTCAGATCGAGAGGGTTCCTGAGAGGGATTCTCTCAGAATCCTGAGAGGATTCTCTCAGAATCCTGAGAGGGATTCTCTCAGAATCCTGAGAGGGATTCTCTCAGAATCCTGAGAGGGATTCTCTCAGAATCCTGAGAGGGATTCTCTCAGAATCCTGAGAGGGATTCTCTCAGAATCCTGAGAGGGATTCTCTCAGAATCCTGAGAGGGATTCTCTCAGAATCCTGAGAGGGATTCTCTCAGAATCCTGAGAGGGATTCTCTCAGAATCCTGAGAGGGATTCTCTCAGAATCCTGAGAGGGATTCTCTCAGAATCCTGAGAGGGATTCTCTCAGAATCCTGAGAGGGATTCTCTCAGAATCCTGAGAGGGATTCTCTCAGAATCCTGAGAGGGATTCTCTCAGAATCCTGAGAGGGATTCTCTCAGAATCCTGAGAGGGATTCTCTCAGAATCCTGAGAGGGATTCTCTCAGAATCCTGAGAGGGATTCTCTCAGAATCCTGAGAGGGACTTCTCTCAGAATCCTGAGAGGGACTCTCTCAGAATCCTGAGAGGGACTCTCTCAGAATCCTGAGAGGACTCTCTCAGAATCCTGAGAGGGACTCTCTCAGAATCCTGAGGACTTCAGAATCCTGAAAGGGACTCTCTCAGAATCCTGAGAGGGATTCTCTCAGAATACTGAGAGGGATTCTCTCAGAATACTGAGAGGGATTCTCTCAGAATCCTGAGAGGGATTCGCTCAGAATCCTGAAAAGAATTCTCTCGTCATCGGAAAAGGGATTTTCTCAGAATCCAGACAGAGATTCTATCAGAATCCAGACAGGGATTCTCTCAGAATCCTGAGAAGGATTCTCTCAGAATCCTGAGAGGGATTCTCTCAGAATCCTGAGAGGGATTCTCTCAGAATCCTGAGAGGGATTCTCTCAGAATCCTGAGAGGGATTCTCTCAGAATCCTGAGAGGGATTCTCTCAGAATCCTGAGAGGGATTCTCTCAGAATCCTGAGAGGGATTCTCTCAGAATCCTGAGAGGGATTCTCTCAGAATCCTGAGAGGGATTCTCTCAGAATCCTGAGAGGTATTCGCTTTGAATTCTGAGAGAGATTCTCTCAGAATCCTGAGAGATATTCTCTCAGAATCCTGAGAGAGATTCTCTCAGAATCCTGAGAGATATTCTCTCAGAATCCTGAGAGGGATTCTCCCTGAATCCTGAAAGGGATTCTCCCTGAATCCTGAAAGGGATTCTCCCTGAATCCTGAAAGGGATTCTCCCTGAATCCTGAAAGGGATTCTCTCAGAATCCTGTGACGTGAGGCATTCTCTCAGAATTCAAAGAAGGATTTTCTCAGAATCCTGAGAGGGATTCTTTCAGAATCCTGCGAAGGGTGTTCTTTATATCCTGAAAAGGATTATTTCAGGACCCTAACAAGGATTCTTTCTGCATATTGAGAAGGATTCTTCCAGAATCCTGAAACGAATTTTCTCAGAATCCTGCGAGGGATTCTCTCAGAGTCCTGAGGCAAATTCTTCCAGCATCCTGAGAGTGATTTTTCATAATCCTGTGAAGGATTTTCTCAAAATCCTGAGAGCAATTTTCTCCGAAACCTGAGAGGAATTCTCTTAGTATCCTGAGAGAATTTTACTCAGAATCTTGAGAGGGATTTTTCCGAATCATGAGAGGGATTCTATCCGAATCTTAAGAGATTCTCCGAAACTTGAAAGGATTTCTCAAAGAACCCTGCGAAGTATTCTTTCAGAATGCTGTGATGGATTCTCTCAGAATTATGGGACGGATTCTGTTATAGTCCTGCGGGGTGTTTTTAGAATCCTGAGCGAAAATTTGTTCGGATCCTTAAAGGGATTCTTCCCGAATCGTGAGAGAGCTTCTTTTCAAATCCTATGGGATTTTTTCCGAAACCTGAGGAGTGCTATTCGAATCCTGAGAAGGATTCACTTCAAAACCTGAGGGGAGCTCTCTCCAAATATTGAGAAGAATTCTCTCCGAAACCTGAGGGGAATTCTTTGTGAATTCTGTGGAGGATTCTCATCGAATTCTGAGACGGACTCTTTCCGAATCATGAGAGAGATTCATTCCGAAACCTGAGAGGGATTCTCTCCGAAACCTGCAATGGATTTTCTCCGAATACTGAGAGGAATTTCCTTCTAATCCTGAGGAGTTACGTCTGAATTCTGAGAGGGATTATTTTCGAATCCTAAGAGGGATTATATACGAATCCTGTGAGAAATTCCCTCCGAATCCTGAGAGATTCTTTCCGAATCCTGAGAGGGATTTTCTCAGAATCCTATGAGGAATTATTGAAGAATCCTAAGAGGGATTCTCTCAGAATCCTGAGAGGGATTCTCTTACAATCCTGAGATGCATTCTCTCAGAATTATGAGAGGGATTCCTGAGAAAGATTCTTTGAGCATCCTGAGAGGGATTCTTTGAGAATCCTTTGAGGGATTTTCTGTGAATTCAGGGAGGGATTCTCTCAGTATCCTGAGAGGTATTTTTTCAGAATCCTGAAAGGAATTCTCTCAGAATCCTGTCATTTTCTAAGAATTCTGAGAGGAATTCTCCTAGAATCCTGAGAGGGATTTTATTTGATTCCTGAGAGTGATGCTCTCTGAATCAGGATAGGGATTTTCTCTGCTTGAGATACGCTTGAAAGCTTCTTGATTATTTTGATTCAATTTATATTTTGTCAGGCTACACTATGAATAATTTAATTATTGTGTAAAAATAAAATATCAATAGTCCTTTTGGATTCATCAAAATTCTTATAGAAATCGTACCGGACGCCACTTTTTCGCGCCATAAATCCCTGTTGGATAACCGTCGCCCACAACTACCAGGACGAAACGCTCAAAAAGGCAAGTCCAGATTGATTCTTTGTACCATAAAAAAAAACTGAAGAAATAAAACAGAAGCATACAACACAGCAGATCACGACAAACAAATATTAAAATCACGCATACTACTCCCACACGCCAACTCAGCAAGGAAGGTCCTCCGAGTTTTGGCTTGTGCCAACCTCGGAGAAAAGGACCAAGGCTAAGCGAGCGAGAGAACCGAAAATCAGAACAGAACAACACACCAACCTGTCATAATCCCATTATGAGCTCGGCACCGTCCAAGCGAGCAGCAATTAGATTGTGCGAATAGGATATAATATCCCACCGACGGGACGGCAACAGGTACCGACCTAGGTGGTGCTGCAAAGATGAGGCCATTGACACGAACGAAACCGCACAGGTGAAAACGGGATAGGTAACAGGAAAACCCCTCCACCTGCCTGCTGCTGCTACTGCTCCGCTGGACAATGGGATTCCACCACATACCGATTCTAGGTTCTTTGAATGAACCTGCACAAAGACGTCCACAGAAGGTTCTAAGGGTAGTGAGACGATACGGTACTGCACCAACATAGACGCACAGGACGACGATCGGTTTTTCGTGAGCACGCGAACAAAGAGGAGTAGGAGGAGGAGGCGAAAGAGGCACATCATCCACAAACGGAGAAAACAAAATAAAAAGTGACACCAACAACAGGTCTAGGGTCTCTCTGTGTATTGTTTTCCAATAAGGAGATCGTCGAGCACGAATGATCACTTGTTCGGGTGGAGAAGCAGCTCTGGGGAAGAGAACAAACCTCGACAGGTACCTGATCGGTGTTGCTCATACCTACACCTTCAACCGCTCGGTTGTGATGGGTTAGATCTTAATTTCACGAGTGTGCTCGTTCTTGTGGAAATCCTGTAGGATCAAATGTTCCTCCTCTGGTTTGTGGTTTGCGGTAATTGTCGTCAGATGGCAGATTAGGGCTTAGGAAAGGGTTATATAAACATGTGCTGTGCAGTACTGCTTAAGATTGAGATTATAATGATGACATTTTCCGTTCATTGTCGGAAGCAGGATTTGAAGGTACGTTCCTGCTAAAATTTGGGTGATTCTAATACCGCTTGTAAAACGATTACCAGTCTGTACTGTAACGGCTCGGTGTTAATTTATTCTGAATCTGATAGCTGATGTGGAGTTATGAGATCCATAAAATGATCCAATCTTATTTCCTTAATCTTGGAGAATTTCTGTCCGAAGCTTCTTCTTCTTCTTCTTTCTGGCGTAACGTCCCAACTGGGACAAAGCCTGCTTCTCAGATTAGTGTTCTTATGAGCACTTCCACAGTTATTAACTGAGAGCTTTCTATGCCGATTGACCATTTTTGCATGTGTATATCGTGTGGCAGGTACGAAGATACTCTATGCCCTGGGAATCGAGAAAATTTAACCTCACGAAAAGATCCTCGACTAGCGGGATTCGAACCCACGACCCTCAGCATGGTCATGCTGAATAGCTGCGCGTTTACCGCTACAGCCATCTGGGCCCCCTGTCCGAAGCTTGGAAAGAGCAAATATCTCAACAGAGGCCTCAACAAGTTGGAAATTCTTCATTTCACACCAAAATTTCACCACTATAATATCCCCAACTTTGTTTGCTACTGTCGATGACCACTCGATAACCGCTGCTCATCGTAGCAGCGTTCGAAGGTCCGGCACGTACTCAATGTATTCTTCAACATAACGCACAGGAAAGCACATCTTGAAATTCTTCTTCCCATTGCTTCTCCAAAGTACCGAGGGTACACTTACGCACAAATCGAGCATCATTAGGCGCGCGCTCCCAGAGCGTCGGCGTCGGCTTCCATATTCAGTTTCAGAAACCCACTTAACACAGAGCCCTTCAGAATTTTTCGGTAGAAAACATCATCCATCCGCACGCAACATTCGGGATAAGCGGCCTTAACCCTCTAATACCCAACCCCGCCTTTAGACGGGGTACACTTTGGAATTTTGTGTATTTTTTCGTAGCTCGCAAATCAAAATGATTTTATTTTTGGCTTATACCTTGACTCATAACACGCATATAAGAAAAGTTTTTTATGACTTTTGAAACTTTTTTGTATTTTGCATTCTTATATAACCTACAAATGCCTGGGCTTCATTTAACGTGTAATATAAAAAATAGTACCTTTTATATTTTTCTACGATTAACCTATCACAAACGAAGAGCCTGGTGGTATTAAAATCATTTCAAACCTGTTTTTTCCGTTAGTTACACGGAAAATAAAATACGCTCCGAAAAAAAAATTAAAAATTTAATATTTTTAAAAATACCGTAACAATTTAAATTTTTATTATTGCCAAAAATCAACAACTAGAAAAGGCTTCAAGAAAAAATGAAAAAAGCTAGGGATGTTCAAAAATAAAAATTATAAAAATCAAAAACCAAAATTTAAAAATTTGCGATTAAAAATAAATAAATGCCCAAAACGTGTTTAGAACGATTTTAGATAACGAAAAATAATACTTAAATCGAAAATAAAAATTTGGGTATTAGAGGGTTAAAACAACAAACCACTTAAGCTCAGCTGACGCTCTCCGACTTCAGTAATTATAGGTGGTGAGCCATAAATCCCACGCCGATAAAAGACAGAAAGGCCGAAATCCGATCCAATCGATATCGGCTATTAATCAAGCGATTAATTAGCGACTGGAGCGATGTGGTGTTTGTCCTCCACCCAAAATCTAATCCGATATGTGTGATCAATGGCTGGGCAGGGCGACATCTGGCAACCGAATAGAGACTAAGGACCCCATAAGGCTCAAGGCTAATATTTGCTTTTCCCGTCTTTAGTCGATAATTTGTGGGTGTCCTGCGAGCGGTGGCTGTTGTTACGAAGAAAGGTCCTCAAGAAATACCAAAAGATATTTCGAGAGAGAGCTAATCCTCCTTATGTTTCAAACGACAGATTATGCAAATGAGGGTTGACCGACATTTGGCGAATGTGCGTCGTTGTGGGTCGGAAAATCAGTATCAGGTTACCGCTTTTTGACGGTTGGCAATATTGGGTTATCAGAGCGAGGTTGCGTTCGGGATGTGCGGTTTCCCTTTTTTGACCACCAGCATGGGACCTTCGAATGCTGGGACTGGTGAAGGGGCTTCGGAAGATAAAAAATCGATCGAAATATTTTTCGAAGGGTTTTAGGAAGGATGCGATCGAGTTTCGGACGATAGCAGATGGTGATATTGTGGGTATAGAATTACACTGTTACTTTACGATCCACATCATAATCTCAAGATACACTATGAAATTCTTTGATCTGCACTATAATCCCAGAATTCAAATTTGGAGATTCACATTACAAACTCAGGATCCTCTCTGAAATCCGACATTCTACATTACAATTCCAAGATCCACTATGGAATCAATGAATCCACACTAAAATGCTACAATCCACACTGCAATCCTAGGATGCATACTGGAATGAAACTATGTACACTAAAATACCAGGATCCACCTTGGAGACCCCGGATCCAAACTTGAATTCTATAATCCACACTTGAATGCCAGGATCCACACTGAAATTCTGCGATCCACTATACAATCCTATGGTCTACACTGAAATTCTACAATCGACACTACAATCCAAAGATCCACACTTAAATCCCAGGATTCACACTAGAGTTCCATGATCTGCACCGGAACACCGGAAGCCACATAGGTATCCCCATGATTCATCCTGAAATCACAGGATCCAATCTGACATCTGACATAATCTTAGAGCAATCATTTTTTTTTAAATATCTTTTGTGTTATAAAGATCTCTCGTTAGATCCAACGAGAATTGCGCCAGATTAAAAATGTCTCTAGGAATCAGATGTGGACCATGTCTAACACATAACGACCACCATATTACCAGACGCTTAAGTTTAGGCCAGAAACACATGTTTGCTAAATTTAAAGTCCAAAAAACTTACGTTTTTTTTTGTGATTTTGTCACACCCCTGGCTTTAAACTCAAATTTTGGGTATATTTCGTTTTCCGTGCTCCTTCCGAAATGTCAGATAGCAACAACCCCAGTATTAAAATTTAAAGCCCCGTGGCATTTTTGTCGACTAAGTGAACGTCAAACATGATCAAAAGTATCAAGGTTCATATTTGGAACAATTTTTAAAATTAAGGTTTAAGTATGTTATAGCCGTTATATGTTATGTTATATGTTATTTAGCATTTAAGTTATATTTTTGAATTTTTCATGAAAAAAATAAATTATTTTTTCAGTGTATATTTTTCTCTTGTAGCCCAAATGGTTCACTACAACTTCTTCATAGAACATTTTTCTCTACAATCAACAGTTTCGGAGTTATTTTTTTTTTCAAATAAGGTGCATGCAAAAATGTATAGGCCATTTTCAAAAGTTATTCTCGAGTCAAAAGGATCTATTTTTCTATGGAACACACTTATAGTACCATACCAAAAGCATTTGCAAAATTTACTGCAAATCGAAGATAGTCGAGTTTCTGGCTTGCTTTCTGTTATGCCGTTTGGCTTGGGTCCGCTCAATATAAAACGATCCAAGCCAAATGTCAAATCGTCTGATCCCTACCAGAAAGCGAGCCTGTTTGCGGCAGCCATTAGCGCTCTTTAAAAGCTGGATTGTTTTAAAAACTCCAACACAAGTTATAGCATTAACAACTTTTCAAGGAATTCCCCAATACATTTGACCAGGAATTTCAAATAATGTTTGTCCTGAAATTGCCCATGAATATTAACAGAAATTCATCAATTGATAACTTCTGCAATTCTTTGGTTTGGCTTTGATGAATCTTTACCTTAAATTTAATGAGTTATGAACATTCGTTTGAACGTTTTTACACCAATCTGAGCTATCATCAGGATCTTGACATAACGGATGTATTTCATAATTATTTTTTTTCCTTCTAGAAAACGCTTGATCCGCGCTGAACAACTTAACCGACGATACCAGTTTTCTAGCTTATCGAGATCTTAATACACAGAATTCGAAAAGAAATAGGTTTAGGGTCGATGTACCAATAGCCGCATAGCTATGAACAGATATTCGTATAAAATTGAAACGAAAACTACGAAAACTCATATGCTTGTATTTATTATCGCTTGTGCCACTATTGGAATACATGTGCCTATAGTAGCACTATTTCTAAAATATGTTCCTATAGTAGCACTAGCATCACGGCGTTGGCAAAATACTAATCAAAACCGTATTTTTACAAATATAAAAGTTTTTCCTTCAAAGTGTGGATCAAAAGCTTTTGTTTGATGTAAAAAAAATTTCTTGATTTATTAATTATTTCGTATAATAAAAAATAGTTTTTCTCAGTAGTGCTACTATAGGAACAATAGGTTTACTATAGGTGCGAGGGAGCTCTAATTTTAAGCAAAACTAATTATTTCGATCATTTTTAGAACAAAATCAAAATGTGTATCAATGGTACTTAGATAAATAGCTCCTGACCTTCATGTCAAAAAATATTTTGAAAAGATTTATAGCGAAACGGCTCTAGAAAGCCACTAGGGGACTGTCCACTAAGGGAACATTGACCTTTTGCCGTAAACAACCCTCCCTCCTGAAAAAGAAGCAGATTACTGGTGTCACCTACCGGTTTAATTCTCAATTACATTCTTCACCGCCAGATAGACTTTGCCTTCTAGCTGATAGTCCTTAGTTTGCTGAACAACTTTGCTGAAGTCACCACCTATCGAGCTCATCGCGATCTAGAGATATTCGTTGCATGATTTTTGGTACGACCAAATCTCTAGCTGTATCTCAAGCTATTGATAAGAATTTTGAAAAAAGTTACTAGTACATACTTGCCGAAGACACCACCCTTCTAGCTGGAAAGGTTCTTGACATATATAAAAAAGAAAATTTGTTTATTGCGCCACCTAGCGGAAGTGTTTTCAATTACCTTTTCTAACACAAGTTTGTCCTTGATCTGCCGAACATTTTTTTTTTTCGAAGACACCAACCTTCTAGCTGAGAAGATTCTTGAGATATCGAAGGATAAAGAAAGTTTGTTACTAGTGTCACCTAGCGATTGAATTCCCAATCAAACTTTTCACTGCCAGTTAGCCCTTTAGGTATCTGCTGAACAGCTTTGCCGAAGACACCAACCTTCAGGGGGAGATGACTCAATAATTTAAAGCCCAACTTACCGCATTCATTTTAAGATTTATTTCAAATTCATTGATCTACTGGTCTCCAAAATGTGACTATTTGAAAATTCAAGGTTCGTCCAAGGCTTTCGAAGGTTAACTGAGAGCTTTCTTTGAACAGTTTTCCATTTCCGCATACAAATGCGATATACAACATGTGGCAGTTCCGATGATATCATATCCTGTGTGAGTCTGACGGAACTCCCAAACAAAGACCTGGTCGTTATTTTTGGAGTTATCCTTAAAAAAATCCTATTAGAATTCTCACCAGGTATCTTGAACGAAATCTTTGGAGAAAGATCGTAAGAGTACTCCTGAAGGGATTTTCGCAATAGTATCTGAAGAAATTTTTGAGCTAATATCTACAAAAGGGTTCCGATGAAAGGCATGGAAAAATAAACAGTACTATTTGTAATATTACGAGTAATACTTGTCCTGAATAAATATCAGATTTTCTGAGGAATCCTCATTAAAAGAATAAGGTATATCCTGGTTCCTGTTTTTTTTAGTTTCCTGGTTTCTACACATATTATTTTTTTTTTATAAAGACTTTACCCAGAAGGGGCATTTGTCTCCACATATTATTTTAATCCCTTTTTTGTTCCTGTTTGGTATATTTTAAACTCTTTCTTCAGGCATGAGGAGTTAAGTTCCTGATCATGGAATTATTCTAACAAAATATATCTCGATGATTACTCATCTTATACTTTACATTTTGAAGTGTTTGCTAACGATTATTGTCCTGACCATCAGAAGGTTATTTACAGAGCACTCGATTAAAGGGGTGTGAACGACCAAATAATTCAACACATATCCGCACCTGACTGTTTCTCGGAAACCGAACCTCGGGTCGGTTTACAACATCCTTACCGACTCCAATCAAAATTGACTAAGCAACTTACCAATTTTCAGAAATAACAGCCAGGCTCTGATTTTATTGCTCCAAATTTAGCAAAACTAAAACTTTCTCGGTGCGCTTACCTGAAATCTGAACGCCGACAATCCAAAAAAGGGTTCTCTTTGAAGCCAATCGCCGTGTAGCTTCAGCATATCTACAAATGCGAACGTCCTTCGACCGAAATTTCATCAATCACCGGCATGGTATCGTCTGTCATGATTTTCATGTTGACCCCTTTTTCGGGTGTCATGAATTTATGACAATAATCCGTAGTCAGTCAGTGCGGCTGCGCAGTGATCCATCATTAATCGTAATTTTCCATGCGTTGATGACGAGACGAAACGAGTTGGTCTTATGTCGTCGTTTGTCGGGTTGGACAACATAATAGGAAGCCGGACCGCAAATTTGCATGAAATTTATTTTCGGTTGACCACAGGCCTGACCAAAAAGGCGTTGGATTTTATCCTTTTTACGAAATGTAATTCAATGAAACGGTTCGAAATTGATTTCGCTTGACGTTCGGAAAACCAAACGAGTTATTGTGTGGCTTCGAACCAATGACAATCCAGACCCGTTGACAAAAGTGATATTCCATTAGCGATGGTTATCCTTTTTGGACGACTTCGAAAGTTTTCTTCATGAACATGGTTGCTGTCACCAACGAAAGGTAGAATTATCTCTAAATTTACAACTTTCTTTCAAAAAAGCGAGTTTTAAAACTGTAGCTGAACGAAGCTAAATTACAGACATAGCCAAAGTCTTCACATATATGAAAGACATAGCGTTTCTTCAGAATATCCGCTCCCTTCTAAGGGCGGAATGGATATTGTTGAAAATTACATCGAAATGAACAATCCGAGCCACAAATCCAAGCGGCCTCTAGCCTCATAGATTCAAGTGTGGAAGCAAAGGGTACCGCCAATCGACGTCAGTATTACCGAATTTAGTTGATTCAGGCAGAAAATCTTCATTAACTAAATCAAGTTTTGTTTTCAAACCGTAAAGACTGGAAACCCTTAAAAAGAACTTCTCGTCAAACACGTCAAATAAAATGATGCGAATGATTTACTTGCGAGAATAGCTTTTTCGTTAAGTCCTCAACACATTCATGAGAACTTATAGAAAACTGTCTAAATTTGTGTAAGGATTTCTAGTTAGCACTTCAGTCCTCTTTTAATTATGCTGGGAATAAACTTAACCGTTGGTTAACATTGCGGCTTGATGATGTCGCAGAGGGCAATGATGATCAACAGATCCAGTCATATTGTTTGTTTCGCGTGTATTTATTATGCACATTGACATTCAAAATGACGTCACATAATTAGTACACCCACCTAAAACGTGAAGCAGATCGGATGAGTGGTTTCAAATTTATCAAACTTAAGGTTCTTCTTCGTAACGGACCTTATCTGTCGTCCATAAAATTTTCGAAAGTGTGTCAACTCCATATCATTTCGAACAACTTTTTCCCATCAATCGTTACCAATTATCTCGCCTCTAGCAGTGCAGCATTCCAAGATCTCCCGGTCCTGGCCTTCCTGCAAACTAATTCCAACAATCTCATTGACCGATAAGAACCGGTTACGCGCAATTATCCGAAGACATTTTCCGCAAAAATTAATAACTGTTCCTTATCGCGGGCTCTCCTTCTTTCCTGCATGCAATTGCAGTCCCGAAAACCTGTTACCGTGAGAAAAGGGTTTTCGGCAGCAGCGATTGTAATAATAATGCAACTCTCTTGTCGTCGACGACGTCGTTGTCCTGGCGAATGCAACTCTCACATCACAGGGAACCGGTAATCTGCAAATTACTTTTTTCCTTGTGCACTGCTTCGCTGCAATAATCATCAGGAGGATGAAACACGGTCGTGAAGACGTGAGCAGGATGCAATTTGCTGTTTCTTGTAGAAACACCACGATCACACAAAAATGAAGAAGAGTTTCATTCACTCACCAGAAACCCAATTCATCAACCTCGGCTTTCGTCTTCGAAAGAACCAACTCACAATCATCAATAATGAAACAATAGACAGTCTCGGCTCTGAAGCTTCGCCAAAAGGGCACCGGAATTTGCATTCCGAACACGTCTTGGCAGTCTTTTGAGTTCGACTGAAACGTTCCGTTAGCTGAAGAAAAAAAAAAATCGTCTCGATCTCTTTGTTTCAAAAAAGACGATCGATTTCTAGGGAAATTGCAACAATTTCTCGAACTTGTCTGAATTGCACAGTGTTTTTTAAGGACTAAATTCGTGATCGAAATTGTTAACCTCCGAAAAGTTAATTTCAGAGATATAATCTGTTCAAAGCAATTGTTCGGGATATAGAAAACCCTTCTCAAAAACTATTATATATTATAATTCCCTTGGCATACATATATTGTTTTTCTTACAAAATTGAAGATAAACCAATAGCAGGGCGGGTAATAAGTAACTTTTTATAGATCTAATCACTTTTGTATTGCAAGTCTCTGAGAGGTTTCTATTGGAAGTTTTTAAGTGTCTATTTTAATACAAAATGATCTCTAAGGTACTTGGATGTCCACCAAATATTTTCCCCTAATTCTTTCACCGGTTGCTTTAGATGTTACTCTAGAAAATCTTAAACAGAATTCTTCAGGAGTTCTTTCAGGATATCCATAATAGTTATTCCTTAGTTTTTGAAGAATTTCATCTATAGTTCTTTCCAAGAAACCCTACGAGATTTTTTTCAGTTATCTCTCTAGTTTGATTGTATATGGCCTCCATCATAAATCCATAGTTACTCCCAGGAATTGCTTAAAAAATTCTCAAGGATTATTCGAAGAAATCTATTTCGAACTCTTCCAGGAATTCCTCGCTTATTCTCAAGGTATATCTACAGCATTTCGCTAAAGGGTTATTCCTGTCAAATTTTTTCCGAGTAATTTCTTTATCAAAATCTCTTTAAAAGTTCATTCAAGATTTTGCACCAGTTGATAACTACAGCAATAATTCCAGCAACTTCTCCAATCATTCCTACACAAATTTCATCGGAGAGATCGTCTGATGTTTTTCAAGGAATTTCTTCAGAAAATTCTGCAGGATATTTTCCAGAGATATGATCCTATGAGCTTGACGAAGCCCCTCTTGAGGACTGCTGGAGCAACATAAAAGCAGCCATCAACAACGCAGCCGAGAGCATCGTCGGGTACGTGGAAAGGAGGACATGTGACGATTGGTTCGACGAAGAATGCAGGCAGGTTTTGGAGGAGAAGGATGCAGCGCGGGCTGCAATGCTGCAGCAAGGAACGCGACAAAACGTGGAGCGATATAGAAGAAAACGAAAGCAGCAAACCCGCCTATTCCGGGATAAAAAGCGCCGCCTGGAAGAAGCGGAATGTGAAGAAATGGAACAGCTGCATCGTTCACAAGAAACGCGAAAGTTCTACGAGAAGCTTAACGCATCCCGAAAAGGCTTCGTGCCGCGAGCCGAAATGTGTAGGGATAAGGACGGAAGCATCTTGACGGACGAACGTGAGGTGATTGAAAGGTGGAAGCAGCACTACGATGAACACCTGAATGGCACGGAGAACACAGGCGCCGAGGGTCACGACAGCGGAGGAAGTGGCTACGTTAGCACGGCGGATGAAGGAAACCAACCTGCCCCCACATTGAGGGAAGTTAAGGATGCCATCAACCAGCTCAAGAATAACAAGGCCGCTGGTAAGGATGGTATTGGAGCTGAACTCATCAAAATGGGCCCGGAGAGGTTGGCAGCCTGTCTGCACCGGCTGATCGTCAGAATCTGGGAAACGGAACAGCTGCCGGAGGAGTGGAAGCAAGGGGTCATATGCCCCATCTACAAGAAGGGCGACAAACTGGAATGTGAAAACTATCGTGCGATCACTATCCTGAATGCCGCCTACAAAGTGCTATCCCAGATCATCTTCCGTCGTCTATCACCAATAACAAATGAGTTTGTGGGAAGTTATCAAGCTGGTTTCATCAACGGCCGCTCGACAACGGACCAAATCTTCACTGTACGGTAAATCCTCCAGAAATGCCGTGAATACCAAGTCCCAACGCATCATTTGTTCATCGATTTAAAAGCGGCTTATGATAGCATCGACCGCGAAGAGCTATGGAAAATCATGGACGAGTACAGCTTTCCCGGGAAGCTCACAAGACTAATAAGAGCAACGATGGACGGTGTGCAGAATAGCGTGAAGATTTCGGGCGAACATTCCAGTTCGTTCGAATCCCGCCGGGGACTTCGACAAGGTGATGGACTTTCGTGCCTGCTGTTCAACATCGCGCTAGAAGGTGTCATGCGGAGAGCCGGGTTCAATAACCGAGGTACGATTTTCACAAGATCCAGCCAATTTGTTTGCTTCGCGGATGATATGGATATTGTCGGCAGAACATTTGGAACGGTGGCAGACCTGTACACTCGCCTGAAACGTGAAGCGACAAAAGTCGGCCTGGTGGTGAATGCGTCAAAAACAAAGTACATGCTGATAGGCGGAACCGAGCGCGACATAGCCCGCCTGGGAAGCAGTGTTACGATAGACGGGGATACTTTTGAGGTGGTTGATGAGTTCGTCTACCTCGGATCCTTGTTAACGGCTGATAACAACGTTAGTCGTGAAATACGGAGACGCATCATCAGTGGAAGTCGCGCCTACTATGGGCTCCAGAAGAAGCTGCGATCGAGAAAGATTCACCCTCGCACCAAATGTACCATGTACAAAACGCTTATAAGACCGGTAGTCCTCTATGGACATGAAGCATGGACCATGCTGGAAGAGGACCTGCAAGCACTTGGAGTGTTCGAACGAAGGGTGCTTAGGACGATCTTTGGCGGAGTACAGGAAAACGGTGTGTGGCGGCGGAGAATGAACCACGAGCTCGCTAGGCTCTACGGCGAACCCAGTATCCAGAAGGTTGCGAAAGCCGGAAGGGTGCGCTGGGCAGGACATGTTGCAAGACTACCGGACAACAATCCTGCAAAGATGGTGTTCGCGTCAAATCCGGTTGGCACAAGAAGGCGAGGAGCACAGCGAGCGAGGTGGCTTGATCAGGTGCAACAAGATCTGGAGAACGTGGGCCAAAATCGAAGTTGGAGAGACACAGCCATGGACCGAGTAAATTGGCGTAACATCGTTAACGAGGTTTTATCAAATTAATTGATGTAACACCAACTAAATAAATAATAATAATAATGATCCTATTTTCAATAATCTTATCAATTCATCTAGTGCTTTGTGTAGCCCGAGCAGGACCAATCGTTTTTACGTCGGCCCAGATGTTTTCGTTTTCACGCGTTTTTGCGTCCGCTGAGCAGTTTTTTTCTCTGTTTACGCGCGTCTTGCTGGGCAGTTTTTCGTGAAGCCCAAGCAGGACGGTTCGTCGTTGCGTCGGCCGAGAAGTTTTTTTCCTGTTTTCGCGCGTCTTGCTGGGCAGTGCTTCGTGAAGCAAGCTTACTCGTTACTCATTTAGCCCGTACGGTTTAGGCGTGTTGGTGACCAAATTGAAGTGCTTTGGAGCTCCCCTGTCAACGATGGATCATTAATTGATGAGCTCGTTTCATGCTTCTCTTTCACATCTCTATCGTAAAAACGGCATGAATGTTGCATTTATTTATTTGTTCATGAAATAATTATTGGTTCGACAGTTTAAGTGTCGGCGTACTATGATTCATATTTTACATAATACATATTGATGGACACATACCTTTACCTCTGTTTGTAAGTACACATCTTCTTCTTCTTTTCTGGCGTTACGTCCCCACTGGGACAGAGCCTGCTTCTCAGCTTAGTGTTCTTATGAGCACTTCCACAGTTATTAACCGAGAGCTTACTATGCCAATGACCATTTTTGCATGCGTATATCGTGTGGCAGGTACGAAGATACTCTATGCCCTGGGAAGTCGAGAAAATTTCCAACCCGAAAAGATCCTCGACCGGTGGGATTCGAACCCACGACCCTCAGCTTGGTCTTGCTGAATAGCTGCGCGTTTACCGCTACGGCTATTTGGTAAGTACACATATAAACTGTAAATAGTTCGACACACGAAGTGTCGTCGTTTTATTCCATAGACTTATGGAAGATTTTTTCTGTTCATGTTCCATAGATCGCATCACTTGCCAAACGCAATAAACTCTTTGAATGGTTCGTCACTGAATGTTTCGACAAGTTTTTTTTTGAAGAAGAGTTAAATATAAGAAGACTACGTTTCTGGCTTGCAGTCTTATAATGGGCTCACGAATTTATTTTCTTGGCTCCAACGTTTCGATCCCAATTTGGATCTTCTTCAGGGACCTATTTTATTTGGACGAAAGACAATACATTGAACATTTACATCATTTGAAAAAAAAAATTTACATCTAACGAAAACTTACAAAGAATTATTCGCGACTGTCCGAAAACATCTAGCCTGTGCTGTTGTCGTAATATAAAAGATGGGATGTCCTATGAACATAACTGTCTTCAAAATATCATTTGGTCTGGTTTGTGTCTGAATATGAACTTACAGTTTGGTATTTTAGTACTATCATCTATACACCTCCACTTGTCTAAGCTTTCGCCCACAATCACACGAAAACAGACACTGTAGAGATAGAATTGACACTAACACAAACCAAACAGATGAATTACAAAATGACCTAGACGAATGAACAAAGTTTAAAGACGACTGAAGAGTGAAAGCTAGATAGTGACTATTATACAGTGAATTGTGGGCGAAGCTTAGACAGGGTGTCTACTACCTGGAAAAACCTGGAAAACCTGGAATTATCAGGGAATTTTATTCAACCTGGAAAAAACCTGGAATTCTCAGGGAATTTCGATCACAATCAGGGAAATTATTTTGAGGCAGTAATTCATGGTATAATGACAAAGAATTTAAGCGTCAAAATTCAGAGCAACCATTATTTGCAAGAAAGTTCTCTTCAATCGTAAAAATGCGGCTGTGCCGCTATTTGAGTTTAGCAATAACATATCTAGGGCCGGTAGCAGGTTTCTTTTTAGAGAATTGGTCTTGCAAGTCTCTAAAAAGTTTATTTTTGATGAAAGCTCTCAAGTCTCTATTTTAATCAAAATGGTTTTCAAAGCTTTTTTCTCCTAATCTTGATTGCAGATAATTATGATGCAAAATTTCTTCTCATATTTGTCAGCTTCAGGAATTATCCTAGCGGTATCTCCGGGATTTACACCGTGTCCAGTATATTCTCATACAAATTCAAGATAACATTACTTTGCGCTTGTCTAACTGACATCATTGGTGATAATATTTTTTGAAAGTGGTTATAATACTGATTCACTACAGGAAATATTTTGGAAATATTTCAATTATAAACTTATTTTATCAACTTAAGAATTTACGAAAAATATTTCCAGCGGCACGCTCATAGGCAGAGCCCAATTTCAATCTGCAGTTATCGCACATATATTTATCAAATTTTATTTATATTTATCTATTCAAAACGCAGTATGATTAACTTAAAGTTTCTGAAACTTTTTTGTGAATGCTCTGATTTTCACTTTGTAAACCAAACCAATATGAACAAAAATTCATTTTAAGTGCAAAACACGACTTCAATGGACATTTCATCACTTATCATAGCAATTATTTTTTCTTTTTCATAAAACAAGCTATTCTACGTTAGTATAATACTACCAGACTACAATGAAATACTACAACATTGGATTATCCTACATTCAGTAAAGTTATACCAAAGAAAAGAAAAAGTGTATGAGAATATATTGGACACGGTGTAATCTACAGTAGTATCAGAAACTAATACTGGATTCTCTTCAGAAATTCTTCAAGAAATTTCTCTACCAATTAATTTAGTAATTTTTCAAAGATGCTTTAAGGAATTTCTCCAAAATTTGTTTCAGGAAATCCTTGAGCACTTCAACATTACTACCTTTAGTAATTTTCTCAGGGATTACTTTGAACAATTTTCCAAAGACTATTTAGGATTTAGGTATTTTTTCACTAAGGCATAGTTTCTTATCAGAATAGGAATTCCTAGAAATGGATACACACGGCAGTATAGGCTGTATTCATGTGCTTATACGCGCAAAAGTCTTGAAAGAGGGTTCGCTATAACATGATTAAGAGTAAATGGCTTATATAGCCTTAATGTGGTCTCAAACTCATCGTGATACAAGTTTTGTGCAGTCACTAATCTACTCATATGCAATACGCACATTATATTTGGGGTTTGATGTGCCTGGTTTTGAATAAAAGGGCTGGATTACTTCGGATCGACATTACGTCATCACTCCAATTGTTTGTCATAAGATGAATAATAAATGTGGCGAAGATAACAAATCGATCCAACGTAATCCTGCACTTTTATTCACGACTTCGCACCTTTGGAGGGCAATAGATACAACAATTTCAATATCCAACATGGACACATACATTTTGGGGGCCTTCCTTAGCCGAGTGGTTAGCATCCGCGGCTACAAAGCAAAGCCATGCTGAAGGTGTCTGGGTTCGATTCCCGGTCGGTCCAGGATCTTTTCGTAATGGAAATTTCCTTGACTTCCATGGGCATAGAGTATCATCGTACTTGCCACACGATATACGAATGCGAAAATGGCAACTTTGGCAAAGAAAGCTCTCAGTTAATAACTGTGAAAGTGCTCATAAGAACACTAAGCTGAGAAGCAGGCTCTGTCTAAGTGAGGACGTTAATGCCAAGAAGAAGAACATACATTTTAATATCGTAAAACGAGGTATCTTTGATAATGCGGGTAACTGTGATAGTGCGGGTTCCGCGACGTACTAAAAGAAATAACAAAAATTATGTTATTCAAACGAATGCGAAAGTAAGCAGTATCAGTGTGACACTTCATCTCGGAGCTGTTTTCGTACCAATCGAGAGTATTTGAGGCTTAAGGATACGTTAATGGTGTGAAGTTTTAGCAAACGCACCCAAACAGCGACTGCAAGATCGATAAGTTGTAGTATGTTTACCTTAATAAATTTATGTAAAAATGCGATGTCGTTTATAAACGGCATACCACCATGGGCTGGTCACATTGTGTGAATGTAGGTAGAAATTATGCTTAATTTAAAACGTCTTGTAATCAATTCGTGTTCAAGGTATATCAAATAAGTCTTAGAGCTATTGCAATGCATCAAAATTAGTGTAACTCTAATATTCTCCTATAAACTCATATATGGGAGAAGGGTAAAATACAAAAATCGACTTTTTCAATTTTTGGCCGATGAAAGATTTTTTAATATTCCGCAAGCTTTTTTTGACTATCAAGGCTAACTTTTAGTGAAAAAAGATCGGAGGTTCATCCCTCCCCTTGGTTATGCGACCTTGCCGTGATGGGAGGGCATAATCCATTAGCCCATATGATGGAAACCAAAGGCGTAACCTGTAGTGGTGGTATCACATTTTGGCATTTTTTGCTTAAAGCCGCGTCATAATTCATACGGCATAGACGCACTAATATCTCGGATGTGAGCCAACGGACATTCTGCGCCATTGATAGAATTGATGCCCATTTCAAATAATTAATTCGAAGTGGACATTAATACTATTGGTGACGTTCAGTTTGCCTTTTGCTAACCAGAATGATCCGTAGCCACTCTTACTATTAGCTAGCTAGATACATCGTTATCATATACGACGTAGGGAATACTTAGGAACCCTTAGGAAAATGTATAGTAGATTCACTGAGTAGAAATAAGTGGCGACAATCTCTTTTGTAACAACGGTATAAATAATCTAATTCCAGCTTCATTTTCGCAAAATTTACAAGTAGAAAGTAGGCGTTGTGAAGCATTGCATTTGCCACCGAAAAGTGAATCTTGTAGGAGACTGTAATAGAAACCTAAGGTAGCCTTACTCTTAAATAGTCACTATAATAATGACTATTGAAAGTAAGACGCTGAGATCGATCATTAGGGTAAACTTGCTAGTTTCGAAAAATTGTTGAACAGACAAGGAAAGGGACTTTTTTTTAAGGATATGTGAACGTAATGACCAATAAATACTTTTAACAACAAAAATGGAATTAACTAGAACTACTACTAAACAGCCTAATTTTTTTCAGACTTAACGACAATTGACATTTAGGACTTTAATCTTACGTAAAAAGACAGGAGTAATCAGAATAGCACTTGAATGACAAATTATTCAAAACCATTTCGACTAGACAGTATTAGTAATGACACTACTACACTACTATTTCAAACAAATTCTGATGGAGCTGCTGATTTTCACAATGCTTCCTTTTCTCAAAAGCAAGGGAATGTGGGTACTTTTCAAAAACTACCACGTCACAATACTAATAAAAAAGCAGTGTTCATGTGGACGCCATTGCCTAGTCCGTCTGAGTATTGGTCCTGGTAGAGGGGAAACTTGGCAAAAGCCAGACCGAGGGTTCAGCCTTGACAAGTTAAGCTGTCAGGCAGCTACAACTGAATACCATACATAAAAAAAAGATCGGAGGTTCATGCAAGTTCGAAAATATGTGTGTTCCAGCACACCGTGCTCGTCTTATGTTTTTCCAGGAGTTTCTTCACAAAATCTTGCATTATCCAGAGATTCAATTGATTTTTTTTCCCTTTTTTATATTATACTAGCAATAATCTAGAAAATTTTGTAAGATTTTCACAATAGTGTGTTAATCTGAAATCCTTATTCATCAAAGATGAGTTTAGAACTTACACAAGTTTTTACATAAGTTACCCTAAGATTTGCTTTAGGAATAGGTCACGGATTTTTTTCCAACAATTTCTCAATTTTGTGGAAAATTTCGTTCACATTTCCTTGGAGAATACTTGTTTTTTTTTTTTTGAAAACTTCCTTGATATAATCCCTTAGAATTATTGGATGACATCCCGAAGAAATTTTAGGAACAATCTCTGGAGTAATTCCTGAAGATATCCTTTGAGAAATTTCTAATTAAAACCTTAAAGAAATTCTGAAGGACAATTTTGTAGGAAATCCTGAAAAACCCTTGGAGACATCTGGAGTAGTTTCTGGTTGAATATTCCAACATTTTCAAATGGGAGTCTTGGAGGTTGTTCTAGAAACAACAATGGGACAATCACCGGAAAAAATCCTGGAGGACTAAAAGCTTTCTTGAAAAAATATCAAAAATAATATATGAAGGAATCCTGTTGGAGATGGCTTTTGTAACAAACATTATCACGATTCAATCAATCTGAAATATTTTAATAATTTTGATTTCTTTGCAGGTGTATGTTTACTTACATCGGTAAACTTAGTTTTTATTTTACCATTTAGTCACAAACAGGCATTGCAGAATTCGCTCTCATTTGAGTATGAAGCACGATCAAAGCAAGCAAAGAACAACATCCCATCTGTTGCGGTCCACGATCGTCATTGTATCGCAAGGTGTAACAAGTCTGATAAATGGGAGCAGCGAGCGAGAGCCCCAAAGAGAGAGCTATGAAAAAATCCATTTTTCTCGCTTGTTTACCGTTGGGGATAGGGGTTTTTCTTTACTGGCACGATGAACAATCCACGAACTTCCAATAGCAATAGTGCCCCCAGGCTTGGAGCATGTTTAGAAGGGTTTTATCATGCACTACTATCCCCCCAATCTGATCAAACTTGTAGCAGTATACGATAAACAGTCTCTCATAATGTGCAGCATGTTATGATAGTTACAGAGAGCGATACATGAGAGATTCTCTCAATTTTCTCAGGATTCAATCCCTGGTCACAAATTCAAATTAAATTTTACTTTTGCGCTCATGAAGCTGTCTTAGGTTTCTAAATGACCCATGGAAATGGATGGTGCATAATCTTTTTTTTTTCTTCAGAACGCAGTACTAAAAAAACTTCCAAGAAGAAGCTGATGCATTTGAAAGTTCCGTTCAGTTCACGATGATGAACAGAGCTCTAACAAACGAATTAGAAGCCTCCATCATTGACAAATACAATTGATTTGAATACAACTCAGAGTTTAAGTTCATATTGTAATATTGGATATTGGAATAGCTTCGGCACGGGTTAAAAAATGTCTTGAAGTTTATAGATTGCTATTAAATGAAAAACACTTGAAAAGTTGTCATTATTTTGTTTCAGCAATACAAAACCAGAGTATTTCTTGCACCTGGAATTATTTTGTTATACCTGGAAAAACCTGGAAATATCAGGGAATTTCGTTTCGGTAAACGAGTAGACACCCTGTTAGACAAGTGGAGGCGTATAGATGATAGTACTAAAATACCAAACTGTAAGTTCATATTCAGACACAAACCAGACCAAACGAATTCTTTAAGAGCAAAAACCCAGTCGAATATCATTAGATACAAGAAGACTATGTAAATGGATAACTTTTTAAATTGAGATTACACGAATCGCATCACTTACCAAGGGGAATCCAGATTGTGTAGCTTCTGAATCCTTCCCACTAACAAAAATTCCTTCCCGTGACAACCATGAAGATGCAGAGGTATACTCGGTAGGTTAGTAACAATGGATGTCACACTAACATTCCTATATTTCCCGATGACCGTAAGGACGTGGCCGGCACCGTTATTGAGTTCATAATCTTTGGAATTCTCGAAATTATACATTGAAGATGTTAAGCTACTTCCAAGCTCCATCTGTTGGTTCCCTGTGACATTTCGATTATTCTGGTCAATCACGGAGTAGCAACTACGAATTGTACGCTCAATAATCTCATCAATTCATCTAAAAACCAATCTAAAACTTCCTTAATAGGCCAAAAGTTCTTCTAGAAATTTTTGAAGGAATTCATTAACGGTTACTTTATAACATATACGAGTTTCATCACTCTAAGACTTTGTTTAGAAATTAATCCCAGATTTTTTTTTAGAAATTCAGAGATATCCGTGGAGTTAGAAAGGAGCCTCAAAAAACGGTTTTTTGACATCCTTGGGAAATTGTCAGACTTTTTAAGGACCAACGACTTTAGGGGGGCTGGGGGCAAGAAGGACACCTTAAGATATATAGGTTCAAATCATGGTTGATTAGCACATTTTTTGAAGATTATTCCAGTGTAGGGGCAAGCTCACCTCTTGTTCTAAATGATGTTATCGATAGATTTCAAAAAAATATAAGAAACACATGATGATTTGAGATTTTTGAAAATGTCCCTTCTTATGAGGTTTTTAAACGAGGCACGGGGCAAGAGTGCCACTCGTGTGGGGCAAGAAGACCACCAGAGCAAAATGCCACAAATTTTGTAAATTATTATTTCCCCGCCTAAACGATAAATTGTAGAGTAAGTAAAGATAAAAAATGAGGGATAAAAGTTGATTTATAGTTAAAAAGTAGGGGGAGATCCCCCAGTACCGGACAGCACCCAATACCGGACAAAGTCAAAACATTGAGAAATCATGGTCCAATCAAGATGGAGTATTAGTAGTAAAGAAAGCTATTTTGGAGAATAATGTTTGCATAGAATTAGACATCCTTGAAATATGCATGCCTTTTTAAAAAAGTGAAAAAGTTTGAAAATTAAAAAAAAAAAATGACGTATTGCCTTGATTTTGAGCCTATTTAGTAATTATTTCGAATATAAAAAATACTTTGGATCACGCAAGCATATTCGAACATAATCCTAATTTGATAATACGAATGTATTTTGTACCATAATTGGACTAAATATGGACAAACTACAATTTTGGTTAAGCACCTCCTGCCCCCAGTTTCGGACAGCTTGATTTATTATATGATATCTTTGTAATTATTGCTCCAGCGTCTCAAAACACATTCATTTTTCATGGAAGCCGTCGATCATGGTATCAAACATGCAATAACATTAAGAAAAATAAACATTCAGAACAACATCGTTAAATGTGCTATTTTGCATCATATAAGAAAGAGGTTTTTGATGGACATCTTGCAAACTAAGAAATACTCAAATTGTTCTTGTAAATGTTGCAAATGCATTGAATTAGCAATTATATACTATTCCTATAGCAAACACATTCAACGATGTTCAAATTTACAGAATTCGAGGCATTTCCAGATCGTGTCCGGTATTGGGTGCCACCATTCAAGATCGATCAATTTGGTACTAAAATACATTATCAAAATGCAATGTCAAAATTCATATTTATATATTCAAATTTATTTTTGTACACTATAAAAATGATAATATTTATCATAAATGGGTAACACGAGCACATAAAACCATTATTTTTCGAATTATGAATTTAGTGGCTTAAGTGTCCGGTACTGGGGGATCTCCCCCTTATTTTACGAAATTAATTTAGTTTTCATTTTATTTGACTGTAACAATAATAGTAAAAATTTTCAGAAACCATTTTGAATGTCCAAGATGGTTTATTTTGATTTTATTTAGTAGGAAACATTGATTTAATGCAATATTAAACAAGAAAAATAAAAGTTCATTTGATTTTATATGAGAAAATTGCGGTGTCCCTCTTGCCCCATAAGACATACTGTTATTGTATATGTAAAATTTAATGTCAAAAGGACTGTTTCGAAAAAAAATCCTCACAGCTATATTAAACAATTGAAAATCATCAATACTGTACGGAAAAATCAATATGTTTTGTATTTATTGGGAGGCAAACCTTGTTTTCCAGTCTAACATTCTTATAATATTTCGCATATTTTGCGTTGGTGAGTTAAGGACATTTTTCTAATTTTTTGTACTTAACATTTTTAACTGTAATATTTACACAACCCTCAATTAGTACTCAATTTATTCTTATCGTGCGTTAAACATCAAAAAATTGATTTGAACTACGTGAAATTAGAGGTGCCACTCTTGCCCCGGGTGTCCTTCTTGCCCCATGTCCCCCTACTTCCCCGAAGGAAGTCGTCACTGAAACTTTTAGTGACTATCTGGGGGATGGGATTCGATCCCAGGTCATCGGCGTGAGAGGCTTGTGTTCCTACCACTACATGCTGAGGGTCGTGGGTTCGAATCCCGCTGGTCGAGGATCTTTTCGTTATGGAAATTTTCTCGATTCCCAGGGCATAGAGTATCTTCGTACCTGCCACACGATATATGCAAACATGGTCAATCGGCAAAGAAAGCTCTCAGCTAATAACTGTGGAAGTGCTCATAAGAACACTAATCTGAGAAGCAGGTTTTGTAACAGGTTGGACGTAACGCCAGAAAGAAAAAGATATTTTTTCCAAAACACATCTTTTTATTTTCTTAAATAAAAAAAAAATAAATTGGTTCGACACTATATGCATAGAAGTATTCTGTATGGTCCAGCCAATCGATTGTTTTTCCTTATATATGAGCAATATATTTTTCAACACACTTTTAATGGTTCGTCACTTGAAATGTCGACATTATTTTCTGCTATTCTGCTATACTGAAAAAAATGTTTTTGACAAATTATCAATTGACTCAATAATAAAATACTCGTACAAAATCGACCCTTTCAGAGTCCCTCCTGGCTACACTACTGGTCCATCACCCGAAAGGCTTTGGGGTTTTTCATATTTCGACATGTAGAATCTAACAAAAATAGTCCGGTTGAAAACCTCGTGTAACACCATCGTGACCTTCGCTTGTTAGATAGACGAGTTTCATTTTAGGTTACTTTCCCATTTTTCTGAGACATTTTTCCAAAAAAAACTGAAAAAAAGTTTTTCTTATGTTCCCTGAAATATCCCTGGAGCTGGAAGAATCCTTCGAAAAATGTTTCGAAGACTTCCGTGGGAAATGGGTTCGATGTTTTCAGGTATGTTTGGAGAAATTTCAAGAAAAAAAAAAAGAAAATCTGAACGAAAATTTTGTAAGGAATTCGTGGGATTATTCCTAAAACCATCTCTCAACAAATTACTGGTTTGATTATTAAAGATTTTTCAAACAGGAATCTTTGAGAAATGGTGGGGGAATTGATAGATGCAACAGTAGATAAATCCCTGGAGGACTTTCTTGTGAAAAATCTGCAGGACAGTTTGTAGGAATTCATTATGGAATCTTTTAGGTAGTTTTGTAGTTATCTTTGGAAAATTTTCATAATGTCATCCGAATTATTTTTGGTTTATGTTGAAAAATCAGTAAATGAACTCGTGATGAAATTTGTGGTATAATATCTAAACGAAATTTTAAGTAAATACTGAATAAGTTTTGATGATTTCCCATAGACAATTATGATTAGATATAATAATACGAGCAGTAATACTTGTACAATTATGTAGAATTCCAAAAAAAATTGAAATATTTTTAGGGAATTGTCTGGTCAGATTCTGTGGGACTCTAATAGGTTTATCTTTGTTTTCTTGGTTCCTGTTTGGTCTCTTTTTGTTGTTGTTTAGTTTCATTTTTGAAATCAAGAAGCCTCAAAAGTTCCTATTTTCAGTTGCTACCAATATTGCAATTGTGTCTTCGGCAAAGTTGTATATAATTTCATAACTTGAAAACTTGTCGAACATACTTAAGTTATGAAATATGGGTCATATATTGTTATAACCCCTTAAAACAGTTTGTCTTGTAAAATTTTTGTTTGAATATTTTTTTTATACTTTTTTCATTCTACAAAGTTGTTTCAATCGATGAATTTCTCGAAATGATTATAAATGTATCCTTTATATTTTCAGAGTTTTGTGATATTTTACGCTGGAAATCGACTATTTTACATTCGTTCACCATTAACAGGGGCAAAATGTGGCAACATGTTTGCTTGCATTTAAGAAAGTAAGTCAATAGCTATCGAATCAAGCAAAACTTAAACTGGGCATTGCATCGTCATTGAAATTGCAATTGGACAATGAAGTGGAGTACTTATCGGAGTCAGGACAAAGAATGTTAGTTGTCCGGGAGTAATACTTTTTCCATCAACAGCTGCAATTGATTTGACGCTCCCTTCTTCTAACAAACCATCCCATGGAAAGCTCGACTAGTACTGCGAAATCCAATACTCAATCTTTTGGATCATACTGTTGGAAGGATATTTTTTTCCCGTTGGCTTTGCGTAAGTATCTCTGCTTACGGGTACACCACCCCGCTTTTGGCCCTTCATACAGCGGTATGTTAAATTCAGATTGGTAATGAAATTTGACCTTACTTTGAGTGAAACTGCAAGCAGAGCAAGACTCAAGCTAGGATGGTGGCTACTATCATACTTACATACGGTTGATGGACAAAAGGTCGAAACACAAAACGTCGTAAGGACAAATGGTCCTTTTGACTTTTTGTCTTTCGATCTATTGTCATAGAGTGTCGTGCACAAAAATGACCCATATCTCTTAAACTTCAATAGATATGGCTAAATAATTTTCAGCGAATTTTCATTTATATCACAGATCAGCAAAACAATTTCGATAACAAATTTCTGCCTCAAGAAGCACTGTGCATTGACTGAAATTCCAATATTTTGCAAAACTAACACAGCAAGTAATCCTGGCAGATCATCTCCTTCGACCCCGGCAGGAGCTCTAAAACGACAAACGATAATCGGCTTTCGGGGGTCCCTCCCAGAAAGACGCGCAGAAGCACACAGTGTTTATTTTTCCTACGGATAAACCCATTTTCAATCGGCACCGGTCGAACTCTAGGAGGGTTGCCGATCCTCAAGAGTGCTAATGCAAATGAGCACACCTGAACCAAGGCAAGTACTGATGTATTTGAATGACAAAGCCTAGCGTAGAAGAAAACTGCCAGGAAATCCCATCTGTTCCCCAGTACCGTACGAAATCGTCGCTGATCTTAAATTAGTTCTTTCTGTGAGGTTTTTGTTTCGATCTTGATGGATGCTGATTCTTCGTTAAAGTCCGGCTGCAGATGGCCGTAATTGAATTTTTTGAATGGAGATTTAAAGGGATGAGTCGGTTAAAAAATTAATTGAAATCGGACTTAGGGATATTTAATTTTTAAAGTTCCACAAAATTGTGGGTGGGTTTTCAAACAGAAGAAGTCAAGTTGTTGACGAAAGTTTACTGAAAAAAGATCGTAACTGTGAGCTGAGCAAAGCTGGTTTTAAATTAATGTTGACACATTGTTAACGTTAACATTCAAATCTCAAAACTCAAGGCAATTTATAGAGGAATTGCATAGTGTACAGGGTAAGAATTTTGTGCCAATTTTTAGACTTCCCAACAAGATAAGCCACGAAATGACAGCCGAGTCTATGAGTATCAAATAAATTTGTAACATCGACTCAAAACATCCTGTTGGACTTGAATAATCAATGAAAAACTAGAAAAAGTAGTAATGAAAAAGTTCAGTAACAGCGCCACCATCGATCTGCAACTCACAAAATTAATGTCTATTATTAAACTGGTTTGAATCTACTGAGTTTCCGAGAAAAATCATTCAAAGAACTTGTGTTGCAGGATTTGTGCATTTCTTCTCCTTTTGGTAAAGGATTCCTACTTCAATCTCTATCGCGATTTATGCAATACAATTCTTTTAGTACCAAAATAATTCTAAATAGATTCTAAAAAGATATCTACCATGATACATAGCAAAAAAAAAAATATTGTTTTTGTTGTGCGAAGGGTTTTAACATGATTTTTTAGATTGAATTCGTCGGTTTTGCCGATCTTGACATTTTTTTTCCAATCGATTCAATGAATCTCCAAATTTTGAATTAATGTCAACGGAAATACCGAACTCATTAATGCCAACCATAACCAAGAACGTGACAAAATTTCATCCAGTTAAACGACAACCGATCGCATAACAGAACATGTCCGAAACAATTGCGAAACACATGTGCAACGACGACAATCACTCCGACAAAAACAACAAAACAAAGCTAAGACTTAAAAGCCAATCCCATGTTCGATGGAGCGCAAAAAATAGGCCATGGCCAAGGCAAGTCCTCGCCGCGGGATGCCGTCCGATACGGAGAGTTCGAACTTCCAGCATCTCTTCATTGCCTCTTATTGCCATTGCCCAGAACTAGCAGCAGATATCATATGCGGAGATGTGAGATTATAAAAACAACAAACTTCCATTGCCGTCGTCGAAATTGCAAACACATGTAATCCATATGACTGGCGTGGCCGATGGCTTTGCTACAAGTTGCCTGGCGTCGTACCCACATAGGAGTAACAGGACCAAATTCTTGACCGTAAGTCGAAGTATTTCTTGGGGATTCCAACGTGCCTTTCAGTACTTAATTACTTATTTGGCTTTACATCAATTATCTTGATAAAGCCTCGCCAACAATATTTCGCCAATTCACTCGATTCATGGCCTCTTCTCTCCACCCTCGACTGCAACCAACGCTCTCCAGGTCCTGGTGCACCTGGTCAATCCACCTAGCTCGCTGCGCCCCACGCCTTCTTGTTCCGACCGGATTCGTAGCGATCACCATCTTTACAGGGTTGTTGTCATCCATTCTTGCAACATGCCCTGCCCAGCGTATCCTTCCAGCTTTAGCTACCTTCACGATACTGGGTTCGTCATAGAGTTGAGCGAGCTCGTGGTTCATCCTTCGCCGCCACACGCCGTTCTCCTGCACGCCGCCGAAGATCGTCCTTAGCACTCGGCGTTCGAAAACCCCAAGAGCTTGCAAGTCCTCCTCGAGCATCGTCCACGTCTCATGCCCATAGAGGACTACCGGTCTTATGAGCGTTTTGTACATCGTGCATTTGGTGCGGGTGTGAATCTTTTCTCGACCGCAGTTTCTTCTGGAGACCATAGTAGGCACGACTTCCGCTGATGATGCGCCTTCGTATTTCCCGACTAACATAGTTGTCAGCCGTCAGCAAGGATCCGAGGTAGACGAACTCGTCCACCACCTCGAAGGTATCCCCGTCTATCGTAACACTGCTTCCTAGGCGGGCCCTGTCGCGCTCAGTCCCGTCTACCAGCATGTACTTTGTTTTCGACGCATTCACCATTAGTCCGACTCTTGTTGCTTCGCGTTTAAGGCCGGTGAACAAATCTGCCACCGTTTCAAATTTTCTCCCAATAATATCTATGTCGTCCGCGAAGCAAACAAATTGTGCGGATCTCGTGAAAATCGTGCCTCGACTGTTAAGTCCGGCTCTCCGCATGTCACCTTCAAGCGCAATATTGAACAACAGGCATGAAAGTCCGTCGCCCTGTCGTAGTCCCTGCCGAGACTCGAACGAACTGGAGTGTTCGCCCGAAATCTTCATGCAGTTTTGCACAACTTCCATCGTTGCTCTGATCAATCTTGTGAGCTTCCCGGGAAAGCTGTACTCGTCCATGATCTTCCATAGCTCTACACGGTCAATACTATCGTATGCCGCCTTGAAATCGATGAACAGATGGTGCGTAGGGACCTGGTACTCACGGCATTTCTGGAGGATTTGCCGCACGGAAAAGATCTGGTCCGTTGTCGAGCGGCCGTCGATGAAACCTGCTTGATAACTTCCCACGAACTCGTTTGCTATAGGTGATAGACGACGGAAGAGAATCTGGGATAGCACTTTGTAGGCGGCGTTTAGGATGGTGATTGCACGATAATTTTCACACTCCAGTTTGTCGCCCTTTTTGTAGATAGAGCATATATGAAATTTGCACGCGTCCTTGATGATTATTGCTAATTCATCTCACAATTTCGAATCAAAGAAAATCAGTTGGTTTTGCACTGAACAGCTGAAAAAGTATCAGCATACGTTATGTATGTTAGCGCGTCATACTTTTTCAAGTCAATATAAACTATCAAGACTGAGTATTATCACTTTAAAATGCAAGCTGAATAGTCATCATTGTTGCCAAAACGAATGATGGGCTACTTAGACTTAATCTCCTGATTCCTGTTCTAATTATTTTTATATTTGTAATTGCATATATTCTTTTTTCAAGCATGAGGTCTCTAGAGTTCCCATTCTTAAAGTTCATTTATTTTAGTAATTTATTTTAGCAGTCATGATGACTTTGCAGCTCACTATTTCGAAAGAAATAGGATTATTTAGTCAAACAAATACTTTCCGTAAATATAACACCTATATCAACACTTCCCATACTATGGAGGCATATCCAACGATAGATTTTTACAAGAATACTGGATGAAAGTCATCTTAGAATTTCTTAGGGGTCATGCATGAATAATGTCACGCCTCAAGGGAGGTCAGGCATAGTGTGAAAAGTCTTAACACATTTTTGAAGGGGGTCGAATAAGTTCAATTTTAGCGGGAGTTAATTTACGTACCATCCCTTAAGTCCCTTAAGTAACGTAATCCTGATGACAGTCCAGTATTAAAGATGCTAAGTTTAGCTAAAGCTCTTTACTTCCTAGTTTCAAGGATATAATAATAGTAATGAAGTCTAGAGCATACTACAGTCGACTCTCCACGTCTCGATGTTCTACATCTCGATATCTCTCCATATGTCGATGATTTCAAGTCCCTTCAGTCTGCATACATTTCACTCTCCATATCTCGATATTTTCCTTATCTCGATATCTTCATATCTCGATGTGTCTTAAGTCAGTTTTTTCTGCTTTCAGTAAATCCTGGTATGAAACTCTACAGATCCCAGAAAAATCAGAAGCTCTTACGGGATTAATTCTCCAAGAATATCTGACCAACCAATGCACTGTTTTTTTTTCGTCGATTTCATGCGCTTTTTGAATAGCTTCCAAACCGTTGATTTTACCGATAAAGTTTGTTCGGAGAAGTTTCTTGGTATATTAAAGCGCATCTTCTGATGAAAAAAGTTTTGTGATCAATCCACCAAGCAGTCAGATAGAAAATAGTTATTTATGCAACAAGTTGCAAAATGATGATTTTTTCAGCACGAGTCGTACATATATCCAACGAGGCTCGCCGAGTTGGATAAATACGACGAGTGCTGAAAAAATCGAGTTTTGCAACGAGTTGAATACAACATTTTTTGCAATTACGAAAAATGCCATTTGAATAGGATTGATCACAAATGTAAATATTACAAGAAACCCCAAGTGGACGTCCATGCGTAGCATAGGCTCAATACTTTTCAATCAGGTAGGCTGTGAAACACACACTGTAGAAAACTGTCACAAATTTTCACGTTCCCAATTATACTGATCGAAATTCCCATGGAACGACAGACCAGGTGAGTTGCCACGAGTAATTTCTAATTATTTTGTTGCTATTAATGCCTACGCAAACTGTAGTATGAAACATCGAGTTTACTTATAAGTCAAAAAGCTGACTCTACAGCAACTTTCTCTACGCCCGCTGAACGTTCCGCTTCCAGATAGATCTGTCCTGAGTCGAATCCGGACCTCCCAATGGTATAAAATCGGTAGCTGTGGCAAGTTATAGAGAAATTCTTAGACACTATATGGATGGCGTTTGAAGAGACTCAGATATTTGGTAATAGTACTGAAAAGTGCTACTTTTCAGCACCGAAAAGAGTGCTGAAAAGTAGCACTTTTCAGTACTGATTCTTCTGATAGGAAAAGTAGGCATAATTGTCGTTCATCTTCTCGTTGAAAAGTAGGATGTTTTGAAACGGAAGTGCAAAAACTATTTGTTCAAAACATTTAAATAGACATATGGTGTCTTCGGCAAAGTTGTTTTACTGAACATATCATCACGCTATCTTTTGAAGTAACAAAGTTATTCATGAAATACTCTTTTTTCAAAGGGTGGTTCAGGCCCCTATAACTGCCTTCGGCGCAAAATGGCGCAGACAACTCTTATAAATCATGTAAGTACCATATCTTCCCTTTCGGCAGATGATAAAAGCATTTGTCTATTTAACCGTTCGATGACCCTGGAGGGATCGATTCTGCTTTTCGTATAATTTTGAGCAGAAAAACCGACTGTGTTATCCTAGGGCATAGCTTCCCAAACTTTTTGGTTGCGCGACCCACCTATCCAACAAGCGTATTCTTTGCGACCCACCAGTGAAAAATTGTACAGAAACAAGTTTTGTACTGAAGCTTCTGAGGTCACTTATTACTATGATGGGAATGAGATTTGATCACAATATCACAATACCACACGTAATTGACATTGACATGCACTATGTTTGATTAAAGAAACAGTGAATAAAATCATTTATTTTACTTTTGTACTTGCAACTGCTCGTTACAAGATTTCTGTCTCAATATAGAAAATTCTTTTAACAACACTAAGGATTGATTGAATGTCTCGACATCAATCAAATTTCCAAATAGAACTGATTATATTCTAGCATTTTTTTTTTTTTTTCAATTAAGTCACACCTCCATGAGTCGATGTTCCATTGCTCAATATTGACTCACGGAACCACACGGAATCAATATTTCGATTATAATCGAAGTTGCATGCACCACCAATAACTATTCGACCTTGAAAGTTTGCTTCACATACTGAAAGTTTGAAAATATTTTGTTGGAGAAAATGGAATACTTTCAAGTTTAAGGATTGTTTTACAAACTCAATCCAAGAAAAGACAATTTCGCAGCTAAAATTGTAGGTATGTGAATTTTTTTTCGACAGAATATTTTTTATCCTTCTAACCACAAAATCTTAGACCGAATGCTGAACGTCTTCGTAGAAATATCGGAGAAGCATGCAGGTTTGATGATAATAGAGATTTTGAAACCGTGAACTATATTGAAAATTAAAAAAAACCTGAGTACTATAATGTTCATCACATTCGATATTTCCATGGGCCAATATTCTCTTCGACTCATGGAAGTTCGAGTATGGCTTATTGACTGTTTAACGAGAAACTTGCGACGATCGACGCTCCTCCATAATTCATATAGCGGTGGGTATTAGAACTAAGTTGGAGGTGATGATTTCGCATTTTGGAGGTTAAAATCACCTCCAAACACTAGCGATTTTGCGGTGGGATGTTGACGTTTGATCACGAATTAAGAAAGAACAATTAAAGAAGGCTGTATTGGCGACGTTCTTCTCAGCCTCAGACCTTAACCTTAGAATAATATAGATAGTGCCAACTGACTGAATTCCTGATCATTGGAAAAAACTTGTTTTGTCATAAAGTAAGAATTTAAGTTTAAGGAAACATAGAAAAAAACTTTGGAAATAAATTCGTACTTTGGAATTTTTTCGCGACCCACCAAAGACTAGCTCACGACCCCCCTGGGGTCGTCAATAGGCGTGATTTTTTTTACGCGTTTCGTTATTTTATACAATCCGATGACCCTGGAGGGATCGGTTTTGCTTTTTACTGGTTATTGAGCAAAAATATGACTGCACAATCGACAAGCATTTCGCGAAATACTATTTATACGATAAATAAGCTATTGTTTTCTCTTTTGATTGCCGGCATTCAAAAGATTAATTTGAAAACGCTTAAACAACAAATATTTATGGTCTATCGCCAGCTTTCTAGGCGAATCCTGACAATATACCTTCCCCAACCTCCAACTCCGTAGCACTTATGAGGGTGTCGCTGAGTCGGTGGCCTCTCATTAAGTAAGTGCTACATCAACATTTCCTTCCCCTATCCCAAGTTACGGTAAAGATGGGCGTGGCCGGGAATAGCGATATTCATGCTTTTAGTATTCTTGTTTATGATTTGAACAAGGTATACTCCCCTGCCTTGTTCTTGAAAGTAGTCAGGATGAGATTATTAAAAAGAAACATGAATGTTGCTAGTATCCAATCTACGAAGTATACCGTAACTACGCTAACGCTAACGCTAACGCTAACGCTTTTTGTAGATAGAGCATATAACGCCTTGCTTCCACTCCTCCGGTAGTTGTTCCGTTTCCCAGATTCTGACTATCAGCCGATGCAGACAAGCGGCCAACCGGTCCGGGCCCATCTTGATGAGTCCGGCTCCGATACCATCCTTGCCAGCAACCTTGTTGTTCTTGAGCTGTTGAATGGCATCCTTAACTTCCTCCATCGTGGGAGCTGGTTGATTTCCACTGTCCGCTGTGCTGACGTAGCCATCGCCTTCGCTGTCCTGACCTTCTGTGCCTGTGTTCTCTGCGCCATTTAGGTGTTCATCGTAGTGCTGCTTCCACCTTTTAATCACCTCGCGTCCGTCCGTCAAGATGCTCCCATCCTTATCCCGGCACATCTCAGCTCGCGGCACGAAGCTTTTGCGGGATGTGTTGAGCTTCTGATAGAACTTCCGCGTTTCTTGAGAACGGTACAGCCACTCCATCTCTTGACATTCCACCTCTTCCAAGCGGCGTTTTTTGTTCCGGAATAGGCGGGTTCTTCTCCTCTAAATCCACCTGGCACTCCTCGTCGAACCAATCGTTTCTTGAGCTCCGTTCCACATATCCGACAATGCTTTCGGCAGCGTCGTTAATGGCTGCTCGAGCTCACTCTCATACGCGTAGCAGCGCGTACGCATTGGCGACATCCAGTTGTTTCAGCCGCTCGAGATTGTACCGGGGCGGGCGTCGGTACCGTACATCATTGATGATTGATAGTTTTGGGCGCAGTTTCACCATCACCAAGTAGTGGTCGGAGTCAATGTTAGCGCCACGATAGTTTCTGTGCTCCAATGCTCCTGTCCAGCACACCTCCTGCAGCGCTACGATGTCGAAACCGCGGGTCTTCAGTACATCGGAGAGTATGCGAGTACTTCCAATGAAGTTGAGAGATCTGCAGTTCCACGTCCGTATTCTCTCGTTGACGTTCCTGTGCTGATGTGTTTTTACGGTTGGCTTGCAGGGCCTGACACCAACCCCCTAGATTTCTGGAAATTCCCCCTAAATGTTTGGAGGACCATAGTGCACAGTTTAGCTTAGAGTTCTTCTCTGGCACTCGGACGATGATCAGCCGCCCCTGACATGGGGAACAGACGCTGTTGTGAGCCGCTCCTAACATGGACTGCAGACGCTCAAGGTTCAGAAGCAAAAGTAAAAGCAAACCTCCCCTTCCCTGTCAGCATACGACCTAAGTTCTAGAGATGGTCGGGTTTCACATTTTTCAAACCCGAACCCGACCCGTACCCGACTTGTTTTATTTCTTCAAACCCGGACCCGACCCGAACCCGAGACAATAATTGAAAAGCAAACCCGGACCCGACCCGAACCCGAAAGTTTTTCGCTGTGTAAACCCGAACCCGACCCGAAACCCGAAATTTTTTTGTAAGAAAACCCCGAATAAAACCCGAGTTTGAAAAGATGGTCAATTTATCGTTTCTGATGCATAGGGAAGCTTTTAGGTTGTTACTCTGTTCACAATTCTCACCAAACCTGACCTAAACCCGACTCAAACCCGACTTTTTGTAAGCCCGAACCCGACCCGTACCCGATAATTTTGTAGCCTTCAAACCCGACCCGAACCCGAACCCGAAAAATTTCAAATTTTCAAACCCGAACCCGACCCGAACCCGTCGGGTTCGGGTTCGGGTCGGGTTTCGGGTTTGAAAACCCGAGACCCGACCATCTCTGTAAGTTCCCACCGGGGTTGGTTACCCGATCTTCCCCAAGGTTACTCGTACCCCGGCCAGTACCGTGAGGAGATAGGGATAGGAGTTGCTGGGCAAGAGGCTAAGGATCGCACAGAGAGGTCTATTATATTCCTTCAGGTACGCGAGATACCAAAGGTACCATTTACCAACCAAACTCCATCAACTAGTCCAATGGAATTTATCGGGGCGCATAATGGGTAGGAGTACCGGTTTTGGCAATCCCAAGAGAAAGTTTTTTTTAGAAAATAGATGGAAAGCCCTGTATGTATTGTCACTATTTGCAAGAAAAAAGTCACTTTTTGAGTAAACTGTTCACCAGTGTTAGAAAGTGGCGATCATGTCTGCCGAAACGTAACCAAAACAAAACCGCTGCCGTACTCGCGAGTAAACGAAGCTAAATTGATTCGTGAACGCGTTCATAACTGTCTAGAGTCGATTCCGAATTGAAAAAAAAGCTATTTTCGAGACTTCTGGTTTTCAAGGTTGTTTGACCACACACTTTTAGTTTACTGTAGAATTTGGGTATACACAGTACGAACGAAACCTGTAAAATTATAGCGAGTCGAATGTAACAAAAGGACTCCATCATATATGATAGAAGATTATGTGCAATCTTAAAATTACATTTCTGCTGGTTTCGAAAGTGAGCTATAAATAGCTTCCAAACAAGAATATATATTAAAAAAGATATAGTCGGGATATGAACTCGCAACCTCTGGAGCATTAGCAGCACGCCCGAGCTCTCTCGGCTGTCTCATCACCCTGGCATGTGGCTGACAAAAGTTGAACTCGTTCTGCGTCAAATGAGTGTATCATAGAATCGCTTCGACGGTTTCATCGAGAAGTGATTGAAAGAACAGTCAACAATGCGGAGCATTCTCTCAGTCGCGTGATTGTTGAGCGTGGCTGGATTTGTTTTGTGGCAGATTCATGTAAATTTCTAGCGGATTTATCTGAAATATAGTTGGAAGGGCCTTGATTGGTTGACAGATGGTCATATTTGCTTCAGCTGTTGGCTAACGCTTGTAATTTTCAAATGCCTGCCACAATTTTCCGTCGATGTCCAAATTGCGTGTTGTTTAATATCCACAAATTTTTGCTGTGTACAATTGATGTGTCTGTCTGTGGTCGGTTATTCGCGAGTAAATGTTCGCGAACTTTTTACTATTTCTTTTGGTATGTTCATCCTAGCAGCAGGCAGGTGCAAACTTCATCACAGCAAGCTTGTTTACGAGTCTGTCATGTATGTTGGTTGTGTTAGTTTACAGTCGTGATGTGAACATTGACACCATTGCTGGTCTATTTTATGTAATACATGTTATATTAATTGCTTATGGGATCTCTACACGCAGCGAACTGGACTATCGAATTTCATACATTTTGCCTTATGAAATGTGGAATGATTATTGCAATACGAACGCTTTATGTATCGTTTTAGCATCGCTCCTCATCAAGGCGTCGATAGGCGCGTGGTGTACGCTCGGGCCTATCGATCGCAAGGTTCTTGGTTCGATTCCAGGTTGCTGCGAACACGTTTTTTGTTTTCAAATTCTGGTTTCATACGGCAAATTTATGAATTTCAATCCGATTTCTTGTGATCCAGAGATTTCTCTGGAGTTTGAACTAAAAATATAAATAAATTTCGTTATAAATCCTTTTTGAACTTTCACCACAAAATCAACTAGAAAGAACCAGAAATTTAGATAGAAATTCGATCAAATGAGTCAAGAATTCTTCCAGTGAATCCTTTCGTTTTTTTATTTGATGCTGGCAGCAATTCTACTCATCGACATTTTTTAAGAATTCCGTCAAAAACTGTTTGGAATTGTACACTGTCTGAAAAAAAATTCAAAAGACATAAGGAAATAAATTTATTATAGGGTAAATTACCAAAAAAAAAACTGAACAGGTAGCCAGCTATTGCACTGTACATGCCTTCAGGCTAATGTGTGAGCGAAAATTGGTTGGAAAGTTACAACAATTAATCAGATGACCATTCTTTCTTCAGATCTTTTTCGAGATTTCAAAGAATTCTCTATCAACTTGAATCCGAGAGGATTGTTATCTATGCTTAGCTTAATTTGCTCCTTGGGAAACGAGAAGAGAGATCTCCATTGTTTTATATTTTAGTCACACTATTGTCGTTATGATTCATGTTTTGTTTTATAATTTGGTGACCCCATTCCTGGAATAGAGCTATTTATAATTATAATTTTCAAGAATTATTGATGTCTTGTTCCCGATCAGGGTGTCGACTACTTGGAAAAACCTGGAAAGTCAGGGAATGTCAGGAATTCATTTTTTGCTCTGGAAAGTCAGGGAATTTCACTTGAGGTCAGGGAAAAATATCAATAATACAAAATCGAACGAGTTGATTGTCTGCAAAGCTATTGATTAGGCCAAGTCAGTAATACAAAAGTTAATAATTATGATGTTTACATTCAATACGATATACGGAACATTGGGTAATCAATCTTTCAAAACAGTAGTTCACTATTGACAAAATGCTATTATGCATAATAGAGTAACCTGTACTTTACTGCCCATAAAAGCATAACTGTCCCATATGGATTTCCTCCAAAAATTTTTTTTTGGCGGGCTACACATATTTGTATGTATATTTTCATATGCACATATAAAATTGAACAGTTTGTTCGAAAACACTGCGAAAAAAATCCAAACTAATGCTGTCCCATATTGAAAAATAAAGGCATAACAGTCTCTATATAGATCAGCCTGCAAAAAGTATAATTATTCTTTAGTAAAAATTATCTGCGATGTAAATTTATCGCGAGCACATTTTGATTGACATTTAGCATCATTCATACATTCAATTCATTCCATTTTATAATGTAGAAAATCTTATATATCTAACCTAAAAACAGTAGTGTCTTACTTAATATTGTAACTTGGTTCAAAACTGCGCCCTTTACTTTGCACAAAGCAGAACAAAATCTAAATTTATTGTATTTCATTTTCAATATTGATGATTAAATTGTTTCTAATTATTTGAATTTCCGTTGCATAAACAATGGAGCTGAAACAGTTGTAGCGCGAGAAGCACATCTCTTCAGCCAGACCATGGTGAAGGTGGTAAGAATGAATATAAGTCCGGACAAGGATCTACTCGGGTTAAACATTTTCTTGCTTTCGCAGGGCAAAGTATCGTATCACTCGTTATAAAAATGTGAAAATAATTCATTGGCAAAGCAAACTCTCAGATTGAAAAACTATCACAACAAGAAACTCACAGCATTAAAAAACCTGGACGCATTTAAATGAGCAGGAACGGATGGCATTGGACCCGTATTCTTTAAGAATCGTTCGAAAGCGCTTACCGTTCCCCTAAAACGTCTTTTCAACATGTTTCTAAATAGAAATAGAATAATGGAAAATTCCAAGAAGCTTGAAAATACTCATATTTGGTGCCTGTTTTTCAACCAGGCACGAAATCTGACATACGGAACTATCGCAGAATTGCCAATATCTTTTGAAAACATGTAACAGCTCCAATTGAAGTATTTTTAGGTTATCAAGTAGTGCAGAAGTGTAAAGTTGTAAGGGATTTGGGCGTAATCTTAGACTCAAAACTCACTTTTGTAGAACATAAAAATTTCATAATTAACGAAGCAATGCTTGGCTCCATTAAGAGATTCAGCAACAATTTGCATGGCGCTTATACTATTAAAATATTGCATTACATAATTCTGAGATTCTGCCGCCTAGTATGGAATCCGAACCATATCATACACGAAGACGCATAGAATAAGTACAGAAGCAATTCCTTTTAGATCATCTTCGGAAATTGAATGGGACTGAAGAATAATAAAAATAAGAAGAATAATTAACAATTGAGTTAGGTTTTTTTCCAATGGTTGTAATGTACCAGTAGATTGGACTATGGAAAAAACGCAAATTTTTCGATAAAAACGGCATGTGTTATTTTTGATGGATAGATCGCCTCTAGTTTAGTCGATTTGCCAAATTTCAGCTTTTCATTCTATCAAAAAGTCATATAAATAATTAAGTTTACGCAAAAAATTTGCTCCCTTGCACCAATAGTTGCCGTCGTGTTCCAGTAGTGGATCAACGGATGGAAGCAGTTTTAAAATGGATGTATAAAAATGAATAAAAGTCCCAGAGATGATCTTTATGCTTCATTCGAAAGATATTAGTTGCTGTTCCGAGGAAAAAATGTTAACCCTACTTAAAAATTTACCATTTTGATTGAAATTACTTGTATCATTCTCGATCGTCTACTACTAAAGCACTAGCGCAACTACTGGAACACGTGTACCAATAGTGGCTCAAGGTATTTTATGTTGAAAATATAGGTTTTTCACTCTTTCTATATTTTTCCCATATAGTAGAGGTTGAAATCTTTCTGTTGACGTCAAAAGATCTCTGTTAAGGCTTTTCGTTATTTTGTTATGATTTTTTATAGCTTAGGTAGTCTACTAATGGCACCGGCACCCTATATAGGTATTATTCCGTACAAAAAATCCGTGTAAAATTAGCCACTTCCATCAGGGTACCTCGAACCTACTATACAGTAGTCATGACAGCCGGAGGTTCTTGAAGTACTTTCTGAAGCATCATCTTTTAAAATCTTTATATTTGATACCCATTTTGACGTAATTCAGACATGTTTTTAATTGGCCACATCCCCTGGGGCTCCTGGATACTGCTATAGAGTGGTCATGGCAGTCGGTGGATCTGGAAATGCTTCCGGAATTATCACCTTTAAAAATCTTGATGTTTGATGTCCATATTGATATGGTGCAGAACATGTACCTAATTTGCCACTTCTCCCAGGGCACCTGGAACCTACTATAGAATGATCAATTCGTCTAATGGATTTTAATATGCTGCCGGAAGCATCATCTTGAAGTTTCAATGTCACTTGGATATAGCTCCGGACAGAATATACAACACATGATTGGAAATAGAAACATGACTGACCATATTTTCCGGAACCAGTTCTAGTAACTACATAAATGGTTATATTTCTGAAGATTTTCAATTTCTAGTCTCTAGAAAAATTGTACACATTCATACAACTTCACCCCGCACAAAAATATAAGTGACAGAAAAATGCCATTTGAACATGACCTCGGAGAATCCAGAACATCTCCGGTGTCCGGTGGCCAATATGCAGGGCCAAGTAAGTTCCTGAAACAAGACCGAATTTTCCGTGGACTGCTTCCAGATGCATTGCATTTCATCCACTTTTCATAAAGTTATGAGCATTTGAAATTAGGCAAAATTTTGCTCATCGTTCTGAGCAGGCGGTGAGTCTGATATGGCTTTATTTCTGTTGCATTGCAATAAAATAAAGGCAAAAGAGAACTTTCTTCATTTTTATGCTCTAATAATTATATTTCCGTGAGAAACTACTCAAATATATATCTGAACGCTTAGTATTGAACACGATGATGTTCTGTTGGGCATTTATACTGGCATTGTCGACGCTAAATTAGCGTTTCTCTGACGACAAAATATTTAACTTCATCGATCGATTTCTCGTTCGATAGCAATTCAATATGGGACAGTTATGCTTTTATGGGCAGTTTACTGCCTCCTCAGAATTAAAATTTTCTAAAATAAAAAGCATCAACATCAACAGCGCTCTTCGAAGTTGGCATGGATTGCATTAAAAATAGTTTGTTCTAAAGTTTCCTAGATAAACTAGTTGCCTAGTTTCGCGCATTCTTGTATTTATGTGAAGATGAATAAAAGTCGTATCTCAAAATTTACAGAGCATAATCATGGTGAATCAATCATTTATTGAAAAAATTGGCTGGTTACTCGCTGGTGATCAATTATTGATAAATTTTTCGGCTATGAACTGTTTGGTTTTCTGGATTTGTGCTCCTGATAATGAAACATTTTTTCGGTTGAATGTTTTAGACAATTTCACTCTTGTTATATTTGATGTGAAATTGCAGCATGAGATACATGAGAAAACAATATAAAAAATCTAAAATTGTGTCAAAAACATTTGTTTTTCAGATATGATCTTGTTCATACATTTCCTGATTTTCCAGGTTTTTATTTTCTGAAAACAGTTTGCTCAGATAATACCGCCCTTCTTCACGATTTTTATCAGGAGCTTTCGTATAGATATGCCCAATTTGTTCTAAGAATATACCCACGATATTTTCTAGAAATTCTTAAAATGCCTCTCAAAACTCCTCGATTTGTATTTGGTAAATCAGAACATAATTGAAAGGCAGATTTTTTTTTAAATAATTTGGTCGATAATCTTTTGACATTTTGTGAAATTTCGTGGAGATACTCATAAAAGAATTCCTAGAGGAGTTCATCGGAGACACAAAAAATACAAGAGAAAAATCAGTAAACTTATTTGGGTGTATTATACGAGTGGCGAGAGGTGAGAATTGTCGGTCTCGTATAGCGAGGTGACTCTCCATTTGATTTACACGGCGAGTCACTTCACTCGAGTCGAGAACTGTCACCTCGCTATACGAGACCGTCAATTGTCTCCTCAAGCCACTCATAGAATAAGCTCAATCATAGGCGCATTATTCAATCCCTGAATGCATTCCGTTAAGATGATTATGAAACGAAGCCAAACTTCAGGAGTGGTCTCGAGTACCAAACAGCGCTTTGTGCTGAAAATTCGATCGTTTGATTATCACCAGAATGCAATCAATCCATCAAATTTTCAACACGAACGGTTATCAGGTTCTCTAGATCTTTGAATTGGAAAATTCGAAGTTTGGCTTCGAAAATTCGAAGTTTGGCCTTGAGAATATTTAAAAAAAATCCTCGGGGAGATAACCTAAGCGTAATTCATATCAGGATCCTAAAATATTAAATCAAATAAATAACCTGTAACGAATAATCATGGAAACATACTGAAAGTATTAAAAAAAATATATATATTGGGAAAAAAACTATGTAATAATTACATAGGAATTATTCCTAAAAAATATCTTTAGAAGTATTCCTGAAATAATTCTATTCTATTCTTGGAGAAATTCATACTGAAAGAAATTCTCTAACATTTTTTAGAGAGCTCCTCATATCCAGCATGGTCCGCTTCTAGAAGAAATCATAGAAGAATTCATGATTCAGAAGTATTAAAGAAATATCTGCAATAACAGGGTGTCTACTACCTGGAAAAACCTGGAAAACCTGGAATTATCAGGGAATTTTATTCAACCTGGAAAAACCCTGGAATTCTCAGGGAATTGCGATCACAATTAGAGAAATTATTTTGAGTCTGTAATTTATGATAAAATATGTTCAAGACAAAGAATGTTGGCATCAAAACCCAGAGCTAACTACTATTTGCTGAAAAGTTATCTGGAATTGAAAAAAATTCGGCTGCGCCGCTTTCAAACCACTATTTCAGCTGTTCAGTAAGGATCTTTTTGATTATGAAATTTTATCGACTTACCAAAACATGATATATTTTTTTAAATATCTATATATTTGATCAGTAAAGGATTCTCATTTGTAGGATTGGTAGCAGGTTTGTTTTTGGAAACTTGGTCTCTATATTAATGCAAGTCTTTATTTGTGATGAAAGGTCTCAGCAGTCTTTATTTTATTCGAAAGGGTCTCTAAAGTCCCTTTCTTCCTTATTTTGCTTGAAGTGCAAAATTTCATCTCATATTTCTCGAGAAAATCTTCAGGAATTATCCTAGTGATTTTTTCAGAGATTTCATCTGGAAAACTTTCAGGTACTAGTACAGGGTTCTCTCCAGAAATTCTTCAAGAGATTCCTTATCAATTATTCTAGCAATTTTTCAAAGGATGCTTAAAGTATTTCTCCAGAATTTGCTTTAGCACTACTACTTCCAGTATTTTTCACTTGAGCATTTCAACATTACTACCTCCAGTAATTTTCTCATGGGTTCATTGAACAATTTTGCAAAGACTAGCTTAGGAGTTCCTATTTCACTCTCTCTAGTTTTCTCTAGTTGTTGCTCTAAAAAATCTTCCAAAGTTTTCCACATATCTTCCAAGAAAACCCGCCAAGGTCAACAAGAGATTTTGATAAAATTCGTTTAAGGATTTTTTTTTCAAGGAACCCGACAAGAACTGCTATGCTATTTCATTCACGGTTACTGTAAAGAATTACTTCAAAAATTCCACAAGGTGTTATTCGAGTAAATTATTGAGTTTCTCTACAAATTTTCTTGGAAAACAGGATAACTGCAGTTCTTTCAAACATTAGTCAACAAATCTGTTGGAATCTCCAAAAGGTGATTAAATGTACCATACCAGATAACACTACAGCAATTTTGCCAAGAAATCCATCGATCATTCCTACACATTTTTTTAGGTATTTCGCCTGATGTTTTTCAAGAAGTTCCTTCACAAAATTCTACTTCTATTCATCAAGATTGACACAATAACATACACAAGTTTACCATTTGCTTTAGGAATACGTCATGAGTTTTTTCAATTTTCAATTCCATAGTTTTGTGGAAAAATTCATTCATTTATTGTGGAAAAACTCCTGGATGAATGCTTGAAATTTTTTTTGAAAACTTCCTTGAGGAATCTGTTAGAATTACTGGAGGAATTCCCAAAGAAATCTTATGAGCAACCTCTGAAGTAATTCCTGAAGGTGACGTTAACAAAAATCCTAGCTGAAATCTTAAAGAAATTCTGAAGAACATTTTTGTAAGAAATCCTGAGAAATCCCTATTGGCATCTGGAAATGTTTCTGATTGAATATTCCAACAGTTTTTAAACGGGAGTCTTGGAAGATGTTCAAGAAAAACCGATGGGAGAATCGCCGGTTAAAATCTTGGGAGACTAAGGGCTTTATTGAAGAATATCTGAAATAATATATGAAGAAATTCCTGATAGAATCTCTTAGCGTATGAGGTAATTTTTGTGGTTTTCTTTGGAAAAACCCAGATTGTATTTTTAAATATAAAAAAAATAATCTTGAAGGAATTCTGTCCATCTATCTAACCTAAAGAAATCTTTGAAGTTATATCTGAATCTTTGGGCGAATACCTAAAATAATTTCTGATGAAATTGCTTGAGAAAATCATTGAAATTGCATACAGTAATACAAAATGTTTTATTTGTCGTAATGTCACGAAAAATTGGAAATAATTTTAGAAATATTCTCAGAAAAATGTCTGATCTGATTCCATGAGGAATCAAACTCTTTGCTACTGATTACTGTAACCATTTTTAAAATTATTGGAAAATATTTGATATAAAAAAATCCAATTTTGCAAAAACAATCTGGTATTAAACAATTATTGATGTAAAATTTCGTAACAATTATTCAATTAAGAACTCTAGAAACATCGGTAAACGGAATTTTTATGCTAAAATATTGTCACTAATAAAAAAAGAATTAATGTTGCATATCAGGTGTTCAAATAACCCATGGAAATTAATGAATAATCCTCTTTTTGCACGAGAACGCAGTTCACAATGACGAACAGAGAATTTACAAACGAAATAGAAAACATCATCATGATCAAATACAATTCAACTGAATAATATTTAAGCTTAGATATATTTAGCATCTTATTATTAGAATATTGGATATTGTAATAGCTCCAGATTGCTTTAAAAAATGTAAAGAGTAGAGTAAATAGCTATTAAATTATAAACACTTTACAATTTGTCATAAGTTTGTTTAAGCCATATAAAATAAGAGTATTTCTTGCACCTGCAATTATTTGATAGAACCTGGAAAAAACCTGGAAACATCAGGGAATTTCATTTTGATAAACGAGTAGACATCCTGAACAATGTGTTTAAGAATTTAATAAGGAATTTCTGAGAAATCTATGTGGAATTCCTTGAAGAAATTCTCCAAGAAAGAAGAATTTTACTTTAAAAAAATAGCCAAATTTCAGTATATCTTACTTCCACTAAGAAAGCCTGAAACATGTAAAATTATATCTGAGGTAGGCCAGTAGCCAAGTACACCATTGTTCAAAAGAATTTTTAAGTTTGAAAAATACATAGGAATTGCTTAGTTTTATCATAACTACTTGAATAAACTCTCAAGAATGTGGGCCTCGTGGCCGTGCGGTTAGTGTCGTCAGGCATTTAAGCGCATCGTGTCATGGGGTGTGGGTTCGATTCCCGCTTCAGCCATTGAAACTTCTCGTCAGGAATGTTTCTCGGCTGTACCACTGGAGCATGCTTGTTCGTTGTCTAGTGTTAAGTTGTAGTCTGTGCTGCTAAATGGCTGAAGACGGTGTTCTTGTCCTTTAAAGAATCTTATCTGACACGTATATCTCAGTAAAGTCAAAGCTTTTGGTCAGTTTATTCATCCGACTTATAACATAAACTTTACATCATTCAAACCATCGGATATGTATATTCTTGTACAAATCTCGCATAACCTGTTATCTCGCCCTAAAAGCCATTGGTAACCGAGTGTGTAGCTTGTTGTTACCGAGCAAACGAAAAGATTTTCATATTATTCAACAATGCTACGATGAAGAGAAGATCACCTTATATCTCCCAGTGGTGATAGCTTTCATCCTGGGCCATTTATTTGTTTAGACACAAGGAGCTACACACTCGGTTACCAATGGCTCTTAGGGCGAGATCACAAGTTATGCGAGAAATCGTGGTGGTCTAATTGGTGGTCTGGAATTTTTCTGGCAAACGACTGGAAGGTCAGGGAAAGTCAGGGAATTTTATTTTCAAAATTGCGTCGACACCCTGTGGAGTAATTGTAAAAAAAAAATATTTGAAATTGCTAATTTTGATATATGTCCCTCAGTCTCTGAGGGTTTCTTTGCAGCCTTACAATTTTGCATTAAAAGTCAAGCAAGCCGAATAAGTAAAACAGAGACTTAAGGTGACACATCTCGGAATCCAAACATGGCTGGCACAATGGCCGGCTTGTGCACCTACTCGGCACAAGCAGGCACTAATCTGCTGAAACAATGAATGTAGAAAGTAGATCTTCTTATTTTAAGTTTTCTGCTAGTGCACAAAGCTAAAATAGAAATTGCACTGTAGTATGATGCTTCTTTCGCGAGATTTGTGCCTTCAAAGTTTTGGTACATCATTGAATTTTGATTCCAAGCTGTTTCACCTTAAGATACCGTTTTGGATAAAATAGATAATAGCTTGGGGGCCCAGATAGCCGTAGCGGTAAACGCGCAGCTATTCAGTATGACCATGCTGAGGGTCGTGGGTTCGAATCCCGCTGGTCGAGGATCTTTTCGTAAAGGAAATTTTCTCGATTCCCAGGGCATAGAGTATCTTCGTACCTGCCACACGAAATACGCATGCAAAAATGGTCATTGGCATAGTAAGCTCTCAGTTAATAACTGTGGAAGTGCTCATAAGAACACTAAGCTGAGAAGCAGGCTCTGTCCCAGTTGGGACGTAACGCCAGAAAGAAGAGAAGAAGATAATAGCTTCCATTATAAAAAAAATATTCAAATAAAGAGCAAGTCTCTAAAAAGAAACCTACTACCTGTCCTGTCTTTAACCCCTATACCGGCAGTTTCATTTTTTACCTCAAGAAAAAAAAAAATCAAATCGCGGTATTTTTACAACATTTTTTCATCCATCCGCAAATTGACCTGCAGTCGGACGCAGCCGGCACCGTTACTGTTTCTTATGATAAGAGCATCAGTACTTACTACTGATCTCGAGTAGTGTTTGTTGGTTCCCTGTGCAGAAACAGCTGTTATTGCAATAACGGAGTAGCAACTGCGGGCGGTCAATCATATGCTCATTCATGCTCATGTTCTCACAATATATATTAGTCCATTCAAACGTCTTCAAAACTTTTGACCATGAAATTGCTCCTGTTACTCCTGCGTGCGACTGTTTTTGGTGCACTTGTGCGCCCTGCGGAACACCCTCGGATGAATTATATTTGGGATCGCTGAGACACTGAGAGGCAAAAACAAAAACAGATCCCGTTTCGCAAAAAAAAAGAAAGAAAGAACTAGCCGATATTGCGGCGGATGATGGAAGCCTTCGGGAGGATGTGTGAGCCCAGTTTCTAGGAAAGTCGGCCCCGCCAGGAACGGCTCAAGAAAGTGCACCGCGCAACCGGTCGCACAAATCACACAATTCAAATGTCCCGAACTGAAAAAGAGATTATGTTGTTATTTTTTTCTTGGTTTTTGAAAAATGAAAGCACGCAACGGTAAATGGTTGAGCAAGAAGAAAGCCATCGACGTGACTCTGGCAGTGCGGAATTCCTTTGGTCAAGTGTGTTTGAGATGGGTTTCCTTTGAGTGGAATAGGGCTCGCTGATGATGATGGGAGGGATTCGAAAGCGGAGATTTTTACTTTTAGACCAAGGGAAGGTGTGGGAGGAAAGATGCAAACCGAAAAAACCGATGCATGTTTGAGGTTTTTTAAATTTTAAAAGGATTTTTGGCGGCAGAATAAGAAGCTAGACATTTTTAAAGATCACCTAGAAGGGACAGTGATCAGTTGTTACCATATGTTGCTTTGAACATATTTTGTATAGGACAAATTCTGAGTGGAATTATGAAAAAAAAATCACATGCTCAGGTGGGGTTTGAACCCACGAATCTTGAATGCTCAACAAGCGCTTTATCAACTAAGCTAATGAGCCACTTTACGACTCAATAATTAAGAAGGTTGATAAAGCTCTCGTTTAGTATATAAGAGTCGTGGGTTCTAATCCCACCTGAGTACGTGGATTTTTGCATTCTTAGGTGCTGTTTTAGCGATAACTTTCGTCTTAGTAGATGAGATTATTTGTCTATCCTAGCAAAATATAATTTTATAATTTTACCAAAACACAGTACTTCTCTTCAACAACCACCATAGTTGTATGTTGACGTATCTCCTTCAACTGAACATGTACGATCATCAAATTTACATTGCTCTTGTCGGAAGGCAAACCCTAACCACCTACAAACTGAGTGGGACGATATGGTTGCAAAAAAGAGGATGAAGCACAACTGTTGCACTGGACTAAAGAAGTTAAGCGTAAACACATAGAGTGACTGAAGCTATTGCAGCCTTTGGTGGTCATGTGGTGATACTTTTCCTGATGCTGCATTATGAGTTTTGGAGCGCAGAACAGAATGACGATAATTTATAGCTACCGGGAATCGTTCTAGCAACGGGCACAGATCGTGAGAACTTTGCATTTCTATTTTGGGACCAAGCCACTGCAAAGAAAGAGTGATATTTCATAGATTGAACAAGTCTCAAATAAACTACAATGCAAAAGTTTAAAAACAAATTGATTTTGCGAAACTTACCATCCCAATACAAAATTTACCATTGAATCGCATCAACTCAATATACGAACTTCGCAAAAATTGTTACGATAATTGAATTCATGTGAAAAAAAAAGATTTCTTAAATCGAGGTTTGAGTGCAATGAATTTTGCTCAATTTCTCAAAGTGTTTTATCATTGTTTTGATGACGGCATCATTTGATATTCCCAGGCTATCGACTGGGATGACAACATCTCCAACATCGGCGGCAGAGTGCCCGATTGGTTTGTCAGATGTGTTAAACCCAGATAGCCGTAGACCAAGCTGAGGGTCGTGGGTTCGAATCCCACCGATCGAGGATCTTTTCGGGTTGGAAATTTTTTGAACTTCCCAGGGCCACACGATATACACATGCAAAAATGGTCAATTGACAAAGAAAGCTCTCAGTTAATAACTGTGGAAGTGCTCATAAGTACACTAAGCTGAGATGCAGGCTTTGTCCCAGTTGGGACGTAACGCTAGAAAGAAGACGATGTGTTAAACCCAATACATCCAGTTTACAGTCAATGATTGCGGTTGATGTAGAGAACATGCCGGTAGTCTGGAAATTTCTGAAATGTTCCGTAGATTTCTGGCAAGTCTTTGGCATTTCCTGTCCAGTGTTGTAAACATTCGACGTTCGTTTCATTGCCATGGTCAGCAGTCACAGTACGAACTTTAGAATGAACGTCGACAAACACAAAAAAGTATCAATTGAATGTCGTCTTACACGATGACATTTGCATAAATCATAAGTTTTGCATAGAATTCAGAGATCGGATCAGTAAAAGCAGAACAGAAACAAACAAAACCATAATGTTTCCTATCGAAGCTATCGTGGTCAATGGCATTCATTTGACATTTTTCTTTTCGACATTCATTTGATCGCTCGTGTTGTGCATGTTTAAGGGAACCGCTGCCGAATATCAGCGAAAACGTGTCGACTACCGTTATTGCTTACAACAATGTTCCTGTCAAATTCTTGAAACTGTCAGGGCTGATTGCTGATGGATTCTTCCATACTTATTTATTGTTACGATGAAGTTAATGAAAAATGATAATATATAAACCGCCATTTCTTGGATTGATCCGCAAAGATTTCCATCTCAATCAAAGATCAGAATCCATCTCAAGTGGTAACACCGCAAGCATACGCAATAAGCACGCAGGAGCAAATAAAGGGAAGACACCTTAAAGAAAGCAAAAGACCCGCACCAGATGGGGTTATTGACACAGACAGGCGGAATTCTTAAACGGGGGGAGCGTTGTCATCCCGTCTCGCACATCTTACTCGCGGATTTCTAGAGAGGCTCGCCAGAGTCGACCATCACAAACCACCCAAAGCATTACAATGTGCTGCCTTGTGTAAGCAAGTGATCGCCAATCGTTTGCTGCCCCAGCACAGAGAGAAGTCCTCTAAATGTTCTAACGTGGCTTTGGGAGCTCACCGAACGCGACCAACATAACAACCGAGCCCCCGAAAAGGGAATGGGGAGGATCGTTGAGGGGGGCGAGTGCCGAGGCAAGGTGATGGAGCAGAGGCACGCATGTAATAAAAATAACCCTTTGACTGTGGAAGGGAACCTAAGAAAAACAAGAATACCAAAAGTTGTCAGCGCGAGCTTATTGTGCCTTCTTTCTTCTTTACCTTTATTTGCGTGTGAATGTACTCTCAGTTAGAGGATTGAGTCGAGTGACCATTTCGTCATAGAAGATTGAATGAATGTCAATCGGTCTTGAATGAAATAATTGTTTATCACACACTCTAAGCCTATAAGTACGGTAGAATGTTTGTATTGATTGTTCTCTTTTAAGATAATAAAGAACATTATCATGAGAGAATCTTCCTCAGGATCCCGGAAGAATACTCTGCATGATTCTGGGATTCCTCAAGATACGGAAATCACCTCACGAATTCAAGAGGAAAAACTTACCTGGACTCCAGGAGTAATTATAGGGACCACCTCAAGATTCTATGAGAATGATCTTTGAGAATCAGGGGTAATTCTCAACATTCCGGAAAAATGCTCAGGATTCCTGAATAGCCCTAAAAAACCCTTCTCAACAGGATTCCGGTAAGTAAAACGCAAGAATCTTTTCAAAATTCTGAGAGTATTTCTCTCAGGATTCTGCTAAAATCCTTCTTAGAAACCTGATGGAATCCCTCTCAGGATTTTGATAAAATGTCCCTCAGGATTCCGAACAAATCCATTTCAAGATTTTGATAGAACCTCTCTGGATTGTGAGAGAATCACTTTCAGAATTTTTGAAGAATCTTTCGTAGGATGCTTAGAAAATCACTCTCAAGATTTTGATCTATCTTCAGCATTCTGAGAGAAACACTATCAGGATTCTGAGAGGATAACTCAGGATTCTGAGAAAATAACTCCCAGTATTCTGAGAGATCTCTCCCTAATTTTAAGGGAATCCCACTCAGGATTCTGAGAGAATCCCTCTCAGGATCCGAAGAGAATTTCTCTCAGGATTCCGAGAGAATCCCTCTCGAGATTCTTAAAGAACCCATCTCAGGATTCTGAGAGAACCCCTCTCAGGATTCTGAAAGAATCCCTCTCAGAATTCTAAAACAATCCCTCTCAGGATACTGATAGAATCTCCCTCAGTATTATGAGAGAATCCCTTTCAGAATTCTGAGAAGATTCTTCTCAGGATTCTGAGGGAATCCCTCTCAGGATGCTGAGGGAATCCCTCTCAGGATTCTGGGAAAATACCTCTCATGATTCTGAGGGAATCCCTCTCAAGATTCTGGGAAAATCCCTCTCTGGATTCTGGGAGAATCCTTCTCAATATTCTGGGAAAATCCCTCTCTGGATTCTGGGAGAATCCTTCTCAATATTCTGGGAGAATCCCTCTCAGGATTCTGAGAAAATCCTTCTCAGTATTCTGGGAGAATTCCTCTCAGGATTCTGGGAAAATCACTCTCAAGATTCTGGGAGAATCCCTCTCAAGATTCTGGATAAATCCTTCTCAGTATTCTGGGAGAATCCCTCTCAGGATTCTGTGAGAATCTCTCAGGATTCTGGGAGAATCCCTTTCATGATTCTGGGAGAATCCCTCTCATGATTCTGGGAGAATCCCTCTCATGATTCTGGGAGAATTCCTCTCAGGATTCTGGGAGAACCCCTCTCAGGATTCTGGGAGAATCCCTTTTAGGATTGCGAGAAAATCCCTCTTAGGATTCTGAGAGAATCACCCTCAGTATTATTAGAGAATCCCTCTCAGGATTCTAAGAGCATCCATCTCAGGATTCTGAGAGAATCCCTCTCAGGATTCTGGAAGAATCCCTCTCAGGATTCTGGAAGAATTCCTCTCAGGATTCTAGGAGAATCTCTCTCAGGATTCTGAGAGAATTTCTTTCAGGATTCTGGGAGAATCCCATTCAGGATTCTATGAGAATCCCTCTCAGGATTCTTAGAGTATTCCTCTCTCACAGGAATCTGAGAGAATCCCTCTCAGAGAGAATTCTGAGAGAATCAATCTCAGGATTCTGAGAGAATCAATCTCAGGATTCTGGACGAATACCTCTCAGGATTCTGAGGGAATTCCTGTCTCTCTGGATTCCGAGGGAATTCCTCTCTCTCAGGATTCTAAAAGAATCCCTCTTAGGATTATGAAAGTTTTGCTCTCAGCACTCTGAGAGAATCCCTCTCAGGATTCTGAAAGAATTGCTCTCAGCATTTTGATAGAATCCCTCTCTGGATTCTGAGAAAATTCCTCTCTGCATTCTGAGAAAACTCCACTCAAGATTCTGAGAGAATCCCTCTCAGGATTCTTAGAGAATCCCTCTCAGGATTCTGATGGAATCCCTCTCAGTATGATGAAAGAATCCCTTTCAGGATTCTGAGAAAATTCCTCTCATGCTTCTGAGAGAATCCCTCTCAGCATTCTGAGTGAATCCTTCTCAGGATTCTTGGAGAATCCCTTAAAGTATTCTGAGATAATCCCTTGCAGAATTCTGAGAAAACACCCTCTCAGGATTCTGAGAAAACATCTATCAAGATTCTGAGAGAATCCCTCTCAGGATACTGAGAAAATCCCTCTAAAGATTCTGAGAGAATCCGGCTTAGGAGCCTGATGAAATCCTCAGAATTATGTTGAAACACCTCTCAACTTCTGATCGAATCTCTCCAAGTTTCTGAGAGAATCCCTCCAGGATTCTGAGAGAATCCTTCCAGGATTCTGAGAGAATCCCTCTCAGGATTTTAAAAGAATTCCTCTCAGGGTTCTGAGAGAATCCTTTTCAGGTTTCTGATAAATCCCTCTTAGCAGCCTGATGAAACTTCTTTCCGAATTCTGTTGAATCACCTCTCAGGATTCTGATCGACTCCTCAGGATTCTGAAATAAATTCTGAGAGAATCCCTCTCACGATTCTGAGAGAATTCTTCCGATTATTCTGAGAGAATCTTTCTCAAGATTTTGCGAGAATCCCTCTCAGGGTTCTGAGAGTATCCCTTTCAGGATTCTGATATTACTTCCAGGATTCTAATATAACCTCGCTCAGGATTCTGAGAGAATCCCTCGCAGGATTCAAAGAGAATCCCTTGCAAAATTCTGAGAGAATCCCTTGCGAGATTCTGAAAGAATCCCTTGCAAGATTATGAAAGAATCCCTCGCTGAATTCTGATAGAATCATTCTCAGGATTCTGAGAGAATCCCTCTCAGGATTCTGAAGAATTCCTCTTCGGATTTTGAGAGAATCCCTCGCAAGATTCTGAAAGAATTCCTCGCTGAATTCTAAGTGGATTCCTCTCACTATTCTGAGAAAATCCCTCTCAGGTTTCTGAGAGAATCCCTCTCAGGTAACTGAGAGCATCCCTCTCAGGATTCTGAGAGATTCCTCCTCAGATTTCTGAGAGAATTCATCTTGGGATTCTAAGAGAATCCCTCTCAGGATTCCGAGAGAATCATTCCCAGGATTCTGAGAGAAGCGCTCTCAGGATTCCGAGAAATTGATTGCGAGAAAATCCCTCTTAGGATACCAAGAGAACTTTTCTCAGGATTCCAAAAGAATCCCTTCCAGGATTTCAAAAGAATCCCACTAAGGATTCCAAGAGAATCCCTGTCAGGATTCTGTGAGAATCCCTCTCAGGATGCCGAGAGAATCATTCCCAGGATTCTGAGAGAAACGCTCTCAGGATTCCGAGATAATCCCTTTTAGGATTGCGAGAAAATCCCTCTCAGAATACCAAGAGAACTCTTTTCAGGATTCCAAAAGAATCCCTTCCACGATTTCAAAAGAATCCCTCTCAGGATTCCAATAGAATCCCTGTCAGGATTCTGAGAGGATCCTTGTCAGGATTTCGATAAAATCCCCCTCAGGATTCCGTGAGTATCCCTCGGGATTCTGTGTGAATTCCTCTCGAGATTCTTAGAGAATCCCTCTCAGGATTCTGAGAGAATTTTTCTAAGGATTCTGAGTGAATCTCTCAGGGTTTTGAGCGAATCCCTCACAGGCTTCCCAGAGTGACGGGGTTAGTGGTCTAATGGCAAACGGTTCAGCTGCATAAGCAGAAGGTCATGGGTTCAATCCCAGGCCCGTCCCTATACTTGTACTTTGTAGTTGAGTGGTTCTACGCCGTTTCGCAAACCCGATTATTTTTGTATATTTTGAATCGCCTGAAAAATTGCATACAGATTCTTTATGACCAAAAATGCCATTATGCACTTTCAGACCGCCATTTTGAACCTCGCCTTATTTTTGAGAAGGGCGTATCGGAAAATGCATGGCAAAACTTTAAAAAACTGTAACTCGAAAACGGTTTGTCCGATCGATTTGAGATCTTTTACAAAGTTGTAGGTATTGCTTAGGACTATATGGAGAAAAATATGCACGGTAAACAAAGTTACAGATTATTTTTTATTTCAAAAACAAAATTTTAAAATCGATTTTCTCCAGAAACGCAGCTTCGATTTTTTTTATTTTTATGTATGTTTTAGGGGACAACTTATGTGATTTATTGTACAATGTTTCAAAATGGAAGAATTATGGACAAAAAAGTTATGATTTTTTAAAAAATTACAGATTTTGAAAAAAATCGAAATAGAGGAAAACAATAATTTTTTATGTGATTATTTGAAAGTACAGAAAAATTGCAATCGAAAAGTACTTAAGTAATTTTTTTCTAGGTTGCATTAATTTCGAGATATACTCATATTTATATAAAATTTTCTAATAAAAAAGAAAAATAGGCATATTTCGTGTTTCTCCATTCCAGAAAAAAATATTTTGATTGAGCGAATCGTAGCTAAATCGTTTATCGTTTGATCAAAACATTTATGCTTAAATATTGAAAAAATAGTGCACGGTAAAAAATATAAACGATATTTTCAAATGAAAATTTGAAGCTAATAGTTCTTAAAAACCGCAACATTGATGTTTTTAATTTTTGGATATATTTTGCGGTTGTTGTAGGTATTGTTTAGGACTATTTGGAAAAAAATATGCACGGTAAAAAATAATGACAGATTTGAAAAAAAAAATTAAAATCGATTTTCTAAGAAAATGCATCTGTGATTTTTATTATTTTGGACATGTTTTAGGGGATATTTCGTAAATTGGAGAAACTAATACCTCATGATTTCATCAAAAAAGAGCAAGCTACATTTTTAAATAACACAAAAAAAAACAATTTGATAGAAGGTGAATTTGTGGTAATTTGTGATTTTTCGGAAAACTACACATTTATTCTTCAAGATGAAGTTCAAAGCCATCATTGGAATGCTCAGCAAGCTACTTTGCATCCGTTTGTAATATATTATCATCAAGATGGCAAAGTCAATCATTTAGGTTTTGTTGTAATTTCAGAAGATTTGCGCCAAGATTCTGTATGTCAACTTATTCATATCTAAAATGATAGATTTTTTGCGATTGGATCACAAATTAACTGTCAACAAGTAATATTTTATGTCTGACGGAGCTGCATCACAGTATAAAAATAGGAAGAACCTTTCAACTCTTTGGTAATTTAAAATCAAATATGATATAGAAGTAGAATGGCATTTTTTTGCAACATCACATGGAAAAGGGCCATGCGATGCCATAGGAGGGACACTAAAACGTATGGCTACCAGAGCCAGTCTTGCCAAAGAACGTGAACATCCGATAAAAAAGCTAAGGAACTATATGATTGGGCTCAAAATCGGAAAGAAGAGCAGCTTACACAAATCTTCTTTTGTTATTCAACTACTGAGGAATATGATATCATTGCACAAGAACTTAACCAACTATTTTCAAGTGCAAAAACAGTTAAAGGCACTCAGAAATATCACTCGTTTATCCCTGTCTCTGAAACACAAATTGAAGTTAGACAATTTTCGAGCTGTGACGATAACAAGAAAGTAGTTGATATAATTAAGAAATAAAATTGCAGTACATAAAAAAACAAAAAAAAACAAAAACAAAAAAAAACAAACTCCTTCTCCATGGTTGTACGATCTTGCCTCGATGAGAGGGCTTTACCCATTAGCCGGGCTTAGCCCTGGGGACCAAAGGTACACCGTTGTGATAGAATCATATTTTTAATGCCACGTTTAGATTTACCGTGTATATCTCGGAAGTGATGCATCTCAGCTAAATTTTACTTGAGTATTTTTCAATAGAAATTTTTCATATTTAAAAATATATATTTTGTTTTTTTTCTGTACTCAAAAAACCGCACCAAAAATATCGTTTTGCATAAATTCGTTTTATTTATTTTTTTTTAAATAATTTATTTTTTATCCAAAAATTTTCCGTTTTGAGGCATTGTGCAGAAATTACAAACAATATGCTGCAAAACATATCCAAAAATTAAAAACATCAATTTTGCGGTTTTTAAGTACAATGAACTTCAAATTTTCATTTGAAAATTTCGTTATATTTTTTTTACCGTGCATACTTTTTTAAATACCTTAGTATATAGGTTTTGATCATACAATAAACAATTCAGCAACGATTCACTCAATTAAAATAAAATATTTCTGGAATGGAGAAACACGAAATATGTTTGAAAAGGGCCTATTTTACTTTTTTTATTTGAAAATTTTATATAAATATGAGTATATCTCGAAATTGATGCAACCTATAAAAAAATTACCTAAGTACTTTTCGATTGCAATTTTTCTGTACTTTCAAATAATTACATAAAAACTTATTGTTTTCCTCTATTTCCATTTCTTTTCAAAATCTGTATTTTTTTAAAAAATCATAACTTTTTTGTCCATAATTGTTCCATTTTGAAACATTGTGCAATAAATCACATAAGTTGTCTCCTAAAACATATCGAAAAAAAAATCGAAACTGCGTTTCTGGAGAAAATCGATTTAAAAATTTTGTTTTTGAAATAAAAAATAATCTGTAACTTTTTTTACCGTGCATATTTTCTCCATATAGTCCTAAGCAATACCTACAACTTTGTAGAAGATCTCAAATCGATCGGACAAACCGTTTTCGAGTTACAGCTTTTTAAAGATTTACCATGCATTTTCCGATGCGCCCTTCTCAAAAATAAGGCGAGGTTCAAAATGGCGGTCTGAAGGTGCAAAATGGCATTTTTGGTCATAAAGAATCTGTATGAAAATTTTCAGGCGATTCAAAAAATACAAAAATTAAATTAAAAAAAAAATTCGTCATGTTCGGTGGAATTGCTCAGTTGTATCTTTCACTTGCTTCTATCTTCCACTCCTAATATATCACAGATGAACTATCACAGTTCATTGCATTTGCTAAAACCCGAGACGGACAAAACAGAAACCGTTTCCCTACGCTTCCATTCTTCCATCATTATAGCACGCCTTTCCTTACGCCTGATACATAGTTTAGTAACCAAACAGCAAGTTTCTCTGACATGAAAATTACCGCCCCTTTGGCGTAGACGCAGTGGTATATACGGTCTACCGTGGGAGCCAGTTTAATGCACCATCAATTTCTCCCCCTTTCCCTTATTGGTCTGCATTCTGACGTGGCAGGCGCCATTGTTGCCTAGAATAGAAGATCATGAGCACTTATACACTGAGGGTGTCTGTTAGTCCCAATCAGTCATCTGGTTGGTTCCTTGTGTAAGTGCAGCTGATCTGGCGATAGTGGAGTAACAACCACGGACAGCCAATCAAGCTCAAGCTCAATCCCTCATAGGCTTCCCAGAGAATCTTTCAGGATTCTGAGAAAACCCGTCTTGAGGTTCTAGAGAATCTTTCTCAAGGTTTTGAGCCAACCCGTCTCAGGGTTCTGACAGGGTCTTCAGGATTCTGAGAAGATCTCTAGGATTCTGAGAAAATCTTCCTCTGGATTCTGAGAGAATCCTCTTCAATCTCTCTCAGGATTCTGATAATATCGCTCTCACGATTTTGAGAGGTTTGAGATAAGATCACTCCTAGGATTCTGATAGGATCCTCTTCAGGATTCTGATTCGATGCTTCTTAGTATTCTGATATTTGCACACCATAAGTTGTACGACAAAATAGAAGAGATGAATTTCATCAGAGCATTATTTTATTAATTGCATCAGAATCTTTTGAGGTTCACTGCAGTAAATCGTTAATCTGTGATAGCATGTTAGAAATATTACTAACTATCTTGCTGAATACTCATCAGTTATAATGAGCGAAGTTCATCAAACGGCTGGGTTTAGTTTGGATGTTATTATTTCTGATTTGTTCCTCTCGGTGCGTAGCAAAGGTTGATTTTTAAATGGTTTTTCTTCAATTCATCCCCTTGAAAATTCAACTGGTCGCTTTAATGTTTCGTTTAATAATATATAGAATTATTTGTAACTTAACATTCTAATCCGATTTATTTTTCTCGTTACAGGTATGCATCCTATTTACGATTCAAAAGTATTATATTATACACCGTGGAAACTCTGATAAGTATAAAACATTAGAACTGTCCTTAATTTTGTAACGACCTACCTGTCTATACTTGATGAAATATTGCAATTGGTGAAACCATTACTTTTCTAATGTTATGCAAAAATCTATGGCAGTTGGCTTTAGAAAGTGCAACGATTGGCAAATACATGCTCTATTCAAAGAGTCGCATTTCATCCAAACCGTCAATCAATCGAAGTTCATTCCCAAAAAAAGTGCACATTCTGCACTCTCAGCTCCGCGAGAAACCTCCCAAAAGGAAACTCAAGCTTCAATTTCACTTCGACATCAGCGCGCGGGTTTAGAATTGCTCCATTTCATGAGGATCTCACCTCGGAGGGCAGCCGTTGCTGTGCGCAAATCGCACAAACTTTTTCCAGGAAACCCACTTTCCTGCGTCTCAGCTGATTGCAACGGAAACAGACAACGACAGCAAACCTCCACAGCTCTCTCCTTACGTGTGGGACTCGGCCTCGTTCCAGTTGCCAAACGGGGACAGACTGCGCAGGGACACAAGACTACATAACTGTGTCACCGTATTTCCAAGTCAGCGAAACGACCACCACACCGCGAATGCTCGCTCGGTAATCTAATTCCCCGGTGGTGCTGCTGCTGGCCCCCTAACCATATGCAACGGGCATTCTTGGGAATGCGCTGATGGTCGAATTCGTAGAATGCAAGCATGCGCGCGACCTAGCAAGTGGCCTTGACTTGACTGGAACCCCCAAAGCTGGAATGTTGCATAGCCGAGCCGCCGCAGTGTAATCTAACTCTAGAACCGAGCCGACTACACGGTGACCTGCCAGGTCGTTGTTATGATAAAAAAAATCTCGGTGTCCGTTCTGATGAATTTATTTTATAACTAGTGGTCCCGGCAAACTTCGTCTTGCCATCAAGTAGGCTGTTGGAAGATGTCAATGATACCTCCCATACAAAATGGCATATTAGTACTCTCCCGTTTTACCAAATTTCCTGAAAACTTCTCTAAACTTTTTTTTCGCACGAACACGTCGGAACCCTTCAAGAAAACAACAGTGAAAAACTTGCGTCAATCCGTTGACCCGTTCTCGAGCCATTTCGTGACATACAAACACCACTCCATTTTTATTTATATAGATAACGGTCCACCGGGACACCGTGAAGTACCAACCGATGCTGATGAATGCCCAAGTTGCATGATCAGGTCTCATCGTCAGCGCGTCGTCCTGTGTACGGGTTCTGAACACCGCAGGCAACACGGGGCGATCGTGGGAATCTCTCCCCCAGAAAGTCTCGAAAGATAATGACTATGCGTTCCTCCGCACTTCGGTGGAGTTTTTGATGTCAATGAAGCTAATGAGATTGAGGTCCTGCCGTGCTCGAAAGTGCGTTTCAATGTACCTACGAAAGCGCAGACGTGGACGGAGGATGGAGAAGGACAAAACGGCGGCCAACAGTGTTATAAAAAAGGATCGTAAAATTAATTTCAATGACCGGTCCAGCTAGGCGAGCGTGGGATGCGTGTTGATTTGATGGTTTGAGTCGAACAAATGGATCCTTTTAAATACGTAAATATTTTCTCTTTTTTGGGATCGGCTTTGAGCTCCGGGGGTAAACTTTTAATTTGTTCGTTATTTTAGGAGACCGATTTATGAGAGTAACTGCTTAGTTCATCGTTCAGATGTTCGTGAGATAAGCCAAACATTTGATTCAAAAGTCGTATTCTTCCACAATCTCGAAAGTTGTATCGAAAAGTACCGTTTCTTGCTCCAAAGCGCAACATGCAACAAAACCACCGCACCCAGCAAGAAGATTGATACTTCTGTTGAAGTCCCAACCGCACTCGTAGATACAGTATTAGACAAGGCATTTGCAACTTTTCAGATCTTTGAACCCCTGAAAAGTTAGGAAACATCAGTAAGCATACGTTACTATTGTAGTGATTTTAACCTTTGCAACATTTATATCGAGTTGTCCATACTCGGTGAAGCGATTCCATTTTTTTTGGGTAGTGTATATATATTCTCGAGTGAGTTTTCCAATCTCGAGTTCAGAAACAACGTTTTGACTAAATTAACTAATTTCAGTTTTTGAAGGAATATCCTCTATGTATATTCAGCAACGTTTAGATAAGATGAACACGTTTAACAAGATAAACAAAGTTGAAAATGATTCTGAGACTTCCTCCCTGGTATAGTACCAATGAGTTACATAGAATATCCAATGTTGAAACATTGGAACAAATGTCAAATAAAATAATAAATAATTTCAGGCAAAAATCGTTACAATCTTCTATTGCCACGATTAATGCGTTATATGTTTAGGTTAAGTTAGGTTAAGTATATTCAAAGCGTTTTTTTTCTCCTTTAAACAGGTGAAATCTACTCACCTGTAAAAAATCTTAACTGTTACGGCAAATGAAATGTAATATGTTGTTAACAAAACGTTAATTAAATCTTAAATTTGTTTTACCAAATTAGGATGATAGTGTTGTGTAATAACACAGAACACCTAGATATAAGAAATGAATGTAATGTTTCGAATAATACTAATAAAGAAATAAACATAGGGCCCAGATAGCCGTACCGGTAAACGCGCAGCTATTCAGCAAAGATGAGGTTCGTGGGTTTGGATTGCATCGGTCGACGATGATCTTTTAGGGCTGGAATTTTTTTCGAGTTCCCAGGGCATTGATACCTTCGTAGCTGCCACACGATATGAACACGCGGCTGTCCAAGAAGGATTGTTGGTTTCGCGGATGATGTGTCAATAACGGTGACGGGCAAGACGCTGGAAGAAGTGCAGATGTCGGTAATGGAAACAATTGACCAAAAGAGAGTTGGATGAGCGGAGTCAAACTGTAGACAGCTCACCACAAAACAGAGATGCTGCTAGTCAGCAACTGTAAGGCGAGCTAGCAGATGGAGGTCAACGTCGAAGGGTCTGTGATTGCAGTGAAGCGTGTATTGAAGCACTTGGGAGTAATGTCGACGATCGGCTCAATTTTAACAGCCGCGTTGTTTGAGACTGTGAAAAGTCCAAGAAGGCAATAGTGAGAATCATGCCAAACTTGGGAGGTCCAATAAGCGGTCCGAGGCGTCTTCTAGCTAATGTCTCGTCATCGATACTGCGGTATGGAGTTCCTGCTTGGGGCAGGGCACTAGAAACAAAGCAACACAGTGAAAAGCTGAACAGCTTTTAAACTGATGACAGTGCGTATAGAACGATAGTACGTAGTACGCAAATTAATTACTACTCAGAGACGACCTTGGAACGGTTGGTTTGATGAAGAGTGTCAGAAGTTGACAGATGAGAAGAATGTTGCCAGAAGCCGGATGTTAGTTTCTGGTACCCGGCGATACAAGGAAGCGAGAGCAGCCGAGAAAAGAATCCACCGCAGGAAGAAAAAGCAGTATGAAAAAGATATCATTACTGAGGCGCAGAACGGAACAAAACGATATGCGGAGATTTTACGAAACTGTCAATGGCGTGCGGAGAAAGACAGCGCCGTCTCCCGTCATGTGCAATGACCGTGAAGGTAACTTGCTGACAGACAAAACCATGGTGGCTGCCAGAAGGAAAGACTACTTTGAGCATTTGTTGAACGGAAAGAACACCAGCGCGTCTCAGAACAGATTAACCATCAGCGACGATGAACAAGCTGTGGAGCCCCCGACGCTAGATGTGGTTAAAAAGGCAATCAGAGAGTTTAAGAACAGTTAGGCTACTGGTAAAGACGAGCTCCCGGCTGAACTTTTCAAGTATGGTAGTGAGCAGCTGTACGGAATACTGCAACGTACTCTGGTAAGGATATGGGAGAAAGAAGAACTGCCTGCTGCTTAATCTGCCCTCTGTATAAGAAGGGACACAGACTCGAGTGCGCCAATTGCCGAGGAATAACGCTTCTCAATTCGGCGTACAAAGCAATGTCACGTATTCTGTTCAACAGATTGAGACCACTTGAGGAGTCCTTCGTCAGCGAATATCAGCTGGTTTTCGTGAGGGCTGATCAACAATGAATCAAAATGTTTACCTTGTGACAAATCCTTCATTAGTTCGGGAATACAACTTGAAGACTCATCATCTGTTTATTGATTTCAAGGCGGCGTACGATTCAGTGAAGAGAAATGAGTTATGGCAGATAATGTTGGAACATGGTTTTCCGACGAAATTGATTAAACTGATTCGTGCACCGGTTGGTGGTCTAATGGCTACCGCTTCTGCTACATAAGCAGAAGGTCATGGGTTCAATCCCAGGCCCGTCCCTTTCCTCGTACTTTGTAGTTGTATATCTCTCACTTGCTTCTATCTTCCATTCTTAATCTATCTAACTCAAAAACTATTCGTTCATAACAAACGCTAGGACCAGAGACGGACAAGAAACCGTTTCCCTAACGCTTCCATTCTTCCACGCGCATGCCTTTCCTTACGCCTGATACATAGGCAGTCTGCTAACCACAAAAGCAAACCTCTCTGCCATGCCCTTCCCCCAATCCTCTTCCGCATGAACTGGCGAGATGCAGTCGGACTCCACGGTCTACAGTGGGCCAGTATAAGTGCAACATCATTTCCTCCCTATTCCCCCTCATTGGTCTGCATTCTGACGTGGCAGGCACCATTGTTGTCTAAAAATAGAAGATCACCAGCACTTCTTCACTGAGGGTGTCTGTTAGTCCCAAGCAGTCATTCGGTTGGTTTCTTGTGTAAGCGCAGCTGAACTGGCGATACTGGAGTAGCATCCACGGGCGGCCAAACAAGCTCAAGACTGATTCGTGCTCCGTTAGATGGATCGAAATCAAGTGTGCGGGTTGCGGATAAGATTTCGACCTCCTTCGTAACCTTAGATGGATTGAAGCAACGAGATGCGCTTTCGAACCTTTTGTTCAACATTGCCCTAGAAGGAGCTATTAGGAGAGCAGGCGTGCAAAGAAGCGGTACCATCGTCACGCGGTCGCATACTTACTTACTTGATGCGCTACGTTGAATCTACGCCGAATGGATAATTCTTCTCCACTGGGCTCGGTCCTGAGCCAATCGCTTCCAGTCGCCCTGAACGTTAAGTGCCCCTAAGTCCTCTTCAACTGCAAAAAGCCAACGTGTGCGCGGCCTACCACGAAGCCGACGGCCTCGTCCGGGTTCTCTACTAAATATTATTTTTGCTTGTCGTTCTTCCGGCATTCGTACCACGCGACCAGCCCAACGCAGCCTACCGTGTTTTATGAGCTTGATAATATCCACTTCTTTATATACTTGGTACAACTCATGATTCATGCGACGCCGCCAGATGCCATTTTCTTGTTTACCGCCGAGTATTGTTCGCAGCACTTTACGCTCAAAAACTCCAAACGCTTTCCGGTCGACCTCTTTCAGCGTCCAGGATTCATGGCCGTATAGAGCAACCGGAAGGATGAGTCTTATATAGCGCGAATTTTGTTTTCGTCTGCAGGCTACGGGACTTAAGCTGGTTACGGAGCCCGTAAAAAGCCCTATTCGCAGCTGCAAGACGCCTTTTCACCTCGCGGGTAACATCATTATCGCAAGTCACTAAGGTACCAAGATACACAAATTCTTCCACTACTTCAAATTTTTCACCACTCAGCACCACTTCACTACCAACGTCACGATTGGAACCACGCTGTCTACCAGCGATCATGTACTTAGTTTTGCTGGTGTTGACGGTAAGTCCAATCCTCGCTGTCTCCCTTTGAAAAGGCACGAATGCCTCTTCTACGGCTCGACGATCAATTCCGATTATATCGATATCGTCCGCAAAACCCAGGAGCATATGCGACCGGGTGACGATGGTACCGCTTCTTTGCACGCCCGCTCTCCTTATAGCTCCTTCGAGAGCAATGTTGAACAAAAGGTTCGAAAGCGCATCTCCTTGCTTCAATCCATCTAAGGTTACGAAGGAGGTTGAAGTCTCATCCGCAACCCGCACACTTGATTTCGATCCATCCAACGTTGCACGAATCAGTCTAATCAGTTTCGCCGGAAAACCGTGTTCTATCATTATCTGCCATAACTCATTTCTCTTTACTGAATCGTACGCCGCCTTGAAATCAATGAACAGATGGTGAGTCTGCAAGTTGTATTCCCGGAACTTATCAAGGATTTGTCGCAAGGTAAACATTTGATCCGTCGTTGATCGGCCCTTACGAAAACCAGCTTGGTATTCGCCGACGAAGGACTCCTCCAGCGGTCTCAATCTGTTGAACAGAACACGCGACATTATTTTGTACGCCGAATTGAGGAGCGTTATTCCTCGGTAATTGGCGCACTCCAATCTGTGGCCCTTCTTGTACAGAGGGCAGATGAGGCCCTCCAGCCAGCTAGCAGGCAGTTCTTCTTCCTCCCATATCCTTAACAGAGTACGGTGCAGTATTTCGTACAGCTGCTCACTACCGTGCTTGAAAAGTTCGGCCGGGAGCTCGTCTTTTCCAGCAGCCTTACAGTTCTTCAACTCCTTAATCGCTCTTCTAACCTCATCTAGCGTCGGGGGCTCCACAGCTTGTCTATCGTTGCTGATATTTAGTCTGTTCTCAGGCGCGCTCGCGATCTCTCCATTCAACAATTGCTCGAAGTGTTCTTTCCACCTGGCAGCCACCAAGATTTTGTCTGTCAGCAAGTTTCCGTCGCGGTCATTGCACATGACGGGAGACGGCGCAGTTTTTCTCCGTACGCCATTGACAGTTTCGTAAAATCTCCGCATATCGTTTTGTTCGATGCTGTTTTGCGCCTCAGTAATGATGTCTTCTTCATACTGCCTTTTCTTTCTGCGGTGAATTCGTTTCTCGGCTGCTCTAGCTTCCTTGTACCGCTCTCTATTTTGCCGGGTACCAGACACTAACATCCGGCTTCTGGCAACATTCTTCTCATCCGTCACATTCTGGCACTCCTCATCAAACCAACCGTTTCTGGGCCGTCTCCGAGCAGTACCTATCACCTCTCGCGCTGCTGTGCTCATCGCACCGTGGATAGACTCCCACAGATTGTTGAGGTTGTCGCCTACGTTGTATCCCCTTATCCGCTCATCAAGCTTCCGGCGGTACTCGTCTGCTACACCTTCTGTTGATAAGCGCTGGATATTGAAACGCAACGGTCGCTGTGTTCTTGTGTTCGCCACGGTAGACAACCGTGCACGAATTTTACTAACAACGAGATAGTGGTCAGAGTCGATGTTTGGGCATCTAAAGGTCCTCACATCGATGACATCCGAGAAATGCCGACCGTCAACCAAAACGTGGTCTATTTGGTTGCAGAGCTCGCCATTTGGGTGCATCCAGGTGTGCTTTCGGATGTCTTTGCGTGCAAAGTAGGTGCTGCTGATGGCCATCTCTCTAGCTGCAGCGAAAGTTATTAGCCTTAGGCCGTTGTCATTGGTGGCGGAGTGAAGGCTCTCCGTACCAATTATTGGGCGGAAAAAATCCTCTCTTCCGACCTGAGCGTTAGCATCCCCGATAACAACTTTTACGTCATGTTTTGGGCACTCTCCGTAGATTTTGTCGAGACAATCATAAAACGCATCCTTCGTGTCGTCGGGTTTATCGTTTGTCGGCGCATAGATGTTGATCAGACTGTAGTTGAAGAATTTGCCCCGTATCCTCAATACGCAGATTCGTTCATTAATTGGTTTCCACCTCATAACACGCTTCATCTGCTTCCCGATCACTATGAATCCGACGCCATGCTCTGCCTTATCGCTGCCACTATGGTAGATGTTGTATTTGAAAGCAGTGTTGGCGACGGGATCCACCGCCCTGAATTCACGTTCTCCAGTTCTAGGCCATCTTACTTCCTGAATAGCAGCCACGCTCACTCCAACCTTCTGCAATTCACGAGCCAAAAGGCTCACTCGTCCGGGTTCATTTAACGTCCTGACATTCCAGGTACCGAGTTTCCAATCATAGTAATTATTTCGTTGCCAGGTCGGTTGCCGAAAATATCGTTCGTTATTTCTCCTTTCTCCATTTTTCGTGGTAGGTAAGAAATTCGATATGCTACCTTACCAGGGTCGCGATACCTACATCACGATGGTGGGGCTGCCACCTTAGGTGTAGCTGACGTGATACAGCATTTCATACTCAGCCGCTGGATGCCAGAACAGACGCTGTTTGAGCCGCACCTCCTTGGTGGACAGACGCTCGAGGCGCACCTCCTCACTCTAGCTGATGTCAGAAGGACAACAGTGCCCAGGCTGCACTACCAGCTAAGTACGCAACCCTTAGCTGGCGGTCTTTGTCATCATTTGACCCGTGGAAGCGTATGCTCTTAGGTTTTGCGGACGATGTTGACATAATAGGAATCGATCGTCGAGCCGTGGAAGAGGCATTCATGCCTTTTAAAAGGAAGACGAGGATTGGACTAACCATCAATACCAGCAAAACAAAGTACATGATCGCCGGTAGACAGCGTGGTTGGTAGTGAAGTGTTGCTGAGTGGTGAACGATTTGAAGTAGTGGAAGAATGTATGTACCTTGGTACACTATTGACGTGCGATAATGATGTTACCCGCGTGGTGAAAAGGCAGCTGCGAATAGCTTTTTTACGGGCTCCGTAACCAGCTGAGGTAGCTGCAGACGAAGACAAAATTCGCGCTATATAAGACACTGATCCTCCCGGTTACTCCTTATGCAACTTCGAATATTCTGGTCAATCACGGAGTAGCAACTTCGATTTGTATGGTCACCAATGCTTATGCATATGCTTATATCATTTAAAATTATATGTCAACTTATCTGACGTGTTAGATTTTCATTCAAATCACAAATAACTGAAATGTAGCCCTCCAAAGTTGATAATTTTGCATGGAAAATTAATAAAGCTGCAAATGTGTTGGCCAATACTGTACGCGTATCAATGTTTATGAACTGTGTTATAAATCAGCAAACTGGTTTCGTTGCCACACCGCATATCCTTCCACAGCCAGCATAGCGAAACAGCATAATTTGCTGGAGGATGCCGGTGAAAGGGTATCGTTTCTGTCGTCGCCGCCGCCGCCGCCACAGACGATGGCCATTGTTGGTGGAGAATCAGCGAAAAACTTGTTTTCGTTCCGGCGGCGGCAGCAGCACAGACGAACAAATTTTGCAATATTAGGTCAAAACACATATATTTTCCAAAATTACCTGATATTATATGCATTCTACCTTGATGGCTACTGCGTAGTATCACTTCATTCGTCCAAAATAAAACAAAAACAAAAGGAAAAGAGGAAGACACGTGCACAGCACGTGTAGCAGAAGTAGCTTAGGCAAAATCCTCTGCAGCCAACTGTTGGTCGGCGCGCCATAGCGCTGCAATTCTAACATAATGTGAGTTACAGCCGTAGTTACTGCATTCCAGCACTCGGCATCCGCACACATTCTCTCTATTATATTGTCGGGAGACGTGTCCCCTCCGCATGTAGTGAGCATGCGACCTCTTACAACAATGAAACGGGGGCAATCGAATACGACATGCTCCGCTATTTCCTCCACACCAGCACAATTGGGGCACGCAGGAGATTCTGAGTGCCCGAACCTATGCAGGTACTGTCTATAGCAACCATGTCCTGACAGAAACTACGTCAGGTGGAAGTTCACTTCCCCATGGTTTCTACCATACCAATCTGACACATTTGGTATTAGCCGATGGATCCATCTACCCTTAGTGGAGTTATCCCATTTTTGCTGCCAGCTTCTAAGCGTTTCCTCTTTACACGTGTCGCGAACTCCTCTGGTACCCCTTTGGTTGAAGCATTGAACATCTTCCTTGATGATGAGTCCGATGGGCTATGATGCACACGGCCTCTTTAGATACCGTCCGGTATGCACTTGCTACTCTTAAGCACATTATCCTGTACGTGCTTTCCAACAGCTTTAGGTTTCTACTCGTTCTAAGCGCTTTTGACCAGATTGGTCCTCCATACCTTAGTATGGATAGCGCCACGCTTGCCAGTAGCTTGCGTTTGCTGGTAATTACAGCAGAGCTGTTAGACATCATCCTCGAAAGCGCCGATATAGCCGTAGATGCGCTTTTACAGGCATATTCAACGTGGCTAGCGAAGCTGAGCTTGTCATCGATCATTACCCCAAGATGCCTAAGGGATCGCTTGGACTCTATGGTGCAATCACCTACCGAGCGCCCGTTGCCCGGACTTGCGGTTGCTGACCACCACCACCTCAGTCTTGTGACGGGCCAGTCCTAGTTTCCTAGACTTCATCCATTCCTCAACCAGGGAAATAGAGTGCGCTGCTGTCAACTCTACTTCCTCCATCGATTCACCATAGACCACTAGGGTGATATCCTCGGCGAAGCCAACATCGTACATCGCATTCCATAACAGTGGGCCCAGGATTGAGCCTTGAGGTACTCCCGCGGTAATTCGAACGCTTTTCTGACCCTCCTCTGTGTCATACACTAGAATCCTACCATCAAAATAGCTTTCTAGAAGCTTACACAACTGCACCGGTACCTTGAGGCGGTGAAGTGCGTGTGCTATTGCTTCCCAGCTTGCGCTGTTGAACGCATTCTTCACACATTAACACAACTATTGCTGGATTTTGAAGACTGGACCCATGAAAAACTCACCTAAGCAGAGTATTTGATTATTACACCTGGTCAAATCGACATGCTGCTTGGCGTATCATACCTCCTACGACTGCACAAATCAGGAAGATTCAACTGCTAGAGGACCTGGCCAAGCCATAAAAGCCACACTTCAGTTAAGTGACTGCTGGAGACGCCAAGAAGCAGCTGAACGATCAGCAATGTTGCATCACAACCATTCGTCAACTAACCGACAGCTTTATAAATTTCTGAGAAGTTGAGGAGGTCCATGATGCTGAGCAACCCACGAAACAGCTTTACACGACCGGAACGAAAATGTAAGGTTTCATCATTACCATGAGTTCCAAAACAGTAAGATCATAGATGACTACGAAGCAATTGTCTTGTTACGAGACCCAACCATTCCCATTGCTGATATTATCTAAGTCCGTTCTGCTCGTTTTATATCGGTTTCTCTCTACAATTTTCCCGGGATTTGATTTCCCGGGAAACGGGAAATAAAATTGTCATTTCCCGGGAATTCCCGGGATCCCGGGAAATTTTTAGAAACGTTAAAATCAAGCTAATTTGATGGACTCTTTGGATTTCTCCATATTTTATGTAATTCATATTTTAGACCAGTAAATTTGTACGGTTGTTTCTCTGGTTTGTGAGCACTTTGTTTATGTTTCCCCAAAAAATATCTGTTGACTTCATTTTTGAGGGTTTAAAACAAATAAACTTTATATTCAAAATTGAGCAAAAGTCCGAGTGGAGGTCATTATAGGAAAAATGTATGAAGTTCAAATTATATTTCCTAACATTTAATCAATCTTTTCGGAAACACGAATAAAAACTAATTAGAGACTTTCGCTGAAAGTTGTGACTGTTACATTGAATAGAAACCGTGAATAGATCCCCCCGAAAATTCCTTTATATTGTATTGCATATAAACATTCATGGAAAAACATATCACCAAGAAGATTTTTCAATAACTCTTTGATTAGGGTAAAGCACCGGTTTTGGCCATATGCCAGTTGTAGCCATACTGGATTTTACACTGTTTTACATAACCAATCAGCATGAAACGTTTTGTGTTCAGTAGATCACATTCACATGTTAGAGCTACATTCATTTACATTTCTGAATTGATTCTAAACATAAGAAAAACAATTCATTTTCCTTATCATACACCTAATTTGGCCACGGTACTCTTAATTTGGCCACTCTCATTAAAAATCCATGTGATTGGACACTTTAGCAATCGAAGTTATGTCTCTGGCCGAAACTGGTTCTAGTAGCTTAAAATGACCCAACGATATTTTCGAAGCGATACGATGGTTTTAGCTCAGTTTCGATACTTTATACACATAATATGGATTGAAAGCTTGCATTTGACATATTTGTAGTATAAATACGCCTTCTCATCTATATTTTTCAATTTTTCTCTTAGGCTGGCCAAAACCGGTATTTTTACCCTACGAAAAACAATAAGTTCTCGATTACTTTTTCAAATCGACGTAACTAACTTCCATACGGTTTTGAGAAAATTAATTTAGAAGAATCACACCCTGTCTTCTAAAACTGTTTTAAAATTAATCACTTTTTTAACATTTTTTCGCCGTGTACATTGCTTAAATTTTGCATACAATAAGCTCGCAATAAAAAACTAGGGATTTCCTATTATTTCCCACAACAATTTTATGACAAAATGGTAAGCCGTTTTATTCAGTAACTTGAGACGTTTTTGTATCAGTGTAAAATCGACTCAAGTAGTGTTTTGTTTTGATTTGTGGTTAAGTCACTTTGTCTCTCCATACAGTGGAGCGGCGAAAGTAGTGGGATTAGGTTACGAAAGTTGAAAATCTTCCTTTCGTCGTTTTGTAAATCCGGAAATTAAACGTTCTAGAAGTAAAAAAATCGAGTTGGTTCAGAGCGAAACATGTAGAATTTCTTCTGCAAAACACGTAGAATCGATAAAGTAAGTTTGTATAAGTTTTCGAGAATTAACATCCAAGTATTATTAGTGATCAAGTGAGGAAATTGGTTGTTATGATATAAAAAGTTGATTGTGCGATGGTTTTATTTGAATATATATGGTCAAATCTTTATTGGAATAGAGCTTCCCGGGAAATATGCAAATCCCGAGAAATACGGGAATCCCGGGAAACAGAAAATCATTTCCCGGGAAACGGGAATCCCGGGAAATCTCATTCCCCGGGAAATGTTCCCGGGATTCAAAACTCTACTCCCTAACAGGTACATCGCATCGTCAACACTTCATTTAAGTATCACATCTAATACAGCGACGTCAACAAAGCAGAACATGAGTTGGCTGCATAGTGATTGGGAGCAGATGAAGCGAGAACGGGGTTTAAGATCTAATAACTATCGCTTCTGCTTTCCAGGCCGGACCCTTTCTCATATATGTAACATTCTTCGTAATAGCTATCATTCTCTGCGTTATTATGACGGAAACATCATCAGCTCTATCTATCCTACCTTGATACCTTGATGGCTACAGCGTAGCGTCACGCCATTGCCGGGCGTATTGTAGAGCTCCATCTTCGTCGGTCTTAGGCGAAACTTCTCCAGTTGCCCCAAACGTTTAGGGTCGCCAGGTCCTCTTCCACTGCGTACAGCTGGTGTATTCGTGATCTTCCCCGAAGCCGCCGACCTCTACCTGGTTCCCTGCTGAATATTATTTTCGCAATTCTTTCTTCCGACATCCGCACTAAGGGACCAGCCCACTGAAGTCTGCCGCATTTTACACGCTTGATAATATTCGCATATTTGTACACTTGACGCAACTCGTGAATCATGCGTCTACACCACACCATTTTCGAGTTTCCCACCGAGTATTGTCCGCATCACTTTAAGTTCGAAAACACCGATAGTTTTCCGGTCTGACTCTTTCAAAGTTCACGCTTCGTGTCCGTAGAGAGCCACCGGAAGACTAAATGTTTTATACATGGCGAATTTTGTTTCCGTTTGCAAGCTGCTGGACCTAAGCTGGTTACTTACATAGTCCATAAAAGGCAGCCGCTACACGTCTTTTCACTTCGCAGGAAACGTTGTCACATGTCACAAGTGTTCCAAGGTAAACAAATTCTTCAACAACTTCAAACACATCCCCATCAAACACTACCTCAGCACCTACACCACCAAGCCTGACTCTATCTCTACCTGCAACCATGTACTTCGTTTTGGTAGAATTAATGGTCAGGCCTATCCTCGCTGTCTCCCTCTTCAAAGGCACCAAGGCCTCCTCCACTGACCTGCGATCGATTCCAATTAGGTCTATCGTCCGCAAAGCCAAGGAGCATGTGCGAGTGCAATGTTGAACAGTAAATTCGAAAGTGCGTCTCCCTGCTTCAACCCGTCTAACGTCACGAACGAAGTTGACACCTCTCTGCGATCCGAACACTTAATGTCGAACCATCCAGCGTAGCACGTATCAGCCCAATTAGTTACGCCGGATAACCCTGTTCAGACATTATCTGCCAATGCTCTTTAAAACATCGATTCTTTCGGTGGCTCTCTACGGGTTCGAAGCGTGCACGTTGAAAGAGGCAGACCGGAAATCTTGCTGTGTTTTTGAGCGTGAAATGCTACGTACATTACTCAGTGACAAATGCATGAATCACGTGCAATACGACAGACTTGAGTGGACTGGTCACTTAGTGCGAACGTCGGAAGAAAGAATAGCTAAAATAATATTCAGCAGATAACCATGTAGAGATAGGCGAACCCGCAACTCTCAGCATTCTATTGTTGTCTACCTTTCTGAAACAATGCGCCTTTCTCTGGATTCTACTGGAATCAGTGCTGGGAATGGTAATAGTAGTAGGCTTGAATTTTCGCGAAAATCACGTGGTCCTTCCAGTACAGTAGTTCAAAAACGTGAATCTCATCAAGTAGCCTCTGTTGGGTGCACGAATTTCCTAAATCATGAGTGTCATTGAAGGCTCTACCGTTTTGATTCATATTACGGACACTTAAGGACTCAGGGAAATATAATTCAGCATGGAGCATACAAAATAAATCATTCTGTATGTTTCCTTAGCGCTATCGAGCGTCGGAAGCCCTTTACTTTCGAACGGTGGGTGAAGAATACGCTTCCGCAACATCAATAATTTTAAATAAATCAAAATTTGTGGCCTTTTCATGATTCTTATTCCGGACGCTTCCTCACTTTTGCCTCATATTCCGGACACTTTGAATCGAATTCCGGACAGCTCATGATAATCATTAATGGAACAGTCAAATCATCAATCGAAATTGTTAAACCACCAAAGAGACATCTAAGGTAGTTGGGCATTATAAATTTTCAAAGATATTTATGGAAAAAGTTTACTAAAACGAGCCTTGAAATTGAGAACTTTTGAACAGCAAAAATTGAAACATTTCGCGTGTAATGTTTCCCATACAAAGTAGAGTTTCCGGAATTTGAAGCTGTCCGTAATATGAATCAAAACGAGGAAATGCAGCGGGAAATAGAACATTTTTCTACAGTAATTTTGGGTTGCCCTTAGCAACGGGTTTTTTGCTATTTTCAAGGCATCGTATCAGTGGATACGAGTAACTGACACTGAAGAAGACTGCAAGTGGTAGTCGAAATACGCGTATCTGTCAAAGATAAGCAGAATTAAAAGGTACATGGAATACAGTAGTTTGACTCTAATTTCGGAAAATCGTCCCACTGTGCTGAAGCTAGTAATGATCGAACTCGCCAAGACGAATCTGGCTAAAGCATATGGGTTAGGTATCCAAACCAAGCTCGTACGAAAATAAAAAACTGAAAATAAAATACAACTACATAGAAGCTTAGCGCTTGACAAAAAGGAGGCCGTTGAGGTATTAAGCACAGAATCATAAAAAGACTGGAAACGTAGTTGTTCTTAGCCATACATTGGAACTATTGAATGATAGCAATTACAACTGCGTCCTAGATGAATCATCCTAGCTCGACCCAAAACCCGGCAGGAGTCCACCAAAAACCGCTGTTTTGAAATCCAATATCATCTATCCAATTTCCATAAAATCCTTCCTCCCCGATCAAAAGTGGTCGGTGGGAATCAAAGTAATTAACGGTCGCTTAACTGCCGAACCCTTTCACTTGCTATCCCAAAACACAACAGTCCACGAGAGAAGGATATGGAAAGAATTCAATTTCGTTCGTCTGCTCACTGGCTGCACGCTCTAATGCGTATAATGTGTTACAGGTAATTACGCTCCGGGGAAAGGAATCCCTACGATGCCGGCCGCCGTTTCCTCCTCCTCCTCCGCACTTATCGTGATTTGGTGAAACGAACAGGTTCCCACCGACGCGTCGACGTCGTCATCCATCGACTCTAAGGAGCCTGTCTCATAGGGCGGAGCTTATTTTCTTAAAAAACATCTCGAAACCATAATTGTTTGTGTTCTTCTGAATTCAGATCATTCAGCTTCACAGAGCACCCAGGTGGCGGCGATCAGGCTGCCGGTCGCAGAGGCCAACAGGGGCGAAGAACTTGGGCATACTCAAGGTAGGCTGGTCGGTTTGCCGGCTGAGCATACAACAGCCTCCTGAAGTTTGCTTCAAGTGTTTCGGGAAGGGCCATAAGTCGTGGAATTGCAATGGTCCCGACAGAAGTAAGATGTGCAGAAAATGCGGCGCTGAAGGCCATAGGGCAAGCGATTGTAAGCAAATCGCTAAGTGCCTAATATGTGTCGACAGAGCAGACAACGGACACTTAACGGGCGGACCCAAATGTCCGGGCACAAGCGGAGTATCAAAGCAGCCAAAACGGAAGTAACACAGTTAAATTTAAACCACTGTGATGCAGCCCAGCAGCTGCTTTGGCAGTCAGTCTCGGAAACCAAGACTGACGTGGTGTTATTATCGGACCCATACCGCAAACCAGCCAACAACGGGAACTGGGTGGCGGATAGGTCTCAACAGCTAGCAGCTATAGGGACGACAGGACGATACCCAATCCAAGAAGTAGTCTCTAGCTCAAATGGCGGTTTTGCGATAGCAAAAATCAACGGCGTGTTCTATTGCAGTTGTTACGCGCCCCCAAGGTGGTCGATTGAGGAATTTTCCCACATGGTTGACAGGATGATGGCCGAACTAGCTAATCGGCAGCCAGTAGTGATAGCTGGCGACTTTAATGCATGGGCAGTGGAGTGGGGTAGCCGCTGCACCAATCAAAGAGGCCAGCTATTGTTGGAATCCCTGGCCGCATTAAATGTAGAGCTGGCAAATGTGGGTACAGTGAGTACCTTCCGCAGAAATGGTGCAGAATCGATCATCGACGTGACGTTTTGTAGTCCTAACCTTTTAGGTACCATGAACTGGCGCGTTGATGACGGTTATACTCATAGCGATCATCAATCGATTCGCTATAGTATAATACCAGGCGGGCGGAAGGCAGCGCGATGTAACTCGACCCAAGCCCGAGGATGGAAAACAGCGCGCTTCGACGGCGAAGTATTCACTGAAGCCCTGAGGCGCGAACGAAACACTCTGGACCTAAACGGTGAAGAGCTAGTTGCTATGATATCACGAGCGTGTGATGCTTCCATGCCGAGAAAAGCCCCTCCTAGAGAGAACAGGCCGCCAGTGTATTGGAGGTGCGAATCAATTGCAAATCTTCGAGCAATCTGCCTTCGGGCTAGACGAAGAATGCAACGCGCACGCACAGAAGCACAAAGAGAGGAACGCGGTGCAGCATTCAGAGAGGCAAAGTTGGCTCTCAAAAAGGAAATCAAGAGTCGAAAACGGGCATGCTTTGAAAGTCTATGCGAGAGTGCCAATTCTAGTCCATGGGGCGACGCCTACAGAGTGGTAATGGCTAAGACCAAAGGAGCCATAGCGCCCCAAGAGAAATCGCCCGAGTTGCTGCGATCGATAATCGATGTACTCTTCCCGCACCATCCCATAAGCCCATGGCCCCCAGCGCCGTATGCGGCAGATGAAGGAGAAGAAGTGGCGAGAGTGACGAACGAAGAGCTGGCAGAAGTCGTGAAATCATTCGCGTCAAACAAGGCACCGGGACCCGATGGTATCCCGAATGTTGCCTTAAAAGCGGCAGTGAACACGGATCCGGACATGTTCAGAACCACGATGCAACGCTGCATTGATCAAGGAATCTTCCCGGATGTATGGAAGCGACAGAAATTGGTGCTACTACCAAAGGCGGGGAAACCACCAGGTGACCCGTCGGCGTATAGACCTATCTGTCTACTAGATACGACGGGCAAGTTATTGGAGAGGTTGATTCTCAACAGACTAGTACCGTATACGGAGAGTGCGGACGGCCTGTCCAACAACCAGTTTGGATTCAGAAAAGGTAAATCTACTCTGGACGCCATCCAGTCGGTCGTTCAAACAGCTGAGGTGGCAATCGAGCATAAAAGGAGCGGCATCCGTTACTGCGCGGTTGTCACTCTGGATGTGAAGAATGCGTTCAACAGCGCAAGCTGGGAAGCAATAGCACACGCGCTTCACCGCCTCAAGGTACCGGTGCAGTTGTGTAAGCTTCTAGAAAGCTATTTTGATGGTAGGATTCTACTGTATGACACAGAGGAGGGGCAGAAAAGCGTTCGAATTACCGCGGGAGTACCTCAAGGTTCAATCCTGGGCCCGCTGTTATGGAATGCGATGTACGATGACGTACTGAGGCTGCCCCTTCCGACGGGTGTTAAGATTGTTGGCTTCGCCGACGATATCACCCTAGTGGTCTATGGTGAATCGATGGAGGAAGTAAAGTTTACAGCAGCGCACTCTATTTCCCTGGTTGAGGAATGGATGAAGTCTAGGAAACTAGGACTGGCCCGTCACAAGACTGAGGTGGTGGTGGTCAACAACCGCAAGTCCGAGCAACGGGCGCTTATCTCGGTAGGTGATTGCACCATAGAGTCCAAGCGATCCCTTAGGCATCTTGGGGTAATGATCGATGACAAGCTGAGCTTCGCTAGCCACGTTGAATATGCGCTTAGAACGAACAGAAACCTAAAGCGGTTGGAAAGCACGTACAGGATAATGTGCTTAAGAGTAGCAAGTGCATACCGGACGGTATCTAAAGAGGCCGTGTGCATCATAGCCGGGATGACGCCCATCGGGCTCATCATCAAGGAAGATGTTCAATGCTTCAACCAAAGGGGTACCAGAGGAGTCCGCGACACGTGTAAAGAGGAAACGCTCAGAAGCTGGCAGCAGGAATGGGATAACTCCACTAAGGGTAGATGGACCCATCGACTAATACCAAATGTGTCAGATTGGTATGGTAGAAGCCATGGGGAAGTGAACTTCCACCTGACGCAGTTTCTGTCAGGACATGGTTGCTATAGACAGTACCTGCATAGGTTCGGGCACTCAGAATCTCCTGCGTGCCCCAATTGTGCTGGTGTAGAGGAAACAGCGGAGCATGTCGTGTTCGATTGCCCCCGTTTCATTGTTGTGAGAGGTCGCATGCTCACTACATGCGGAGGGGACACGTCCCCCGACAATATTATAGAGAGAATGTGTGCGGATGCCGAGTGCTGGAATGCAGTAACTACGGCTGTCACTCACATTATGTTAGAATTGCAGCGTCTATGGCGCGCCGACCAAGAGTTGGCTGCAGAGGATTAGCCCTGCCGAGGCTGGTCCCTTGTAACATTGTTTAAGTCGGCTAGGAGAAGCAGTTTGCCTAGGCTACTTCTGCTACACGTGTTGTGCTATATGCACTGGTCCCTTCCCGAAGAAATACCGTAAGGTGGTTCCGGGGAGATGAGGGTCTGAGTCCAAGGGTCATGTCGATGCACTGTTCACCACTTGAGCAATTCTAAATGAATTGCTCATGCACAGTGCATAGGCTGGTTTTAGCGGGTCGTCGTTGGTGCGTCATCCCCGCATTCCCTGAGTTATCTTCTCAGGGGATCTGTTTGCAGATTTCCCCCTTGTAAAAAACAAAAAACAAAAAAAAAAAGATCATTCAGCTTCTGATTCAGAAACCTAAGCTTAGAAATTCAGATCCAAAAATATTAAGATTAAAAGTTGGTTTTAAAAGTTAAATATTTTATGAGAGGAACTTTGAGGTTCCTCTGTACGATTTGAATTCAAAAGTTTTTAAAACTTTCGATAACTAAGCCCCACCCTACCGTCTAAATCTGATGAATTGGTTGATCGCTAGATCTTTCAGTCCTGAGCACACGTGTGCTTTGGTGCCACATCATGCACCGAGAGTTGCTCACAAACAAGTTTCGGGGATCGTCGCCTGAGAACGTGGAGGAGAAAGATTTGTTATCCTATTTATTACCGACCGGCCGGCGCGCGATGATTCTGTGTTTGTGGACGTAACTACCCAGCATGAATTGAACGCCTCCACCGTCCGTCGAGCCTTCACTATGTTTTTATATGGGCCCGCCGAAAGGCTTTACCAGAACAAGGAATGGAACCGGTTTTTATGCTTCGGCTATATCTTATTCCGATGCAATTCCATCGAGTCAGAGTCAGTGTGAGATTTCTTGACGTGCTATGTGCTCCTCCGGTGTAAACTCATCAAGGTTTATGATTTTCCTCTGCAAAGCAATCATGTTTATGGCGAGGGATGACTTCGGCACCGGCACCGAGTTTTGTGAGGTTGTTATATAAACAAAATTTATCATTTTCAACGGGGTAAACATTTGGAACTGTTTGTTGGTTAATCTAGGGCTAAGTTGTCCTTTTAATTGCTGCCCCAGGATAAAATGCTGAGAAGTACATATCATGAGGAACTGACCCGATTGTGTCAGCCCCTTTTTGGGGTGAACTTTTTGCTCTCACGGTTTCATTACCAAATTTTCTCCCAACCTTGTTCAACTCAGTTGAAGTTATTATGAATATGCGTGAATATAGTGAAAAGAATAGTGAAGAAAGAATTATTGTTTTCTTATTGAAGGAGAGCTGAAAAACGTTTTTAAAGAGGGGCTGATAAAATCGCGTCATCTGTGTTTCTGAAAATTTTGATTCTACCAGTTTATTTTCCAACAATATTTCAATGTGATATTTTGAAAAAGAGTCACGTCCTGGATGCTTAGAGAAGTCTGTCCAAGATATTCCGAACATCTAACGCAGGATACTACAATTCCTGTGCCTAAGATTCCGTGAGAATCTCTTAGCAGATTATTTTTAATATCCCGTTCTTGAATCTGTGAGAATACTGTACAAAGTTCCAATGGATTCATAGTCAGTTTTTGGTTTTAATCCTGCTACAGATTCCGTTAAAATCTTGCTCTTGATGTTGCGAAGAATGTGTCCAATGGTTGTAAACAGTTTGTTTGGTATTTTGCCGAAATTTTTTCTGCGATTGTGCAGAATTGTGTATTAGAATAATATTAAGAAATCTGTGAGAATCCGGTATATTTATGACTGAATCGATCTAATCAAACATTGTTGTACAAGCTTGATAGAAACTCTGTTTTATCAATCAAACTGTTATGAAACTCATAGGAATTTTATAAAAATAATAATATTGATAATATGATTATATTATACTCATTACAAAAAAATATTTTAAACATGAAACGCAAGACAATTATCCAATGCGGAATGTATAAGATGAATAATTATAAAGGGTTTTTCAAATTCAAAGCTAAGGCGAATCCTTCATATCAACCAGCTAAACATCCATGTATTTCCAAATTATCATCAAAGAATCGAATAAAAAAACGTATTAGCATTCATCAAACCAAACTAAAAATTGATAATCAGCCTACGTATACCATGCACCCCCGCTAATTTTATCGGTACCTCATGCAAACCATCGGGGTTCATTTTTAATTTGAACTTTTAGTCACCCTATGAGCAACAGAAAATCATACTTCTGGTTATCCCTTTGGCTGTTTTGTTTTGATTCTGCATTCCGTTTCGCAAAGTTCCTTTCCACTTTACTGCATTCCATGAGCTGAATGACGTTTGAACCATTTTTAATCTGAACGATGTGCAAATTAGCGGGGTATAAATTAAAAAGTGTTCAGATTAAATGTGGTCAAGCCAACGTGGGTACCCGGTAGTGCATTAGCAGGCCTGGTAACGAATCACTTTTTCTGGTCACTATTTGCAACAAAAAGTCAGAACATCAGAGTAGTAATGTTTTACTGGTTTTTATTATTCTAATGCAAACATATTTAAAGTGTCTAGAAAGCAAGGGATTCTTTGCTAACCTTCTGGAAGAATTCCGGTGAATATCACACAGGACAGAATAATTGAAATTTATATGATGGGTTTTGTGATATAGTTTTATAATTTAAATTCCTGACAGACCAGCTGAGTTTATTTAGATGAAATTTCTGGAGAATTCAACGTAGAATAGCCTGAAGGGATCTTTGATCTTGAAGGAAGATCAACAAAGAAAGAAGACTGAAACATATCTGAAATTTCAACCAAAACAGATTCATTGAATTTGTCAGACATTTGTTCAGAACTAGTTCAGAAATTTATCAAGAAATGGAATCAAGAGTTTCACTAGAAATTTTAACAAATGTGTGACATTCATTCACTGATTGAGCCAAAGGTTGAGACACAGTTTCGATCGACTTTTCCTATTCCAAATACACAGTAATATCTATATTATTGTATTACGTAGAAAATCATTCTCTAATTACCATTGCACAATGATCTCCTGATTCAGTTCTTCTCGAATTCATTGAAAATAGATAATGCTTTGAAAAGTGGGGGCAAAATTTTACTTAAACTCTTATATGGGATTTATTATATAACCCACAAAAACCTCCAGGAATGTATTTATATATTTTGTAAGGATTTTGCTATGCATCATCATCATAAATTTACTCTTTTACTTTTCTTGAAACTTTTCTAAAGAAATTTGTTTCACAGCTCTGACATATGGAAACACTTAAATGAGTTTTGGCCATTAAGTTTGTCACTCATGACAAAGAATTCCGCAATTATTCTTTTTAAAAGTTGACTATTTTTGAATTTTTAATGTGTAGGCTTTTCTGAACTTTTATTTTGGGCTACTGTTGTAGGTTTCAAGTCACTTTTTAGTCACTATTTGGTCACTTTTTGTGTGTTTCGTGATGCCCAAGCCTAGAAGTTTTCGTTTTCGTGCGTTTTTGCGTCCGTCGAGTTGTTTTTTTGTTTTTTTTTTCTGTTTTCGAAGCCTAAGCAGGACGGTTCATCGAATTACATTGGAGCTCCCCTGTTAACGATGGATCATCAATTGGTGAGCTCGTTTCATGCTTCTATTTCACATATTTATTGTAAAAACGGCTTGAATGTTGCATTTATTTATTTGCTCATTGAGTAATGATTATTTCGATACCTCAAGTGTCGGCGTACTACGATTCATAGTTTACATGATACATATTGAAGTACACATAGGGTGTCTGATCCAGTCATAGTGTGTTAGCGTTAGCGTTAGCGTTAGCGTTAGCGTTAGCGTAGTTACGGTATACTTCGTAGATTGGATACTAGCAACATTCATGTTTCTTTTTAATAATCTCATCCTGACTACTTTCAAGAACAAGGCAGGGGAGTATACCTTGTTCAAATCATAAACAAGAATACTAAAAGCATGAATATCGCTATTCCCGGCCACGCCCATCTTTACCGTAACTTGGGATAGGGGAAGGAAATGTTGATGTAGCACTTACTTAATGAGAGGCCACCGACTCAGCGACACCCTCATAAGTGCTACGGAGTTGGAGGTTGGGGAAGGTATATTGTCAGGATTCGCCTAGAAAGCTGGCGATAGACCATAATTATTTGTTGTTAAAGCGTTTTCAAATTAATCTTTTGAATGCCGGCAATCAAAAGAGAAAACAATAGCTTATTTATAGTATAAATAGTATTTCGCGAAATGCTTGTCGATTGTGCAGTAATATTTTTGCTCAATAACCAGTAAAAAGCAAAACCGATCCCTCCAGGGTCATCGGATTGTATAAAACAACGATACGCGTAAAAAAAAAATCACGCCTATTGAAAACCTGTACTGTGCCCATTGAAAAACTGTACTGGGTGGTACTGTATTTTCAGATAATCGAAAAACGAAAGGAAGCGCGTTCGAACTAAACACCCTAGGATAACACAGTCGGTTTTTCTGCTCAAAATTATACGAAAAGCAGAATCGATCCCTCCAGGGTCATCGAACGGTTAAAAAGCATCCACAACCGATTGTTAGTTGCGTAACACCCGCCCGGACAGAATGCGCAATCTGAACATAATTATCAAACTCCGAAAATAACATTTTCCGTTCAAGAAACGATCAGAAGTTCCACGACGCGGACAAAAACGATCCGGAAGGCTCACAAAAGAAAAAGTATCATACTGGAACAAACTCACCGGATTGATTCTCTAAATTTATGTGCTGCCTGTCACTTCCGGATGGTTCGGTGAACTTAGGGCAGCCAAAAACCAACAGTACTGAGGACACAAATCAAACAAATCACTTTTTCACTTTTCACTATTCCATTTCTGAATGTAAAAACTGTCCTTCGTGAAGCATGTGTCTGATCCAGTCATAGTGTGTGTACCAATAATAGTGGTAGTGCCGTTTCAAGCGTGTTATAGCCAATTTTTATTTTTATGTGTATTTTTCTAACATGGACATTGTCAAAATGATATGAATGTGTGAAAAAAAATCTTGTGAAATAGTAAGAAAATAGTAGAAAACAATTAAAATCCTTAACTTTTTTGCTCCTTTGCACCAGTTATAGTGGGACGTTCCTATAATAGTGAGTCTCAATGGGAAATCAATGTAAACCACTATTATAGGAACAAAAGTTAGCAAACACCACTATTACTGGAACGTGTTCCAGTAATGGAGGAAATGCTTTTTTGATAGATTTAATGATTTTAACATTCTAAGATTACTTTTTACGTGAAATATAATAAAAAAGCTTTCGAATGACGTATTCAGATATAAAAAACGAGTTTCCGTTATTTTTTGGCGATTTTTTACTCCTCAACCCGTTACTATTGCCACTATCGCTGGTACAGACGCCCTACATTTACTTTTGTTTGTAATTACAAAAATAAACAGTGACGTACGAAGTGTCGACGTTTTATTCCATAGACTTATAGAAGATTATTTCGGTTCATGTTCCATAAATCGAAACACTTACCAAACACAACAATCTCTTTGAATGGTTCGTCACTGAAGGTGTCGACAAATTTTTGTGCAGAAGAGGTTTCACTTACCAAGATGAATCAAGATTGTATAGCTTCTGAATCCTTCCCACTAACAAAATCTCCTTCCTGTGACAACCATGAAAATGCAGAAGTATACTCGGTTTTTAGTAACAATGGATGTCACACTAACATTCCTTCCCTTCCCCGATGGCCGTAAGGACGTGGCCGACGCCGTTATTAACTTTATAATATTTAGAATTCTCAAAATTATACAACACATTTTTGATAACTTCAGTCACTAAAGTCACTGTTGTTTTGCTGTTTGGCTGCTACCAGCCCTGCATTAGGCAGTCCTGCTTTGACACCCACCCCCATCTGATGTTTGATCAAGAGCGGGTAGTGGCGCTTAAGCCTAGGCTATGATAAGAGCCAGAACACTAGGAGAGAATGCCGGTGTTCCAACCCCTGGACCATCGGATAACTATGGAGTGCAAATAATGATTCTTAGCATTCAAGACCATCATTTACTCACCCACCTACCCATCCACATCCTTGATATCTATGAGGGCGTCGGTGAGTCGCTGGCCTCTTGCTAAGTAGATATCATATTATAATTATCCTTTCCTATCCCAGTAACGGAGAAGACGGGCGCGGCCGGCAATGGAAGTTCTCATGTCTTCTCAACTCTGAACTCTAATTGGATGGCTATTCATTCCAAAATAGCCCTTTATAAGCAATTGGAATAAGATTGAGAAAGCAAAAACATGACAGCTTTCAGTATGCAATCTACGAATTACTTCATTATTACGCAACGCAACGCAACCCCCATCTGATGTTTGATCAATTCTCCAGACGACCATAAGAATTTCAGAATTTTATAAGATTTATCGTTCCAAAAATGGAACGCAGTTTATCTCAACGTACGAACGATTCTCAGCATTAGTATGCAATTTGCTTGAAAAACTTTTGTTCAGACATTTTCTCTTCAAAAGCTTGAGATGCATAACTTCAGAAGTTAGGATTGCTCCTTCTCAGAAGTTAGAAACCCTTCTATTCAGCTGCATGGAAAGTTTATTTTAACAGGCTTGTAAAACTTCATCAGAAAAAAAAGCTTAATGGGTCTTTTTTAAGAATCTCCGAAATTTTCTGTTCAGAATCGTTAAAAGCCTATCTTGGCCGAGGTCTCTTCAGAATCTATAAGAGCTTCACTAAAAAATATTGTAAAACTTCTCTATCCAAACATGGAACGTTACTCTCGAGAATATTGGAAAGCGATTTGAAAAACCCCGAAATTTGTCTTACGTAATTTATGGACCGCCCCTTAGAAAGCTTCTATTCAGATGAAAACCTTCTTGTCAAGCTTCTTTACATAAGATATAGAAACTAATCTCCAGAATTTACAAGAGCTTTTTTTACGAATCTTTTAAAGCTTCTCTACGGTAGCTAAGCGAGCTTCTATTCAGGAAATTGAAGGAATTATTTTCTGCAGCTGAAAGAATCTATCTTCTAAAATAGAGAGTGCTTTTCTTCACAAGCATCAATAGCTTTTTGTCAGAAGCTTGAAGACCGTAACCCTCAGAAAACTTCTCTTTAGAAGCTTCAAAAGCTTCTCTTCACAAGCTTGAAGTACTTTGCTTATGGAGTTGTATATGGAGATCTTCTCTCTTTAGAAGTTAGAAAACTTATCTTCACATGGTTTAAAAGCTTCTATTCAGATGGAAACCTTTTCTGCAGAGGCTTGTCGAGTTTATTTTAAGGAGCTTGACGTGCGTCTTTTCAGACGATAGAGAAACTAATCTTCAGTATACAAGAGCTTCAGAAGCTTGTAAAGCTGTTCTTCGGGAGCTAGGTGGGCTTCTTTTTAGAAACTAAAAGAGATTATCTTCAGAAGCTGGAAGATTTTTTTTAAGTAGAAAATGCTTCTTTTCACAAGATGAAACTTTTCTTCTGAATCTTGAAGAGCTTCTCCAGTTATAAGAGCTCCTCTTTATAGGTTTGGATGGTTTTTCTCCAAGAGCTTTAAAATCTCTTCAGAAGCTTTGAAAGCTTCTCTTTATAATCATGAAGAGCTCTTCTTTCGGAGCATAACACTTGTTTCCTCCTTGAAGCATTTTTTTATGTTGTACTACTTTAATTTGTCAGTATGGAGTGATTCGTATCTGGATTCCTTCTCCTTTCAATTTTGAAAGGACTGTTTCCAAAAGTTTGACATATTTCTTTTTAGAAACTCGGGAAACATTATATTCAGAAGCTTGAAGAGCTTTCAGAAGCATGAAGAGATTTGCTTTAAAGGCTTCAGAGTTTCTCTACAGAAGCTTGAACAACTCTTTTACAATAGCTTTCATTTACCTTTTTACTGATACTTGAAGAACTTTTCATTAGATGTTTTAGGAACGTCTATTCAGAAGCTTTAAGAGTTTCTTTAAAGAAGCTTATAAAACTTTTCTTCAGAAGCTTAAACTTTTCTTCGGATGAATAATTTTCCTTCGAAAGTTTGAGAAGCTTCTCCTTAAAAGCTTGGAAAACTTTTTTCATATGCTTCAGTAAAGTTTTGTTTTCAGTAGCTTAATATGATTCTGTTCAAGCATCTGATCTTAAAACTTTTTTTCGGTAGGTCAGCTTCTATTTGGTAGCTTAAATACCTTCTCCTTATACAGTACTGGACACAATAAAGTACGTGTTCGGACAAAATGCCACCGGTGTAGAGCCCTACCCTGATCATCCACTACAACTATGCTCTGTGATATAATTCAGTAGTCTGTAACACAACGTAGGTTAAGCTAGACATGTCTATTGTGATTCGTATTAGAAACAAAATAAATATGTGATTCGAAGTAGTTTAAATCTCTTTGCCGTACGGAATCGATCCGAAACACCTACCACTTGCTCGATAAGTACGCATTGGCCGTTTTTCATACAAAATGGTCAAGTTTGGAGGTCTAGTTCTCGGATTCTAGTGGTCCGATGGATCTGACATTTTCACCGCAGTTCAGAAATAACATGAACTTTATTCAACTCATAAGTAACAAAACATTTTTATTTATGAAAAATTTATTTTTTGGCGGAAAATTGCAAAATTGTATTTTGGAAATATGTTGTAAACAATCAGTTTTGCTGAAACTTGAGATTCTACAAACATTTGTCTCTTATCTAATTGAACATTTTTGCAGAAGGGCAGAATGCCATTTTTTCCATTCAAAAATTATTTCTTATTAAAAATTTTATCATTTTTTTCAAAATTGGAGATTTACGATAACTATAAGTATTTTTTATGAAAAACTCAATTTCCTGCTTAGTAAATTTGAAGTAAAGTTACTGCGGTTGAAATTATAGGTCAATAGGAGCACTAGAAGCCGAGATCCAAGTCTCCTAACTTGACAATTTTGTGTGGAAAACGGCCAATGCTTACTTCATTCTGTCCAGTACTGTAAGCTTAGAGAGTTTTTTTTCGGAAAAGCGCAAAAAAATGTTTTACGTGCTCTATGATTAGCCAAGCATGAATCGCTGTTTTATTGGAAATTGAATTAACAAGAAGCATAAAGCTGTTTTTCTTCATAATCTTTGATAACTTTTCTCTGAAGTTTTAATAGCTTTTCTTCATGAATTTGGGAAGCTTGATAATCTTTACTTCTCGATTTTGTGAGCTTTCAGAAGCTTGAAACGTAACGCTTATTGTATGAACCTTAGAGCGTTTTCTTTGAACTTTGGAAGTGCTTCACTTCAGAATCTTAGGGAACTTCTTTCCAGAAGCTCTCAGCTGCTAAACTCGAAGAGCTTTTTCAGAATATCCGAACATTTCTCTTTAATAGCTTCGAAATTATGTTAAAATCAAAGCATAAAGTGTTTTGCTTTGAAGGTTTCGTAATATTATCTAATACAGTGCAGCAATGAACTTTGTGAGCTTCTTTTCGTAAGCTTAGAATGCTTCTTCTCTTCTAGCTTATTATCAGAAACTTCGAATACTGCTCATCAGATGGCAGAAACGCTTCTTTGTTTATTCTCAGGGGACTCTCACAAGCATGTAGAGCTTACCAGAAGCAGATTTTTGTATCTCTATGCAGAAGCTCGTTGACAAACCTTTAGTCAGCAGGTTTCCATACGTAGCATCTTGGAAACATAGACTGACATGTGAAAAAGCGAAACAAGGGTCTTTTTACATGTTAGTTAATTATTCATGATTGAATATTTATCTATAATGTGTAGATATTCAAAATAATTTCTCCATAACATTTTTCTGCAAATGCTTTGTAATAACATCCAGTATATACTAATATCTATAGTCTTAAAAGATCTGTATCATCATCTCATGCATGCAATAGTCTTCTTCCAGAACAATATTTCTAATGCGCAGTTCTTCGCACCCTGACATCACTTTCAGCACAAGATTTAACGCAATCTTTTATCTAATACAACAACAACGAGTCGTGTTTCGTTCATTGTTCTCCGGTGATGATGATTGCAAAAAAAAATGTAACAAAACGGTCCTTCTCAATTACAACAGTTTCATTCTGTTCCGCGGTTCAAATACCCCTCCATCCCAAACCCGGATTGGATTGATTTATTTTTACCCCCGAAATAATCTCTCTTGAGAAATCTAGAATTTTTTCTTCACCTTCCGTGATCTTGCGGCTTCGCCAGGAAACCAAAGACGGCAAACGCGAAACAATTCCCGAAACGATGCGATCCGATCTGTTGTCAACCTTCGGTGAACCCTTTCTCGTGCTAGTGCACTATGGGAAGGTTCCATATAGCCTGACGACCAAAAATATGTTTTCCGTCTTATGCCTTGATGAGTATAGTGGTATACATTTCTCGATAACTTATTCAAACAGCCGTATGTCAGGAAACTAGACAATATGTGTTTATCTACACAGTTTGTTAAATTCCATCAACTCGATTTTCTCGTTTATAACGTTTTATTTTCGGATTTACAAAACGACGTAAGTTAGCTTTTTAACTTCCGTAACCTAATCACTTCTATCGCCGCTCTGTTATACGGACAGACAAAATGACTTCACCATATATCAAAACAAAACACTTCTTGTACTCAAAGACGTAGAAAGTAATTGAATAAAACTGTATAACGGATACCTAAAATTTTGGTTGCATTTCTTCTATTTTTTGTACAAATTGTTCGAATGTTACTTACGTCAATTTTCAAAGGAATTGATTTTTTTTTTTTCAAATCGACCTATTTGAACAAGATAATTCTATTCGAACAAGTCATTTTATCGATTTTGGCCAGCTGATCGCTCATAGTGGCTAGGTTTACTCGCTGCATCACTTTCCGTCGAATCCGAACCAAAAAAACTGCTCTCAAACAACAAAACTTTATAAAAATAATAAAATAACAAAAACCGCCCTATTGTTACCGAACGGCGAATGTTGTACAGCTATGAAAGAATAGCACCCCACCGGGCGGAGGCGACTGGATGCTGCGTGAGATAGCTCTTAATTAAGACCTCGCAGCTCGGAGCACGAAGAGGAAATGGTCTCCCGAAGTCGCGACACCTTTGTTCGTCATTTTTTGCCAATACCCGTTCAGTCAAACGAAAGGAAATGCTGTAAATTAGATGTAAATTGGAAGCGAAACACAGGCAGGAAAAAAGGCTAACGTGATTTACATGCTGCGCAAACGAGCATCCAACTGCGCTTTGAGGAAACATTTCGAAGCAACGGTATCAAGTCGGGGCAAATCTTGTCGCGACTTTGTTTCCGATCTGAAATCCTGGGCTCTCAAAGACGCAAGAATGTTTCTTATTGTGATGATGGCATTGTGTTGGGTTTTTCTTTGGATATTTTATCAAAGCATTCGGTGTTAATGGTAGGACTGTTTTTTTCTCTGTTTGTTACTTCGGTAATTTAGACAGCTCGCTAAAGAAAATAGAAACAGTTGGAATATTTATTGGCTTTTGTGCAAGGGAAATGAAAAAAAAACTCGGAGATCATATGCAACGAGATGATTTGATGAGCAAAGGGATGAACTTTTCCTATGTATTGTAATAGTTTCCATGTAAAAAATTGAAGCAAAAGCATCCATTTCAATGTGTTGTTGTTGCTTTTTAGCAAATTTGGCCACTTTCTCTGAACAACTTGTTCTGAACCCTCAACTGTTGATGTCAATTATTAGTTCAATTAAAATGTTTATAACTCCGGATCGGCCAAAATCATTTTCAATGGCAAACAAAGAATGACATTTTTAACTTTTTAGATTTTCAATATAAAATTATCAATTTTCTGAAGATGAGATATTATTTATATATGGACCGATTTGAATGAAATTTTCACAGGCATGAAGTTGTCAGGAAAAGATTTTGGATCCATACCTTTAGCATGGCTTTGATTATGTATGCTAAGACTAAGGAATACACAGAATTTTATTTGATGAGTGCCAGTGAATCAATTGTCACCCAACACGCAACAACAAATACATTGTCACCTCCTATTATTGTTGCAACAATTTTATTCCGCAACATCCCTGGGCAAAGGCACAACCTTGTGATCAGCTTGACTGCTGTCAGGTCTCGGGGCTTAAATGTATCTTTACTCTGAAGAGAAAGATGCACACTAGTGGTGCCAATGGTGATTATAATCAAGAGTGTTTTCTAATGAACACTATTGATTAGCATCACTGAGAACCGATACTCTACGTGGTCTATGATGAAGCGGTCCTTGTTTGTTTTTTCTATACGTTTTTTATTTATGCTTCCAGACACTCATCCGGTAACAGTTTAATCAAAACCTCCTAACATTGAAGAAATCGTGCTGAACAGGAACACGCATCGACGTACAAGGATACAACAGAATCTTATTAAACCCGTTTCTTTTACTAATAATACCACTATTTACTAATTTACTAATTATATCATTCTCTTCTCGTCAACAAGCGTCATTTCAGGATTAGGGTTTTCATTATAGCATTGAATATACTATAAGAATGCCGTCAGACTAAAAAAACGTGTGACTAATCGCTATCTCTATTTATAGGTACCCGTAACCGTGAATAGGAATAGTAACTCATGAGAAAAATACTAGGATATAAGTGAGTACGAACTAATCACTAACACCCCCAACACTGAAAAGGTAAGCACATATTATATTCACATATTATTTATAACACCAAATTATCAGAGATTACTACAATTTTAATAATCTGATAGTGTCGGTTAGAGTTTTCAAACAACGTAAAGAACAAATTTCTTCTTATAACAGATCCTAGTAATGACATATTATCGGCGCGATAAAAAATAGAAACAGTTTATTCGCTGAGGTTGAATTTTTGTAAGTGTAAGTGATTATAGTATAATCTGTACTTGTGATTGCTGTGCGATGCGCTTCGTTGTTGCAGGACATTGTTCTCATTATTATACGGCCTTCAGCCCTCAGCGGGATCACCTTAAGAAGATATATGAATAATTCCGTAGCTGGTTTTGATCATGTTACTAAGAAAATAGTGATCATGTGATAATATAGTGAGATGACGTTATTGTGTCGAATAATTTTGTGTGGTTAATGGTAGTAAGCTACTAAGGTTGTGATTATTAGAGTGATGATAGTTTGTGATATTTTGAATATTAGTGATATAAGAAACGAGAATCCTACTTTTATTATAATGAAGATAATGATATTGGTGTTGATGTGATTTATTTATTACAGTGATTATTTTTAATGAGAATTTTTATACTTTAAACTTGATGAAGCAGTAGTATTGTGTTGTGGCTGGGTTATAGATGTGATGTTAATAATAAAATTAATATGGATAATGGTGACGTTGTTAGTAGAAATTCTATTGATAATGAAGATGGTGATATCAATACCAGTGAATAGTGCTATGAAGTAATCTAATAGTTATCAAGTGAAGTGATAGTGTGAAAAGAACGTTTCCCACCTTCTACCGTAACCTTCTGAGACAGATCGCAACAGTGTCTTCTTGGAAGCCATCTTTCCGTGCACGTCTGGTGAACTGCTTCAGAAGGATTACGTCCTCTTTACTATCTAAAGTCTAGTTTAGAGCTTCGAACAGTATTCACTGTACGGCTAGCAACAACAAAAAAAAACAATTTTATTCCGCAACATGAGTTTATCATCACTTGAACAGAATATGACAAAGATCGATCACCACATGCGCAGGGATTTCATGGGCTTCTGTAGTATACCAAGTAGAGTAATAAATACTGTTTAGCATCAATAAATACTGATTAGTTTTAGCAAGCACTAATTACCTCGTTTAGGTCAGTAATTTCCAAGCCATCAGCAACAAACCATTTTTTGCAAACTACCAAAAAAACCCCGACCGCCATAAACCGCTTGTTTATGACAGCCTCAAGAAAAAACCCAAACCATCCATCCAATGCCAAGAGCTACCCGCTCTTGAGCACCGTTATTTATAAACACAAACAATACACAATAAACAGTTACCTGAACAAATGTAATCTAGTATTTAAGACCTTAGGTAAATAAACGAAGACACAGTCTAGTGACCTGAACCCTTGGAGTGTGGACACGCTGTCCAACGTATTTAAATACGAGTATCACAATCCTCGACAATCAAAAAAATCAATTGTGTACCAAATGGCGACCGTGACTTGAGCCTCTTCTCAACACAGCTCGAGGAATAGTGAAATTAAGTGAAAATCACGACTTTGAACAATTATCGTCGCAACAATAAACTCCCAACTCCAGTGATTTGTGTGCAAAGAAAGTCAAACACAATGGGATGGTTCACGTCGGATAATTTCATTTCGAACACCGTCGAAATACCGACAACAGAAATCCGAATTATGGTCGGTGTTGCCATTACCATCAGTGTCGTGCTTGTTGGATACCTGATCCTACGTCTATACAACAAATATCAGAAGAAATCGTTACAAAACACTATGCAACAAGAAATCCGCATGAACAATTTGGAAACGAAGTGGCAGGCTAAAGTTTAAAGTGACCAAACCCGTAAAATACGCAAATGTTCGAAATAGTGTGTGGAATGAGTGGCTGCTGGCCAATTTCTGCAACGACGACAACGACGACAACGGCGATACCAACAACATCGTGGAGCAGCACCTCGATCGAAACGACCACAGTGCACGAAATTGAATCGAACATTAACAGTGAGCTTGTGCTAACGGTAATAATAGTGATAGCACTAGCTTGTTTAGCAATTGCGCTAGTATACTATGACAGACAAAGAAGAAAGAAGCAAAGTGCGAACAGGAAATTAATGCAGATCATCATCGCGACAGCGCATCGATCGATTATCGCAGATGTCACAAACGAGCAGCAGAACGAGCAATAAGCAAACCAGACGAGACAAACAGAAACAGGCATATTTTAACCAGCTAGCAGAGGAATGAGCAACCCGGATGAGACTGGCAGAAAACGGTATGTTTTATTAAACGGATTGAATAACTATTAGTATTATAACAAAAAAAAAAACGACAATAATAATAATTGCAAACTAGCCTAACGAGAAACTCAGTAAATTAAAAGCCTCTTGAATGAATAGGTTAAGAGATATTGAAGAAGAAACAAAGAGGGAACACCAAAACCTAAAGAAAAGTATTAACAGGGCTAGAACTCTCCAAGGAATCTTACAAAAATCCGAAAAATTAAAAGATTTTCGTAACGAGTACAAAACCATTTTAAAGTCATACGAATATAGACTAACACCAAAAGTTTGGGACCTCGAAGTAACAAACTACGAGAAACTAAAGTTAATATTTGAGGAATGTCACACAATTCTAGACAGATCCAAAATACTACCAACATTTAAGGCAATAGCCAAAGCAGCAATTATTTGCAATCGATTGAGCCTCAAAAATCAAGAAGTTAACGTAACGGTTACTACCACCACCATGCCTCTCGATATCAAATTGGCTACCGCCATTGTACAGCCGTATGATGGTTCGCCCAATGGACTAGATACATTCATAGACTCGGCCAATCTATTAAAAGAATCGGTCGACGGAACAAATTTACAAACAGCAATAAAATTTTTACGTACCAGACTAACTGGCAAGGCAAGACTAGGTCTGCCTGACAATCTTACAACCATCGATTCTTTAATTGACAACGTAAAGTCAAGGTGCGAAGAAATAGTAACACCTGAAAGTGTTTTGGCAAAACTAAAAACAATAAAACAAAAAGGGGATATCGACAGTCTTTGTAATGATGTCGATTCCCTCTGCAGTCAACTCCGTGCGACTTACATAGCAAGCGGAGTTCCCGACAACGTAGCAAAGAAAATGGCTACAAAAGCAGGCGTAGATGCACTCGCAACCGGAGTAACCAACCACGAGACCAGAATTATTTTAAAAGCCGGAAATTTCACAGACGTGAAACAGGCAATACAGAAAGTTGCTGAAAATGCAAACAGCAACACTAACAACTCCCAAATATTAAACTTTCATACCAATCGGCAGTTCAATAGGAACCGGAGTGTCACTAATCGGAGCCGAGGTAATTACAATTCTAACGGCAATTACAATTATAATGATAATTACAATTCTAACTACAACAATAATTACAACAATAACAGACGTGAATTTCGTAATAACGATTTTAGACGCCAACAACCTCAAGAAAGGGAAAATTTTGGCAGAAATTATCAAAGAGGTAATGGATCCTCACATCACCCACAAAACGTACAATCCAATCGCAATTATCACGGCAGAGGCGGACATAACTGCTTCCGTCGGATATATGCCACAAACATAGAAACAGATCAAAATCAACCACAAATGCAACAACAATTTACAAATTCTGCACAAATCCCGCAATCTCAACCTGTAACAAACAACAACTCTTTTTTAGGGAATTTGGCATCCCAAGCCAATCTGGGACAATATATGCACTAAATCTAAGTGCAGCAAACTTCGTAAACGTATTTGTTGGTATGACCAACTCAATATGTTCATTTATAATCGATAGTGGAGCAGATATATCAATCATGAAAGTAGATAAACTCCTACCACACCAAGTAGTAGACAGGAGCAAAAACTATCGAATAACCGGAATTACCGATGGCGTAAAAGAGACATTAGCCGAAGCCATTACGCCTCTAAAATTTAATAATGGATTAATAGTTAACCACAATTTCCAGTTAGTAGAATCTAACTTCCCCATTCCAACCGATGGCATACTCGGACGTGATTTCCTGACAACATTTAAGTGCACCATTGACTACGAGCATTGGCTGCTAAATTTCAAATTTCAACAATCGGAAATATCGATTCCCATTGAAGACAACTACAACGGAAAAATACTTATACCAGCAAGGTGCGAAGTAGTACGAAAAATTCCAAACTTCAATGTCTCAGAGGACACCTTAGTGCATTCACAAGAGATACTTCCCGGTGTTTTTTGTGGAAACACTTTAGTCTCCCAAAATTTACCATGTGTAAAATTCATTAACACTACTGAGAAAGAAGTACTAATACAAAATTTTAAACCAAAAATTGAACCGTTAAATCATTATGTGACCATTAAACACAATCATTTGAGTAAAACGCAGAACTCAGATAGAGTACAGGAAGTTATCTCACAAATAAATTTCGATAAAGTACCACAATTTGCAAGGAAAAATCTCCAAGCGCTCATCACAGAATTCCAAGATATATTCAGTCTACCCGATGAAAAACTACCCACGAACAATTTTTACAGCCAAAGTATACATGTTAACGATAAAATCCCTGTGTATATCCCCAACTACAAAAATATACACTCACAAAATGGCGAAATGGAAGCCCAAATTCAGAAAATGTTGAATGATGAAATAATAGAACCATCTATTTCATCATACAACTCACCAATTTTATTAGTTCCGAAGAAATCGGACAATGATACAAAAAAGTGGAGACTTGTTGTCGATTTCCGACATTTAAACAAAAAAGTCTTAGCAGATAAATTTCCACTTCCACGTATTGACACAATACTTGACCAATTGGGAAGAGCCAAGTATTTCAGTACATTAGATTTGATGGGGGGTTTTCATCAAATAACACTAGATGAAGACTCTCGCAAATATACAGCCTTTTCATCAGCATCCGGACATTTCCAATTTACAAGGTTACCGTTTGGACTGAATATTAGTCCAAATAGTTTCCAACGGATGATGAACATAGCAATGGCAGGCTTAACGCCAGAATGCGCATTTGTATACATTGACGACATTGTTGTCGTAGGATGTTCTGTCAATCACCATTTTGACAATTTGAGAAAAATATTCGAACGACTGAGATATTACAACCTCAAGTTGAACCCGAACAAATGCAATTTTTTCCGAACGGAAGTGACTTATCTCGGTCACAAAATAACAAGCAATGGCATTCTTCCAGATGATTCCAAATTCAAAGCCGTGGAAAACTTTCCCACGCCTACGAATGCAGACGAAGTTCGTCGATTTGTAGCTTTCTGCAATTATTACCGCAAATTCGTCCCGAATTTTGCAAACATAGCAAAACCACTGAATGATCTGTTACGAAAAGACACAAAATTTGAATGGAATTCAGTACACCACGAAGCGTTCAATAAACTAAAAATGTATTTAATGTCACCCCAAATATTACGATACCCGGATTTCACTAAAGAATTCATAGTGACTACCGATGCTTCAGACGTGGCGTGCGGAGCAATCCTCTCGCAACGCTACGAAGAAGGAGACTTACCCATAGCATACGCCAGTAAAAGTTTTACAAAAGGCGAAAGAAATAAACCAATTATAGAAAAAGAATTAACCGCCATTCATTGGGCAATCGATTACTTTAGACCTTATTTATATGGACGAAGATTTAAGGTCCGTACAGACCATCGTCCATTAGTTTATTTATTTAATATGAAAAAACCTACATCTAAGCTGACTAGAATACGTTTAGATTTGGAGGAATTTGAATTCGATATAGAATTCGTTCCTGGAAAAGCAAACGTGGGTGCAGATGCACTTTCACGAATTGTCCTAAACTCCGAAGAACTTAAGCAACTATCCATTTTATTTGTAAATACTAGATCCATGGTTAAGAAAAAAAATTTAGGGCAAGATAAAGTGACACCTCAAAAATTAGTGGAACCACATTTACAGACTGATCACCTGGTTGTGCGTGAAACTGAAAATCCTTCTGAGGTCCAGAAACTTTTAAAACTTGATTGTGTAGTGCACCATAATCAATTAACGATAATATTATTAAATCATAACAGCAGAAAGATACTCAAGCAATTTACAACAAAATTTACGCGCGATAATGGAAGTCAAGCCTTAGAGTTTGCTCTTCTAGAATTAATGAAATATATGAAATTTTACAAAAGAGACAAGCTTGCATTATCAATGGAAAACGAAATCTTCAAATCCATCTCTTTACATACACTAAAGGAAATCGCAAACAATGCCATTTCCACGTATGAGATAATTCTTTATAAACCTCCGACGTTTATAGAGAACGAAGAAGAAATTATTAAAATCTTATCACAGTATCACATGACACCTACGGGAGGTCATGTAGGCCAACACAGACTTTATTTAAAACTAAGAGAAATTTACAAATTTAAAAACATGAAAAATTTAATATCCAATTTCGTCAGAAATTGTGAAAAATGTAAAATCAACAAAGTAATAAGACACACCAAGGAACCAGAAGTTGTCACTACAACTCCATCCAAACCATTTGAAGTACTTTCAGTGGACACTGCAGGACCACTGACAAGAACAAATAATGGTAACCGATATATTTTAACAATACAATGCAATCTAACTAAGTACATCGTGCTAATTCCGGTACCAACCAAAGAAGCAGCAGTATTAGCTAGAGCATTGGTATACAATTTTATTTTGATTTATGGGACATTCTTGGAGCTCAGAACCGATCAAGGATCAGAATATAACAACGAGATTCTTGAACGGATTTGTAAACTCCTAGAAATAAAACAAAATTTTTCCACCGCATATCACCCACAGTCTATTGGAACATTAGAAAGAAATCACAGATGTTTAAACGAATATCTGAGATGCTTTACTAATGCTCATCAAACAGACTGGGATGATTGGGTCAAATTCTATGAATTTTCATTTAATACAACACCTCACACAGAACATGGTTATACTCCTTATGAATTAATTTTTGGAAGAAAGGCAAGATTACCGCAAGAGTCTAAAAACTTAAGTTTAGAAGTCGAACCAATGTATAACTTCGAACAATATGATGCAGAACTAAAATTTAGACTTCAAAATTCAAACAAAATAGCAAGAAACAATTTAATTAAAAATAAACACAAAAGGCAAAATACAGCAAATACAAATGTAAACCCCATCACATTAAATGCAGGAGATAAAGTATACATCACAAACGAAAACAGGAAGAAACTAGATCCCTTTTATATAGGTCCATACGAAATTGTAAAATTAGAAGAGCCAAATTGCTTCATCAAACATACTGTAACGAATAAAGTCACCAAAGTCCATAAAAATAGATTAATAAAAGCTTAAAAGCTAGTTAAATACTTTTACCGATACATTAAGACTAATATTTTCTTTTTTCCGAATGGTTACACCATTCTCCTAAAGGGGGGAGGTGTAGTATACCAAGTAGAGTAATAAATACTGTTTAGCATCAATAAATACTGATTAGTTTTAGCAAGCACTAATTACCTCGTTTAGGTCAGTAATTTCCAAGCCATCAGCAACAAACCATTTTTTGCAAACTACCAAAAAAACCCCGACCGCCATAAACCGCTTGTTTATGACAGCCTCAAGAAAAAACCCAAACCATCCATCCAATGCCAAGAGCTACCCGCTCTTGAGCACCGTTATTTATAAACACAAACAATACACAATAAACAGTTACCTGAACAAATGTAATCTAGTATTTAAGACCTTAGGTAAATAAACGAAGACACAGTCTAGTGACCTGAACCCTTGGAGTGTGGACACGCTGTCCAACGTATTTAAATACGAGTATCACAATCCTCGACAATCAAAAAAATCAATTGTGTACCAAACTTCGCATTGCAATTTTCGAGAACTTTCTCCGTCTTGCTAAACATTGACACATTATCAAACAGCATCTACAACACAAATTTGGTTTTGTGTTTAAAATATTCGATTAATCACGAGTTGAAAAGTTTGAAACAATGTTGCGTTCTGTGATTGTCATGACAATTTTGCTTTTGATTGTGTCTTTATCCGCAACAGTTGTGACAAACGGTTGTGAGCGAGCTTGCTTTGTTGTTTGTTTTTCATCTATTTTGATGATAATTTGATTCACTGATGAGTGCTCTTCAGGATATTTCTCAAATCAAAACCCTGATAGACCTATATGTTTTTCTTCTTCTTCTTCTTTCTGGCGTTACGTCCCAACTGGGACAAAGCCTGCTTCTCAGATTAGTGTTCTTATGAGCACTTCCACAGTTATTAACTGAGAGCTTTCTTTGCCGATTGACCATTTTTGCATGTGTATATCGTGTGGCAGGTACGAAGATACTCTATGCCCTGGGAATCGAGAAAATTTTCTTTAAGAAAAGATCCTCGACCAGTGGGATTCGAACCCACGAACCTCAGCATGGTCATGCTAAATAGCTGCGCGTTTACCGCTACGGCTATCTGGGACCCTACTACATGTTTTTCCTCTTCTAGAAATCCATCTACGATTGACTTGGTCTTAACCGACTCTAGTCATCTTTGTAGCCAATTAGTTACTCATGCTGATTTTGATTCTGATCATGTCCCTGTTACATTTCAAATATCCCATGAAGCAATTCTCAATCCTATAAGCTCCACTTTCAATTATTTTCGAGTCGACTGGAATATATATGAAACATATATTATATTGACTTTAATCTTGATGTTAACATTTCTTTACAAACAAAACTTGATATTGACAATGCTCTTGAAACTTTAACAAATTCCATTGTTGAAGCCAGGAGCATTGCAATTCCAAAATGTGAAGTACAATTTGAATCCGTGATTATAGACGATGTTCTTAAACTCTTGATCCGCCTTAAAACCGAGAGGAGAAGGCAATTTCAACGCACTCGCGATCCTGCTATGAAAATTATATGGCAGGATTTGCAGAAAGAAATCAAGAAACGTTTTGCTCAATTAAGAAACAAAAATTTTGAAAACAAAATTTTTCAATTGGATCCTAATTATTTAAAATTTTGAAAAAACTTCAGAAGCCAATACCGGCATTGAAAACTTGCTATGCAGTTTGAAAGCGCGCACAATTTCAATTTAGGACTTACTAGTCCAATTGAAAATGAAGTTACTCAGGAGTTCGAAAATATTCTCAATCAAGAGAACGTTTTCGAAAATTCCTGGAAGACTGATTTGGAAGAATGAGAACTATTATTAAAAAAATAAAAATTTTAATGCTCCTGGCGATGATGGAATTTTCTACATCCTCATCAAGAAACTTCCAGAAAGTAGCTTATCATTCTTAGTTGTTTAACTATTTAACAAATGTTTTCAAGTAGCATATTTTCCTGACAAATGGAAAAATGCTAAGGTTGTTCCAATTTTAAAACCAGACAAAAATCCTGCAGAAGCTTCTAGCTATCGTCCAATCAGTTTGCATTCCTCCATCAGTAAACTTTTTGAAAGGTTATTTTGAACAGAATGATGGCCCACATCAACGAAAATTCAATGTTTGCCAATGAACAGTTCGGATTCCGCCATGGACATTCGACCACCATTTGATCCGTTACAACAAATCTGAAGGCTATTCTACTAGTCTTGCTCTTCTAGACATCGAAAAAGCATTCGACAGTGTTTGGCATGAAGGTTCGATCGTAAAATTAAAAAAACTTTAATTTCCCAACATACATTGTTAGAATAATTCAAAGTTATCTGTCAAATCGCACATTTCAGGTTAATTATCAGAACTCTAGATCTGAAAGATTTCCTGTAAGAGCTGGTGTTCCTCAAGGCAGCATTTTGGGACCAATATTATACAATATTTTCACATCTGACTTACCTGAGTTACCTCAGGGATGTCAAAAATCCTTGTTTGCAGATGACACAGGCCTCTCCGCCAAAGGACGAAGTCTGCGTGTCATCTGTAGTCGACTGCAAACAAGTTTGGATATATTTTCTTCATACTTGCAAAAATGGAAGATTTCTCCTAATGCTTCCAAAACTCAACTAATAATATTCCCACATAAACCAAAAGCTCTTTATTTGAAACCTTCAAGTAGACATGTTGTCACGATGAGAGGGGTCAGATGAAGTTAAGTAACTAGAGTTCATGCCAGATAAGAATTTAACTTTCAAAAATCACATTGAGGGTATTCAAGCCGAATGTAATAAATATGTAAAATGTCTCTATCCTCTTATTAATAGATAATCAAAACTTTGTCTTAAGAACAAGCTTTTGATATTCGAACAAATTTTCAGGCCTGCCATGTTGTATGCTGTACCAATATGGACTAGCTGTTGTAATATCAGAAAGAAAGCTCTGCAGAGAATTCAAAATAAAATTTTGAAAATAATTCTGAGGCTCCCTCCCTGGTATAGTACCAATGAGTTACATAGAATATCCAATGTTGAAACATTGGCACAAATGTCAAATAAAATAATAAATAATTTCAGGCAAAAATCGTTACAATCTTCTATTGCCACGATTAATGCGTTATATGTTTAGGTTAAGTTAGGTTAAGTATATTCAAAGAGTTTTTTTCTCTCTTATAAGCAGGCGAAATCAATTCATCTGTAAAAAATCTTAACTGCTACGGCAAATGAAATGTAATATGTTGTTAACAAAATGTTAAAAAATCTCAAATTTTTTTAACCAAATTAGGATGATAGTATTGTCTAATAACACAGAACATCTAGCTATAAGAAATGAATATAATGTTTGGAATGATACTAATAAAGAAATTCAACAAAAAATACTAAAGAATACATGCGTACTCCCAGAAGTTCAAATTCTGCCGCTGTACGTCTTTGTAGCACCGTGTAGCATTCCTCACACGAATTCTTGACACGCTGTTGGCAGACAGCAGAAAGTGCATCCAGCAGCTTGGAAAACAACCTGTCCGTTAGGCTACCAGAACCCACCAGAATACTAATTGGTGCGAGTAGTATTGATTCCCTGGAAAACGTCTTGAACGTGCTGCATTTGGCTGTTTTGCATCGGTCGAACAATGGTTTCGGTTGATCGACTAATGACTTGTGATGTGATTTATGTGACATGTTTTTACCTCTTGGTACTGGTTTGCATTTCTGTAAAAAAAGGCCTGCATGTTTTTGATACTTGGAAAAAAATATTGTTATATGAATTTCTCTCACAGAATGAATTGTGAACATGACATTAATTTGAAATACGTTCGAGTGAGATATCTGGATTTGAAAATAAGCTATTACAGCATCTGGGAAATAGGATATATTCTTCCAAAAACTGGGAAAGCTTCCCTCCAGAAGCTGGGAAAACTTCCCCCAGAAGTTAGGAAGGCATCACTTCAAAAGATTGGATAGATTCTTTTCAGAAGATGAGTAAGCTTCTTTCCAGAAGATGGGAAAGCTTCTCTCCAGAAGATGCGAAAGCTTCTCGCTAAAAGTTGAGTGCACTTCTGTTTATTCAGTAGCTTTCTCAGCTTCTTGGACAAACTTTTTCAGCTACTGGCAGATGCTTCCTCAGCTTCCAAGAGAATCTTTCTCTCAGCTTCTGAGAGAACATTTTTCTCAACTTCTGGGACTCTGGGAGAAATTTTCTGAGCTTCTGAGAGAAGCTTTTTAAGCTTATGGGAGAAGCTTTTTAAACTTCTGGAGAGGTTTTCTCAGCTTCTGGAGAAGCTTTCTCAGCTTCTGGGTGAAGCTTTCTCATCTTTTGGGAGAAGCTTTCCTAGCTACTGGGAGAAGCTTTCCCAGCTTTCTGAGTTTTTCAAGAAGTTTTTCGGGAAAAGCTTTCTCAGCTTCTGGGAGAAGCTTTCTCAGCTTCTGGAATAAGCTTTCTCAGTTTCTGGGAGAAGCTTTCTCAACTTCTGGGAGAAGCTTTCTCGGCTTTTGGGAGAAGTTCTTTCAACTTCTGGGAGGAGTTTTCTCAGTTCCTGGATGAAGCTCTCTCGGCTCCTAGAGAAGCTTTCTCAACTTCTTTCCTAGGAGAAGATTTTTCTCTCAGCTTTTGGAAAAAGCTTTCTTAACTTCTGGGACTCTGGGAAAAAATTTCTCAGCTTCTAGGGGAGAAGCTTTCCAGCTTCTGGAAGAGAAGCTTTCCCTGCTTCTGGTAGAAGCTTTGCTAGCTTTTGGGAGAAGCTTTATCAGTTTTTGGAAGAAGTTCTCTCAGATTCGTGGAGAAGCTTTCTTAGCTTCTGTAAAAAGCCTTCTTAGCTCATGGAAGAAGCTTTCTCTCTGCTTCTGGGAGAAGCTGTCTCAGCTTCTGGGAAAAGCTTTCTCAGCTTCTTAGAGAAGCTTTCCTAACTTCTATAAGAAGCTTTCCCTGGTTCTGGGAGAGCTTTCCTAGTTTTTGGGAGAAGCTTTCTCAGTTTTTGGGAGAAGTTCTCTCAGCTTCTTGGAGAAGCTTTCTCAGTTTCTGGGAGATGCTTTCTTAGCTTCTGGGAGAAGCTTTCTCAGCTTCTGGGACAAGCTTTCTCAGCTTCTGAGAGAAGCTTTCTCAGCTTCTGAGAGAAGCTTTCTCAGCTTCTGAGAGAAGCTTTCTCAGCTTCTGGGAGAAGCTTTCTCAGCTTCTGGGAGAAGCTTTCTCAGCTTCTAGGAGAAGCTTTCTCAGCTTCTGGGAGAAGCTTTCTCAGCTTCTGGGAGAAGCTTTCTCAGCTTTCTGAGTTTTTCAAGAAGTTTTTCGGGAAAAGCTTTCTAAGCTTCTGGGAGAAGCTTTCTCAGCTTCTGGAATAAGCTTTCTCAGTTTCTGGGAGAAGCTTTCTCAGCTTCTGGGAGAAGCTATCTCGGCTTTTGGGAGAAGCTTTCTCAGCTTCTGGGAGAAGTTCTTTCAACTTCTGGGAGGCGCTTTCTCAGTTCCTGGATGAAGCTCTCTCGGCTCCTAGAAGAAGCTTTCTCAACTTCTTTCCTAGGAGAAGCTTTTTCTCTCAGCTTTTGGAAAAAGCTTTCTTAACTTCTGGGACTCTGGGAAAAATTTTCTCAGCTTCTAGGGGAGAAGCTTTCCAGCTTCTGGAAGAGAAGCTCTCCCTGCGTCTGGTAGAAGCTTTCCTAGCTTTTGGGAGAAGCTTTATCAGTTTTTGGAAGAAGTTCTCTCAGATTCGTGGAGAAGCTTTCTTAGCTTCTGTAAAAAGCCTTCTTAGCTCCTGGAAGAAGCTTTCTCTCTGCTTCTGGGAGAAGCTGTCTCAGCTTCTGGGAAAAGCTTTCTCAGCTTCTTAGAGAAGCTTTCCTAACTTCTATAAGAAGCTTTCCTAACTTCTATAAGAAGCTTTCCCTGCTTCTGGGAGAGCTTTCCTAGTTTTTGGGAGAAGCTTTCTCAGTTTTTGGGAGAAGTTCTCTCAGCTTCTTGGAGAAGCTTTCTCAGCTTCTGGGAGATGCTTTCTTAGCTTCTGGGAGAAGCTTTCTCAGCTTCTGGGAGAAGCTTTCTCAGCTTCTGAGAGAAGCTTTCTCAGCTTCTAGGAGAAGGTTTCTCAGCTTCTGGGAGAAGGTTTCTCAGCTTCTGGGAGAAGCTTTCTCAGCTTCTGGGAGAAGCTTTCTCAGCTTCTGGGAGAAGCTTTCTCAGCTTCTGGGAGAAGCTTTTTCAGCTTCTTAGAGAAGCTTTCTCAGCTTCTGGGAGAAGCTTTCTCAGCTTCTGGGAGAAGCTTTCTCAACTTCTGGGAGAAGCTTTCTCAGCTTCTGGGAGAAGCTTTCTCAGCTTCTGGGAGAAGCTTTCTCAGCTTCTGGGAGAAGCTTTCTCAGCTTCTGGGAGAAGCTTTCTCAGCTTCTGGGAGAAGCTTTCTCAGCTTCTGGAAGAAGCTTTCTCAGCTTCTGGGAGAAGCTTTCTCAGCTTCTGGGAGAACTGTGAGAAGCTTTCTCAACTTCCAACTTATGGGAAAATCATCTTTAGCTTCTGTGAGTAGCAATCAAATAATTTATTGTAAAACTACATTAAAACAAGGTGATGCTATTTAAGGTGATGATAAAACGAAGCCAAATTTAAAATTTTCTAAAGCACAGATCTGGAAAACTTAATCGATTGTTCACCACCAGCTAGTGACCCATCGAGCAAGTTCTATGCCTTAAAGGATGTTTGGTTATCTACTTTTGTTCTCTTTAATATTTGAGGTTTGACTTCGATTCATCTGCGCCTTAAATTCGCTTAGTTTATAAAAAGAAAAAAGCTCTGTGGAAGTGCTTCGAGTGTCTATACTATGCTATGCTATGCTAGAAAAAAGCTCTGTGGAAGTGCTTCGAGTAGAGAAACAGAGTTTGTCTCAGTGACTGTGTATACCCTGTACGTATGTATCAAACCTTTCATGGCAAAAATAACTAAGCCTACCTACTTACAACAAGGTTCCTGATGTTATTCTTCATGATTGGTGGATAATATCATCCAAAATTGACTGTGAATGAACTTGAAAACTGAAAAAAATGTACAGTTTATTCAACAAATTTAACTAAATGTCGCTTTGCTCTTAAACATCTTAGTTGCAATAAAGTTTCAGACAAGGAAATTAAAGTTACCGGAAGCTGTGCATTTCTTGATAATGCAAAAAATCACATTCAGATCTTTCCTGATTGACCAGCTGGTCTATTTCTACAGGGTTTTGACTACAACTCGAGGTCATCCAAAAATCGGACATCACACATTGCATCATTCATTCGAAATTGCTCTGGTTTCCGAACCGACGATACTACACAATGTCCGTCCACATAACACTTTTATTGCACCCAATGGCGATTTCGGAAGTTTGCTGCCATTCCACAACCATAAAAAACTAGAGCAACCTTCGAATCGAGATTTGAATAGAGAAGTGATGCTCTAATGGCCGGGAACAATTCCTGGACCGAAATCCTTGAACACCCTTTAGAGCCTCTTGTCTTGGATCGATTGGCGATCGGCATCTTCGAAAAGTGCTCCGAAGGGAAGTCGATAATTCCCGCTCAAATTACACCATTTCCTCCGCTTCGATTTTCTTCGGACTTTGGTCGGTGAAGGTCTTTGCCTCTAATCGGATGGAACCTGTTTGAATATTAAGCCCCCATCCATGGTGATGGCCAGGAATGGACCACGACAACGACGACGACGTCGAAATCGGTGCGCAAGAGAAAAGGATTTCGTTTTTTTCTTGGGTTCACGTTAGATGAGGATATCTCGGTGCTTCATATTCTGTAAAAATAAAATAAAAT